>NC_142590.1:6221178-6528243 GCF_965207765.1 Zootoca vivipara
AGGATGCCTAGGGATTTGATTTGTAAAAAAAAGCACTGTGCTTATTAGAATGATTATAGGCTAATTCTACATCATATAATAAAGAACAATAAGTGCATGGTCATAAAATGCTGAGGTACTTCATACAAGTAAATTTTGTCCTCTGCAGTGTGTTAGCCTGACACCATGGTGGGTGAAGAAAATATCTCCGTAAGGAACCGCCGATCAACTTATGAGACTGCAGAAGAGAAAGGACACTTGTCAAAGAGACTTGAAGCAGACTGGTCTTTCCCACAATCAAGCAATGGTGAGATTTCATCAATAACTGCAGAAATCTTATCTGATTAATTATAAGAATTTATCAGTAGATTTATTTTGAATCTGCAAATGAACAGAAGTTCTGAAGTAAACACGATTTCTTCCTCAGTTCTTAAATAATGGATTGTTTCCAGTGTTCACCATGTCCAATGGGTCTACTATGAGTAAAACTTTGTTGACTACAACCCAGTTCATGCATTTTAGCTTTCCAATCTTTTTGAACCTGTTGGCACATCTGTAAAGTGGATTAATTGTGGGTGTTACACACACCCTACAACAAAGCACATCTTGTACTGTAAACTATTTTACTGTTTGTGATAGAAAAAATTCTGCTTTCAAGCCAAGTTTCGGTGTGTGGGTTGTGGGTGTATTCACCCACTTCTGCATTGTGGTTTTTATTGAAAGAGGTACCAGACATTTGCCCCTGGGTGTGGATACTGGTGTTCATTGCTAAGCATATTTACTCAAATTCACGCTGGGGGTAAAACTGCCTTCTACTGAGTTGGACCAGCAGTTCATCTGACCCAGTACTGCTTACTCTGACACGCAATTGCTCTTCAGACCACCTTATTGTGATCAGGTGGGATTCCATCAAGTCTGAGAGGCAGTGTGGTGTAGTGGTTAAGAGCAGTAGACTCGTAATCTGGGGAACCGGGTTCGCGTCTCCGCTCCTCCACATGCAGCTGCTGGGTGACCTTGGGCTAGTCACACTTCTCTGAAGTCTCTCAGCCCCACTCACCTCACAGAGTGTTTGTTGTGGGGGAGGAAGGGAAAAGGAGATTGTTAGCAGCTTTGAGACTCCTTCGGGTAGTGATAAAGTGGGATATCAAATCCAAACTCTTCCTCTTCCTCTTCTTCTTCTTCTTCTTCTTCTTCTTCTTCTTCTTCTTCTTCTTCTTCTTCTTCTTCTTCTTCTGCACAGAATGAGGTCCAGTCGCCCAACCAGCCTTTCCCTGTCCCGTAACGTAATTATGTGCTCTGGAGGGCTGGGGAAGTCTCCTCAGAACATGTTTAGGGCTCATGCAGGGGGAAGAGAGAGGGGAAAGTGACATTGCACGAGTGAACCTGATACCTCACAGACATATCCAACTTAGCACTGTGTTGAATTCCACGCATCATTTTCAACTGGAGATGCCAGAGATTGAACCTGGGGTTTTCTGCATGCAACACATGTGCTCTTCCACTGTCCTGAGCTGTGCCCCACTTTCCAGGTGCCTCTGTCAGGTGTACCCTCTGTCTGGGCTCAGACTGTATATGGGTTGGACCCACCACCCCATTCACAAAAGAGGACACCAATTTGCATGTAGTTTATGTCATATTCCAGCTTATGTCCCACTACTGGGTGGAGTGGAGGCCTGAAAAAATAGGCTAGGGCAGGCATCCCCAAACTTCAGCCCTCCAGATGTTTTGGACTACAATTCCCATCATCCCTTACCACTGGTCCTGTTAGCTAGGGATCATGGGAGTTGTAGGCCAAAACATCTGGAGGGCCACAGTTTGGGGATGCCTGGGTTACACAAGTAAATAAGATGTACAGCAAACAAAATGTTAGTTTCCTCCAGAAATGTATTTTTATACTAGGCAAAGCTTAACTTGCTGAATTTCTGCAGGGAGAGTATTGTGCCTGAGAAAGCATCAATTACAACAGCTCCAGTCTCTTGTGGGGAGGAATTTAAGGACATGGGGTGTGTGATCTATTGCTTTCCCACCTTGGGAGTGGTTGTTACTGGCATGAACACTTAAATGGGTATATTCACATCAAAGGCCAAGCCCTTTTTTTACTCAAGTAAAGAAAAGAGTTGTCATGTGACCTGGAATAATAACATTGCTATAATTATTTAAACTTTATAATTAACAAGAAATACTGATGGAATGCTCTGGTTGCTTTTTATCAATTTAATTCTGAGTTTGTCCAATTATATTGATTCCAATCATCCTTGTTTCTACATTTGAACCATTTTGTCTCATATAGCAAGCTAAATAGTTCACATAGCAAGTTCTTCCTTTAGCAAACCAGCAGTTTCAGCACAACCACAGCCATTCCCCGAACCTTCTTTCATACTTAAGAGCACCTCAAAACCAAACTAAAGGGAAATTCATTAATAAAAGGGATCTTTATTTATCCTTTATTAATATTTATGTTCCCTTCACTAGTTTGGCTGGAATTTCATTCAACATGCGCCCACTAAACTGATAGAAAGGTCAAGAGTTTCTTCTTAGTGATGATGTAATTAAAAATTAATAATAAAATTCAATAATAGACCACAGGTTCTGCAGTTTGTCGTGCTGGTTTAGTGGCTCATTTCTGACAAATCTGGAAGAATATTAGTCAATTCAACTTTCTGTCCTGTGTTTCCATCCAAGTTTGGCAATAAGATGACTGTGCAGTCTTGCATTGCAGAGTTTGAATTACGATATATATACATGATATAGCACATATTAATTCTGACCTGGCACACACATCCATTCTATCTGTACTCTCTGGGTTGCTGGTGTAGAGTAGATGCAATGATGAGATTTCTTCATCAGTAACTGCAGAAATCTTATAAGATTTTATCAGTGGATTTCTTTTGAATATGAAAATGAACAAAATTTCTGAAGTAAATACGAATTTTTCCTCAGTTCTTAAATAATGGATTGTTTCCAGTATTCACCATGTCCAATGGGTCTACTATGAGTAAAATCTTGTTTACAACCCAGTATATTTATTTTGGCTTTCCAATCTTTTTGGACCTGATGGCACATCTATAAAGTGGATTAATTGTTGTGATGCTACACACACCCTACGGCAAAGCACATCTTGTAAACTATATTTAATCGTTTGTGATAGAAAAAAATGCTGCTTTCAAGCCAAGTTTCGGTGTGTGGGTTGTGGGTGTGATATTGTGTGTGCCTGGGAAGGCCTCTGCTGACCTGTGCACTTAGGGTTGTCATATTGATGACCACTGGATTCTAACCATAGCTTAGAACTCGAATGATAAATTGAGTTATGATGAATTTGCGTAGCTGGCAAATTGTTTTCAGGCTGTTCCTGTTTTCTGTCCTCACAGCACTCAACTTTGTAAGCTCAGTCCTGTTTGAAAGCTCAGACCCTGTCTCTAGGGTGCAGGGCCCTTGGGAGGCTGAGCGATGGCCCTAATTGTGGTTTGTCAATTTGAAAATAAAACCATGTATTTACATAACTCTCCTCCTTTTTCTGGGTGCAGGTAATGTTCTCTTTATTTTTCGGTATTGAATTTAAAGATTTTCCTTCCCCAGGCCATTTTTGCAGATAAAGTCGCTTAGATTCGGGAAGAGGTAGACTCCATCGTGGGAGCAGGGCCGGGGCGGGGGAGTGCTAGAGGTCTGTCTAGTCAAGTTGCGTGGGATCAATTCCAATCTGTTACCTCTGAGGATGTGGACAGGCTGCTTGGACGAGTGAAACCAACCACCTGTCTCCTTGATCCTTGCCCATCCTGGCTTATAAAAGCTAGCCGGGAAGGGCTGGGTGATGGGTTTCGCAGGTTGGTGAATGCTTCTCTCTGTGAGGGAGTCTTCCCAGACCCGCTGAAAGAGGCGGTTATTAAACCGCTTCTTAAAAAACCATCTTTAGATGCGGCCAATATGGCCAACCATCGCCCAGTCTCAAATCTTCCATTCTTGGGCAAGGTCAATGAGCGAGTGGTTGCTGAACAACTCCAGGCACGCCTGGAAGAAGCGGACCATTTGGATCCCTTTCAGTCGGGATTCAGGCCTCATCATGGGACTGAAACTGCCTTGGTCACGCTGGTTGATGATCTCCGGCGAGCTAGGGACAAAGCTAAGAGCTGTTTCCTAGTCCTGCTGGATCTCTCAGCGGCTTTTGATACCATTGACCATAACATCCTTCTGGACCGTCTAGAGGGGTTGGGAGCTGGAGGCACTGTTATACAGTGGTTCCATTCCTTCCTCCTGGGCCGTGATCAGGAAGTGGTGGTGAGGGGTGAGTGCTCAGACCCCTGGGCTCTCACTTGTGGGGTGCCTCAGGGTTCTGTCCTCTCCCCCATGCTTTTTAACATCTACATGCAGTCGCTGGGAGAGATCATCAGGGGGTTTGGGCTGGGTGTTCATCAGTATGCGGATGATACCCAGCTCTACCTCTCTTTCAAATCAGAACCAGTGAAGGCGGTGAAGGTCCTGTGTTAGTTCCTAGAGGCGGTTGGAGGATGGATGGCGGCTAATAGATTGAGATTGAATCCTGACAAGACAGAAGTACTGTTTGTGGGGGACAGGAGGTGGGCACGTGTGGAGGACTCACTGGTCCTGAATGGGGTAACTGTACCCCTGAAGGTGACCCAGAAACTATAATCCAGAATGCGGCAGCTAGACTGGTGACTGGGAGCGGCCGCCGAGACCATATAACACCAGTCCTGAAAGACCTACATTGGCTCCCAGTATGTTTCCGAGCACAGTACGTTTCTGAGGATTAGCTTTTATCTGCCATCTGTACTTAATGTTCTAAGATGCATGGGGCTTGTGTTGCAGCCTGCCTTACCATTTGCTCCCTCTAACCTAGAAGCCTCTCCTGATGCTAGTTAAATCTCCATTTTCTGAGACTGATCATGGCCAGAGTAGGAGGGAGGACAGTAGTACTGTTCGTGGGGGACAGGGGGTGGGCTGGTGTGGAGGACTCCCTGGTCCTGAATGGGGTAACTGTGCCCCTAAAGGACCAGGTGTGCAGCCTGGGAGTCATTTTGGACTCACAGTTGTTCATGGAGGCACAGGTCAGTTCTGTATCCAGGGCAGCTGTCTACCAGCTCCATCTGGTATGCAGGCTGAGTCCCTACCTGCCTGCAGACTGTCTTGCCAGAGTGGTGCATGCTCTAGTTATCTCCCGCTTGGTTACTGCGATGCGCTCTAATTGGGGCTACCTTTGAAGGTGACCCAGAAACTATAACTAATCCAGAATGTGACAGCTAGACTGGTGACTGGACACTTCTGACACAGTGGTTCCCTTACTTAAATTCCCCCATCCAGTTAATCTCACATCATGCGTTATCTGCCCATTAGCCTTCAATATTACCTGGCTTCTGTCAAAATACGGTTTTAACATATTAACATGAAAAACTTTACATCGTCTCTCTTCAGCATTTATCTCAACTAGATAGTTCACCGCTGATAGCTTTTCTATCACTCTAAAGGGTCCGTCCCAGGAAACCTCAAGCTTCTGCTGTTGTCTGGGTCTCAGAACCAGGACTTGGTCACCAGGTTGGAAGTTCCGGTGTCTAGCGTGTGCGTCGTACCATCCTTTCTGGCGTTGTTGTGCTCTCTTTAAATTGCAGGATGCTAGTTTCTTGATCTCCTGTAAGTCACTTTGCAGTTCCTGAAGATAGGTTAAGACGTCAGCACTCTCAATGGGTTCCTTTCCTACCCAGGCAGACTTCAACAGGTCTAATGGTCCACGGGGTTGCCTTCCAAATAAAATTTCAAAGGGGCTAAAGCCCGTACTTTCTTGAGGTACCTCTCTGTACCCAAATAGAAAATGCTGTAAACGCTCATACCAATCATTTGGGTGATTGAACGGATATGTCTTCAGCATTTGGTTAAGGATTTGATTAAATTTTTTCTGTCAAGCCATTGGACTGCGGATGATAAGCTGTCACTTTTAGATGTTTAATCCCACACAGAGATAACAGCTCCTCCATTGACTTAGATATAAAGGCTGCCCCCAAGTCCGTAATGATCTCCTTAGGGAACCCTAGCCTAGAGAACACAGACAATAAAGCTTTAGCCACTGTCTTTGTGTCTATGTCTCTCAGGGGAATAGCCTCTGGATATCGTGTAGCATAGTCCAACATAGTCAGAACATATTTATGACCACGACGTGCTGCTCTAGAAACTGGCCCAATGATATCCACACCAATCCTGAAGAAAGGCTCTGTTACTACAGGAATTGGTTGCAGCAAGCCACGGGTCTTGTCACCACTTTTCCCTGCTCTTTGGCATATCGGGCAGGACTTGCAATAAGCCCGAATGGCCTTTCCCATCCCAGGCCAATAAAACCGCGATTGTATTCTGTCTCTGGTTTTATTAATGCCTAGGTGAGCAGCAATGGGTGAATCATGTGCCAGCTGTAAAACCTGTAGTCGGTATTTCTGGGGCAAAACCAACTGTTTTTTTGTTTTCCATACTGCTGCACTTTCCCTCCTTTTAGCTATTCTATGAAGTCTCCCCTCTATTTCAGTAAACACGCAGGGATTCTCTACAGTCACTTCAGTGTCAGGGCTCTGCACCTTATCCCACAATTCTTTCAGGGATTCATCCTCCTTCTGTTCTACTAAAAACTGGGTGCTAAATTCCTGTGCATTCGGTAGTGTAAGCAGTACCTCCTCTCCCATAGGCTCTATGGGTAGTGCATTAGGGACAGGGGTTGAACCCGCAAGGGCTTGAGATTTCGCTCTTGTGACAAGGTCTATTTGGTGTCTCTGTTTTGCTAAGTCATTCCCTATTAAGACAGGAACCTCCAGATCATCCCATATACCCACTATCTACTTGCCATGAAAGCCTTGGTACTGAATGTTTACTTCTGCTATCGGCACCTCAAATTCAGGACCCCATATACCTTTTAGGCTGTAAGACTGGTTTGGGAGATATTGTTCTTTAGGGATCCAACAAAGTCTCACCAGAGTAACCTGTGCGCCAGTGTCTCTAAGTCCCATTAATTGTTGCCCATTTACTCTGACAGTCTCCATAAATTCCTTGTTAACCTCTCCCTCAGCTCTCCAGACCTGCATAACTTTAGCAGAATCCTCTGCTTGACTGAGCTCTGGCACCTGGCCTGCTGTCTGAGGAGGGTGTATAGCACGGGTGTCAGAGACAAGGCCCGCGGGCCAAATCTGGCCCGCCTGCCCTTGCGATGTGGCCCACCGCTCACCACTCGCCGCCCGCGGCCCGCTGGCCCGCCCGCCGGCCCGCCAGCGCGGCCGCTCCCCGGCGCGGCCGCTCGGTCGCTCCCCCGTGCTCGCCCGGCGCTGCTGGATCCTCTGAGCTGCTGGCCGCTATGCGCGCACCAGTAGCCAATTCAGGGCGCCGGGATGGCAGGTTTCCTCAGCCGGGTGGAGGCGAGTCCGCTGGCTCCAGCGCTCCGCCCGGCGCTGCTGGATCCTCCGAGCTGCTGGGCGCTGCGCGCGCACCAGCACCCGATTCAGGGTGCCGGGATGGAAGGCTTCCTCAGCCGGGCGGAGGTGAGTCCGCTGGCTCCAGCGCTCCGCCCGGCGCTGCTGGATCCTCTGAGCTGCTGGGTGCTGCGCGCGCACCAGCAGCCAGTTCAGGGCGCCGGGATAGCAGGCTTCCTCAGCCGGGTGGAGGCGAGTCCGCTGGCTCCAGCGCTCCGCCCGGCGCTGCTGGATCCTCCGAGCTGCTGGGTGCTGCGCGTGCACCAGCAGCCGGTTCAGGGCGCCGGGATGGCAGGCTTCCTCAGCCGGGCGGAGGCGAGTCTGCTGGCTCCAGCGCTCCACCCGGCGCTCTGAGTTGCTGGGCGCTCCGCGCTCCAGCAGCCAGTTCCGGGCGGCGGGACAGCACGCAGGCCTCCTCCTCCTGCTGCTGCCGCAGCTGGCGTGCTGGATCCTGCTGGCTGGCTGGGGCGCATCTCCCTCAGTGCAGCCAACACTGGTTGGCAGCAACAGCTCTCCAGCTTTCAGCCCTGCCTGGAGTTGCTGCCAGGATTCCTGCATTGCAGGGGGTTGGGCTAGATGACCGATGCAGGTGTGTGTGTGTGTGTGTGTGTGTGTGTGCACCTTGTGGGTCTTTCATCCCCTGCAAGAGAAAGCCCTCCCCATCAAGCCAAAGGGCAACCCTTTTGCTGGGGGCACCTGCTGGAGCTCTGAAACCTGCTGTCCAAATAAATCCCCCTCTCCAAGCCTCCCTCTTGAGCAGCCACAGACAGACCCCCGTGAAGAGGAGCCTCCTTCCATGGCTGCCCCAACCCAACATCTTCCCCAACCCCAGACGCTGAGCTTTCATTTTTCAAAAAAGGTCTCTAGTCCTCCCAGAGAACTTTGGAACTCCCTGCCTAGGGAAGCTAGATGGGCTCCCTCCCTGCTGGCAGATGGGAACTGACTGTGTTTTGAGGAAAGGGCTAGCGCTGTGGTATTTTTATTGTTGCTATTATCTGTATTTCTAATAGATCTTTTCAATACATTGTTTTAATTCTATTTGCGCTGGCTGACGGGAGTTGTAGTCTGCCGTGCGCCCTCTTTCAGGAGCTCTGCGCAGAGCATGTCCCGACCAAAGGTGGGAGGGGCTCCCCAGAATCATCTCTCCTTTGCCCCCAAGAATGACATTTCTCCTGCAACCCGCCACTGCAGATTGTTGAAGGCTCTTCAGGCGTTCCCAATAAGTATTCAGTTAAGCCTCTGCAATAGTTCTGTCCTGCACCGATTATTATTTTTTAAGCAAAGAGGGTGATTTTTGTTGTCTTTGTTTAGAAAATGTTAAATTCGGTCAATAATATATTAGCAACAGTTGAAAATGAATCTCGGGTAGATACCGCTCCTAGGAAGAAAGGTGGGATATCAAAGCAACACATAAATAAATATGCACAACATGTTTTAATATTCATGCACGTTAACAGCAGTCTGTAGATGGGAGCTGAAGTCCAGCACTAACTGTTTCCTTCTATTTATATGTTTCTGTGAATTTCTGTGAATTCTGTGAATTTTTGCCAGCTGGACTCATTGTTGGAGTTGCTTGAAGGATGAGGGTGAGATCTGGACATTATACAGTACTCCAGATTAGGACATTAGGAAGAACCTCCTGACAGTAAGAGCTGTTCGGCAGTGAAATTTACTACCAAGGAGTGTGGTGGAGTCTCCTTCTTTGGAGGTCTTTAAGCAGAGGCTTGATGGGCATATGTCAAGAATGCTTTGATGGTGTTTCCTGCTTGGCAGGGGGTTGGACTGGATGGCCCTTGTGGTCTCTTCCAACTCTATGATTCTATGATAGGGGGGTCTGCTTATTATTCTGCTTAAAAGTGACAATAATTTATGATAATAAAGAGTGGACACATAGTCCTACAGATATAACCGGCCCTTTGAGGGTGACCAAACTGCTGATGCGGCTCCCGATGAATTTGAGTTTGACACCCCTGGTGTATAGTATCTGTTTGAAGCAACAATTTTACCGGTTTCGCAGCATCACCTGCAGTTTGTGCTTTTGCCAGTAGGGGGCATTTTGCTCGAACATGCCCCTCCCTTTCACAGAAAAAACATGTAATTTTCTTTTGAGGTGGCTTAACAGACCCCGCTTGTCTGACAGGGTTGTATTCTTGTTTTTCCCGACTTTCTCCAGCTCACCACAGTTTATTTTTCTGTGAAGGCTTAGGGAATATTATTTAACCATCCTCCCCTTCAATTTGATCTAAAACTTCTGCTGCTGCTGCCACAGTTTGTAATTTTTTGTCCCTCAGAAACCACCGTAAACTGGTAGGAACATGTTTGAAGAACTGCTCTAAGCCAATTAACTGGTTTTTTTCTTTCTTTCTGGTTTTTATTTGCATTTCAAATCATTACAAATTATATCAACACCAACAGAGGAAGGAAAAAGAAAGAATTAAGAAAACTATTATAAATTATAAACAATTATAAATCAAGAAATCATATAAAATGGTAAATCATATACATTTAACATGTTGTAAATAAATAAAAAAAATAGACTTAAACAAATTAATGACCAACAAAAGCAAACTTCAATTAAGAAAAGACAAATGAAGGAAGAACATGGATAGAAAGAATGAGATAAAAAGGTAACTAAAAAGAGAAAAATAAAGAATTATATATATATAAAGAAAGATATATATATATATGTATAGTTTACATTTTTTCTACCCCCCCACCATCCCACCCTCCACCCACCATACGTGAAACTGTGCTTCCAGCCATATTTGTTCTGCGCCTTTTATGTTCTTTCAATCGTCTGTATACCTGAAACATTATTATTTATCTCTTAATAGATCTTTTGTACCTGAGTCATCAAATGGCTTCTGCAAGCGAGGGTTTTTCCATCATTGTCCTTACGTAATTTCTATATTTCCCCCAATCTTTATTTCTGGTTTCCTCATTAATTCCTTTAATTTCAGCATATTTCATTGCTGAATTGTAATATATTAACAATTTTTTCTGCCAGTCCTCTTTGGTTGGTACCTTGTTACTTTTCCAATTTAAACCAATCAAATTTCTGGCTGCTGTTGCAGCATACATTACGATACTTCTATCTTTGGGCCTGATTTCATCATGTAATATACCAAGGAGGAATAGTTCTGGGTTCTTTTTAAATGAGTACTTAAGGATTTTTTTCATTTCCCTATAAATCATATCCCAGTAGGGCTTTATTTCGTTACACCTCCACCATATATGGATGTAACTGCCTATTTCTTTTTGACATCGCCAGCACTTCTCATCAGCTCCTTTATACATTTTGGATAATTTTTGTGGTGTTAGGTGCCATCTATGTTGCATTTTAATTAGGTTTTCTTTTAGGTCATAGCTTGGCGTATAATTCATATCCCTGTTCCATAGTTTCTCCCAGCTGTCTACCACGATTGCCTTCCCCAAATCTTGTCCCCAACGAATCATTGATGTTTTGGTTAATTCTTCTTTTGTTTCCCATTCCAATAATAAACTGTATAGATTTTTTATATATTTATTCCCGCCAATTGTTAAGATTTTTTCGAATTGGGAAATTTCCTTATTGAATCCTATCTTTTTGTCTATTTGGAACCTTTGGTTTATTTGGAAGTACTGCAACCAGCTGCTTAGGAGATGTTTTAATTCGTTGTAACTTTTTAATTTTAATTCGGCCCCAACTTCTTCTAATATGTCCTTATAATTTGGCCAGCTTGTGCCCATGTTACGTCTTTTGACCGCCACCACTTCCAGTGGCGATAACCATTTCGGAGTTTTTGTTTCTAAGATTCTGCGATATTGCTTCCAAATTTTATAGATGGATTTCCTGATAATATTATTTAAAAAAATATTTTGGGGTCTTAGATTTTTTTGTGTTAAATAAAAATGCCAGCCAAAGCCAAGTCCTTCGCCTTCTAAATCTAATATTTCATCATTTTTAAGCTCCACCCACTCCTTCATCCAGTATAAGGCTGCTGCATTATGATAAAGCTCCAAATCCGGTACGTCCAGGCCCCCTCTACTCTTATGGTCAATTAGCACTTTATATTTTATTCTAGGTTTTCTGCCTCCCCATATAAATTTGGTAATGTCTTTTTTCCATTCATTAAAGCATTTGCTTTCGCCTAGGATGGGTAAATTTTGAAAATAATAATTCATCTTGGCTAACACTGCCATTTTAATCAGAGAAATGCGTCCCAATAATGATATTTTTAACTTCGTCCAAATTTCCATTTTCTTTTTGTTCTCCTTCCAAATTTTAACATAATTTTCCTGATATAAATCAATGCTTTTTGCTGTTATTTGGATTCCCAAATAATTTATTTTCTTCTTAATTTGTATACCGGTCAATTCTTGTAATTGTTCTTTTCCCTCTATCTCTAGTTTTTTTACCATCATATTCGTTTTTTAATAATTTATTATAAAGCCTGCCAATTTGCCATATTCCTCAATTTTTTGCAGTGCCTTGGGGACGCTGTTAATGGGCTCTTCTGTTGTTATAATTACATCGTTGGCGTAAGCTTTAACTTTAAATCTTTTTTGTCCAATTACCACACCTTTAATATCTTCTTCATTTCTTATGTTTTGTAATAATACTTCCAACACCACTATATAAAGTAGGGGAGATAGGGGGCACCCCTGTCGCGTCCCTCTTTTTATATCAATATTGTCTGAGAGATTGCCATTTATTATCAATTTAGCTGTCTGGTTTGTATAAATTGCTTCTATTGCCCTCTCTAAATTATTCCCTAGTCCTAATTTTATTAGTAGTCTCTTCATAAAGAACCAAGAGACTCTATCAAAAGCTTTTTCAGCATCGATTGATATCACTGCTGCCTTCTTACCTCGGTTATTCTCTAGGCATTCAAAAATGTTTATAATATTCCTGATGTTATCTTTTAGCTGCCTACCCTTTATAAATCCCGCCTGGTCCGAATGTATAATATCCTTTAATATCAAATTTATTCTATTGGCCAATATTTTTGCGTAAATTTTGTAGTCCGAATTTAATAATGAGATTGGTCTATAATTTTTTGGGTTTTCTAAATCTGAGTTTTGCTTGGGCAGCAGTGACACCAATGCTTCCTTCCATGTTTCTGGCAGTTTCCCGTACTTCATAATATTATTCATAAGATCTTTTAATGGTTTTGATATTACTTCTTGTAAGCATTTATAATATTCAGCTGGTAGGCCGTCCGGGCCTGGAGCTTTCCCCTTTTTTAATTCCTGTAGCACTGTCTTGATTTCATTTTCCGAAATTTCTTGATTTAATATTTTCTCTGGTGATAAGCCAATTAACTGTTTAAGCTCCTCAAAGCTCTTCACACTGCTTCCTTCTACCCATCTATCCAGCAGTCTATCCAATCTACTTCCCAACTGGGCATAAGTTTCCTTTGGGTTCCGCTTAATTCCATGAAATGTCTTCCTACTCTGCTCTGCTGTGAGCCCACAATGCACTTTAACCCAATGTTTAAAAACTGAGTAGCTTGATAATTCCTCCTCCCTCAAGTCTGAATAAATTTCACTCAAGATCCCACAGATCTGAGGACGTAAATATATCATCCAGTTCTCCTCAGGGATATGAAATTCTCCACATACCCTCTCAAAAGAGAATAAAAATGCCTCTATATCATCACCACTCACATATTTAGGGAATCGTTTCACGTTCACTGAGGTAACTTCATTAGTATTGAGATTCTGTGGTAACTCTGCCCTTAATTTCATCTCTTCAAGCCAAAGAGAATACATCTCTCTCTATCTGTCCTCAATCGTTCCAGCTGTATTTCTTTTTCTGCTTCAACTCTACTTTTTTCTGCTTCAACTCTACTTTTTTCTGCTTCAACTCGAGCTATCTCCAATTGAACTTTCAATATTTGTAGCTCTGAGTTGGAATTTTCTTCACTAGTTTCAACT
The DNA here is from genome assembly GCF_965207765.1 of Zootoca vivipara. Classification (NCBI taxonomy): domain Eukaryota; kingdom Metazoa; phylum Chordata; class Lepidosauria; order Squamata; family Lacertidae; genus Zootoca; species Zootoca vivipara. Next base: position 6,234,528 of record NC_142590.1, read on the forward strand.
TCCTGAGTTCTAACATCTCCCTTTGCTCTCTCCCCTTTCGTAAATGTGCCATCTTCTGACAGGATTTGTTTGTCTTATTCGACTTCACTCAGCGTGTGGGTGTTGTTTTCAAATCACGACGCTGCCACCAAAAATGTGAGGGATCCCCCCCTCACTGCTTTAACATCAAAGACTCTCCCTGTGCTTCTCTACAAACAGGAGAAAAAACCTCGAGTGTCCAAATTGGACTTGTCTCCAGAGTACCTCAGGCGCTGCGTTCGAAACCTATTGCCACCAGTGGGGTGTCCCTCCCATGGATCCCTACTGCTACAGTGTGCCTCTCCCTTAGGCAACTATGTGGCTCCTTCGGCTTTGCTAACCAGCCCTTTGTATGACAGGATAAAAAGCAAACAGTTTCCTCTTCCCCAGGAAAGCTTTGTTCTCCCTTCTTTGTCACACCTCTGAAGGTACTGAGACACTGCCGAGTCAGTGAACGTTTAAGCACATTTAACTTTATTATTTAACTTATAAACATGAATTTCTTTGGTTCTTAAAAGCACATATCTTCTTTTTAGTGAACACAGACTTGTTAATACAGCTCCTGCATCCCTCTCTAACATTCTACCCTCCAACTGCCAACTCCCAACTGCCAACTGCCATTTAGAATGCCATCTAGCTCCGCCTCCCAAGGAACACCTGCCTATAATGGGAGTGATACCGTGTTTCTCATATTTTAAGGCATCCCTACAAAATAAGGCATGGCAGGATTTCCAAGACCTAGCGAAATATAAGGCGTACCCCGAAAATAAGACATGCTGGTATGGCAGGGCACGCCATGCCAAGTCCCAACCCAGCGGGACCCGGCAAAGGTCTGAGAGGGCGGCTCCGGGAAGCGAGGAAGGAGCAGGCAGCGGCCGACAGCAAGAACCTTCCGCGAGGGAAAACGGGACGACATGCCCAGGCAAGAGACAGGAGAGACAGGAGGAGGAAGAGGGCAGCGGCGGCAGCAGCTGCAAGCAGGGACCCAGACAAGGAGGCAGCCAGGAGCGCGAGAGGGAGCGCAGCCGGAGCCGGAGGGCGAGGAGGAGCCTCTGGCGTGGGGAAGCCGGAGGGCGGGCAGGCAGGCAGGCAGGCCGGGCGGCTGTGGCGGGGCAGAGGATCCGCCGGTGGGAGCTGGGAAGGAGGAGGAAGTGATGCGTGTTCCGGCCTGGCTCCTCCTTCCCTGGCGTGCGCTGTGCTTGCGCTGTGCTGCTCTCCCGCCGTTCTTCCGGCTCAGCTAGAGCCGAGACAAGGACACGGGGAAGGAGGAGGAAGAGGAGGCGGGGCCTCGGCACCCATGGCAGCCTCCTCCGGATGGGAGCCCACCCTTTGCCGGCTCGAGCTCCAAGCCGGCGGCGGGCTGCTGCCTTTGCTGGTTCCCGCTCAGTTGGGGCTCGGCAAAGCGCGCACTTTGCCAAGCCCCAACGGAGCGGGAGCCGGCAAAGGCAGCAGCGCGCGCTTTGCCAAGCTCCAAGCCGGCGGCGGGACGCAGCAAGAGCTGCAGCGCGCACAGCTTGGAGCCCCAACCCGGCAGGACCCAGCAGCGTGCCCTGCTGAAGCACCAACAAAGTGCACAGCAGCCAGTTCCGGGCGCCGAGCCACAGCAGAAAGAGGAGGTACCGTAATTTTTTTTTAAAAAAAGACACCCCCGAAAATAAGCCACAGGCTTATTTTCTTGAGTAAAAATGAATATAAGACATGACTTATAATATGAGAAACACGGTAGATTAACATGATGAACTGGAGCCGCCGAGACCATATAACACCGGTCCTGAAAGACCTACATTGGCTCCCAGTACGTTTCCAAGCACAATTCAAAGTATTGGTGCTGACCTTTAAAGCCCTAAATGGCCTTGGTTCAGTATACCTGAAGGAGCGTCTCTACCCCCATCGTTCTGCCTGGACACTGAGGTCCAGCACCGAAGGCCTTCTGGCGGTTCCCTCGTTGCGAGAAGCCAAGTTGCAGGGAACTAGGCAGAGGGCCTTCTCGGTAGTGGTGCCTGCCCTGTGGAACGCCCTCCCATCAGATGTCAAAGAGGAAAAACAACTACCAGACTTTTAGAAGACATCTGAAGGCAGCCCTTCTTAGGGAGGCTTTTAATGTTTAATAGATTACTGTATTTTATTTTTCTGTCGGAGAGTGCAGGGGGCAAGCGGTGCATGGATGGTTGAATCATACAGATGTCCGGGAGGTGGCCAGGCTAGAATCCTTCTCCCTAGCACCTCCTGTTTTTTTAGTATTTGGGTAGATAAGTTTAAATGGTCTGCCAAAATTAACTACGGTTTTAATGCACTCCAGGAACGGAAGCCTTGGAAATCGGAATACGGTAGGTTGTTTTTCCTTTTGGTCAGTAGCGGATTACTAATGCAGGTACATCTCAGCAGGGGAATAAGTGAAAGTTTTGAGGGCCAGTGACTTTTGTGGACTTATTTTCAGCACTGATTTTAAAATACTTTAAATTTCCAGTTTGCATACAATTCCTGTTTTGCCTTTCATACTTGTGGAAAACATATACCCAGTATTTATTGTCTTTATCGTTTACAGTACAGTAACGATTTGTTTTTTTCTCTCTCTTAGGTCGTGTTGACGTTGACCATTTGGTCACTCGAAAGATGCAACTTTTGGTGGAGGCTGAGGTAAACCTATCTGAATTGTAGTTAATATGAGTTGACAAGGAGGAATCCCTAGATGGCAAAAAACCCACCTCCCATCTGCAACAGATCTATGCATAATATTGGCTTGTTACGGTAGCAATCCTAGATCCTGTAATTGGAGTCACTGAGTCTTGGACTGCTGAAAGATTTCCTAGGTCTTCTGACATTTTATTTTATTTGAACCATTACAGTCCTTTGTAGCTTTATTATCCCCCAACCCTTCAAAGGTTCATGCTGTGTTCACTGCCCCCAACCCTTCAAAGGTTCATGCCTTAGAAACCTTCAGCTGCTGTTGTAGGGCACAGGAGGTGGCTAGTCTGTTAGCAAGTGGGATACTTAAGGAATTCATTCTTTGTGATTTCCACTACAGTATAAATAACCTGATTTGGTTAGATCCCCGGAGGCACGCTTCATTGTCTCAAGAGACAGATGGATGCCAACAATAACAACCTGATCTGCACCTTCTGGCCTGATTGAAACTTAAACTATTCACCCACTTTCACATTTCTCAAATATGCCAGCTCTTCGCTAAGAAAGCATATCAAAATGCATTTAGAAATCTTGAGAGAGAAATGTGTGTTTAAATGCATTAAAGGAAAAGCAGGACAAAACAGAATCGTGAGTGCATGAGAAAGCAGATACGTTCTCAAATATTTGCTGTTGCACAGTATGTGAAAAATAAAAGTCTTTTAAGAAGAAGAAAGTTTCACAGACTGGCTATCTATCACTAGCCAAAGCATTGCTGCTCATATTTAGTACAGCTAGAGCCACAAGAGCTGCATATCAGTGTTTTGGTAAGCTGGGACTGGAATAAAAAAAATTCCTTCCAGCAGCACCTTAGAGACCAACTAAGTTTGTCATTGGCATGAGGTTTTGTGTGCATGCACACTTCTTCGGATACACTGAAACAGAAGTCACTAGATGCTTATATATAACCGGTAGTGAGAGGGTGGGGCGGAGTATTACTCAGAAGGGTGGTGGAAAAGGGTGATTGACTGCCTGATAGCTGTTGATGACTGTTAACGACTGCAATTGGTCTTACAGGAAAAAGCAAGGGGTGAGATGGCTAAAGATAGCTTTATCATGTATCTACCGTGTTCCCCCTATTTTAAGACGTAGTCATAAAATAAGCCGTAGCAGGCTTTTTAAGCATTTGTAAAATATAAGACAGCCCCTGAAAATAAGTCATACCTCCGTGCTGCGCGGAGTGAGACCATGAGCGCCCGCCCAGCCAGCCAGCGGGACCCAGCACGCCGGCCGCAGGAGGAGGAGGACATCTGCCGGGTTAGCGCCCGGAACTGGCTACTGCCACGTGGAAGAAGAGTGCCAAGTCAGCAGCAGCAATGCCAGCCGTGGCAGGAGGCAGGAGGTGCCCGGAAACGGCGGCTGCTGCAGCCCTGACAAAGCACGCAGCAGTGCTGCTCGCCCCGAGGCAGCGGGACCCAGCAGCAGCGTTGCCCTCGTCCTCCTGCTGCTGTTGCTGCTGCTGTTACTGCCGGGCCAGGCGGAGGCGAGGCCGCTGCTCGCCCCTGGGGGCCGTGGAGGAGGCTGGGCGGGGACAGCCGGAGCCCAGCCGGGCAGCAGCAGCAGGAGGAGGACAAGGACGGCGCTACTGCTGGGTCCCGCTGCCTCGGGACGAGCGGCGCTGCTGCACGCTTTGTTGGGGCTGCAGCAGCCGCTGGTTCCGGGTGTCTGCCTCCTCCTCCCGAAAAGGAATGCTCTGCTTCCCCACCACCACCACCCGCAATGCCGGGGCTTTCAATCACACCCCAAGGGACTGGCTCCAAAGGTCCATAAGCCATAGGGTAATTTTCTTGTGTAAAATAAATATAAGACAGTGTCTTAAAATATGGGAAACACAGGTATATACCGGTATATATATAAAATAAATGTAGAACATGCATTTTGTCAATGCCCACCTTTCTCCGAAGCCGCTTGCCCGATTGCCATCAAATTTGGCCACAAAGTCAGACGGCACACCTAAGGCAGGTATATACCTGATTTTGTGTCAAAATAAATAGCAACCTCCAGTGGACATCAAAGGAATAGGCGGAATAGGAGCATATTCCCACGTGATCCAGGCAGTCTGCCGAGATCCAGACCGACTAACGAAATTTAGGACCAATGGACAACCCCAGCCCCGAGATCCACACACCACACCGAGATCCACCCTGCCCCGCCATCCACCGCACCAAAATCAAACCCACCCTGCAATCCAAGCAAACCCACCCTGATCAATCCCACCCCACGATCCAGCCAGCCCTGGAGATCCAACCCCCCCCCCCCGGCATCCACCACACTGAAATCAAGCCCAAGCAAACCAACCCTGATCAAACCTACCCTGCGATCCAGCCAGGCCCAGAGATCCAACCCCCCCCCGGCATCCGCCACACCGAAATCAAACCCACCCCATGATCCAGCCAGCCCCAGAGACCCAACCCCACCCCGCCATCCAAGCAAACCAACCCCGATCAAATCCAACCCCGACCCATACCTAATTGGTTGATACAGAGTGAGGGGAGACACAGGGATACCCCTATCTAAACATAACACACACAAAACGGGGACTCTTGACAGCCAGGAGAGTCTGAAGAGGGACTCTGACCCTCCATTTAACAAACTAAGCCACAGCAATGCATGGCAGGGCCAGCTGTAATGAGATAAGAATCCAATCCCTTTATTCAGACCAGGTCTCTCCATGGTTTTAAGCTTGGTAATAAGTTGCAGTTCAGCAACTTCTCTTTCCAGTCTATTTCTGAAATTCTTTTGTAATAAGACAGCTAGCTACTTTGAGCTACTTTTTTACCTTCCACCAGACATTCAATGACTTTCACCCCACCATCAACCTAAAAATGAACCAATCTATGCAAGAAATACATTTTTTGGACACTACTATAAAAATACAGGATGGCCGTATAGAACCACCTTATAATATAAACCAACTGACCGACAAACAAATCTACATGCTTCTAGCTACCATCCCAAAGATACCAAACAATCCATTGTATCTAGCCAGGCCCTACGTTACAACCGCATCTGTTCCAACTCTACAGACAAAGACTCTCATCTAAGAGATCTACAGCAAACCTTTTTAGAACTAAAATATCCACCTGATGAAGTTAAACAACAGATCAACAGAGCCAGACTGATACGCAGAGAGAACTTGCTGCAATTCAAACCCAAATAAGACAGACCCAAATAAAATTGCCACATCAAAGCAATCATAGTGCTAAACTTCTAAAAATGAAATCCTAAGTGAAATGTGTTTCCCTGTTTAATTTCTTTAGACATTCTTCCCTACATTGGGTAGAGTTGTGAGAGACCTTTTTATTGGGTTCTGCTAGCCAGGGTTCTACCTTTGAAGCAACTTCATTAAACTGTTAGCTGTTCATTAAACTGTTAGCTGTTTAAAGAATCTTTGTGTGTATGGTGGGGAGTTAGCCAGAACTGAGCATTTTGTGGGTGATCATGGTCAGGGCCGTCTCAAGCAGGTCGGGCGCTCTGGCGCTGAGGCGCGGAGATCGCTCCGGCACCCCCGCCCTTGCAGCATGCAGCACGGCTTCGACTCGCAGCGTCCCCCCCTGCCGGCCCAGCGCCCTGGCACCCCGCGCCACCGGGACTACACCTAGAGCCGGGCCTGATCATGGTGCCTTCTTACATCCTATTCTTGGACTTGTCGGCTTTCCTTAAATTTAATAGACTAAAAGAGTGTGTTTTGCATGTGGTTGGTATTTGACTAGTATAACAAAAACAAAACAAAAAGCCCCTGCAGAACAAGTCAGTTTTCTGGTCAGATTTCTGTCAGATATGTGGAGTGAGTTTATTTGTAAGCAAGATGGGAGGCAGCTAGGCAAAGGATGGAAAGAAAAGGAAGCTCCAGAACTTATAGATTGGCAAAATAAACTTCAGGAATTTGCCAAAATGGCACAGTTAACAAACAGCTTGAGAGGAAAGGTTAAAGAAGAATTTGTTTAAAAGTGGGATAGGTACAAGAAATATGTTAGAAAATACACTGAGAACAAAATTTCTATGATAGCGTTTGAGTAAAAAGGGAAGAAAATTGTTTGGATTTGCAGAAATTGGGTTACTTAAAGCAATAGGAGTGTGAAACGATATGTAAAAACAGAGACAGCATGGATTGAATATACATTCTATGACAAAAGAGCAAAAAGTATGCTGATGGAGATAACAGGAAGTCCAAAGACAAAATATTATTATTATTTATTTATTTTTCATATTTGTATATAATTTTTTTGTTTTTTGTTTTTTGCTTTTGGTTTATTTTCTTTCCTTCCTTTCCCTTTTTTGTTGGGAAAGGAAGACTCGAGATATTGTATGAAAAATGTAATAAACAAATGTATATGTATGTATATGTGAATAAGCATGAAGAGGGGAAAAATGTACAGATTTGGTGAAGGAAAATAAATATTATTAAAAAAAAGGAATGGGGAACCAGATGTTGCTAGACCAGGAAGTCCCATCAGCGCTGACCATTGGCCTCTCTGGCCATTACTTTGACTGGGGTCCAAGAATATATAGTCAGTTGTCAGGAAATGAGACACGTTCGTTGTTAGCATGGTGTTAGGAAGTCAGCCTTGCATTACATTTTAGCAGGCAAATTACAGGCAATACTTAGGAATCATACTTAAGGTGTTCTCTTTTCTCTTCCTTCCTTCCTCCAAATTTTATCAGCAAATGAAACCAGCTTTCATGCAGCGGATCGACAGCCACTTTACAGAATTCGTAAATGGCTTGATTGCGAAGTCCGTTCAGCTGGAGTCTTCGCCCCCTGCCTTCTCAGCCGAGAAAGACGGTGGCTTCAAAAGCAAGTATGTTGGCTCTTAGCTGAGTCTGAAGCAGAGTTGAAATGTTGATTCTGTTACAGCAATGGTGTGTGGGGGGGGCACATCTTTGAAGTTGTTAAAATGTTACAAATATTATGCCTGAATATATCATTTTGACTTGACAGCTCAGGGAAGATACCGAGCTTTATAGATTTGTAGAAAATCCATACTTTAACCGACTTTGCTACCTCATCTAATGCCATTTTAATCCTTAAAGAAAGGTGAATTTGGGCTCCACCTCCCTCCATGAACCAAGAAGCAAGAAGTCACGTAGGCAGCAGGAACACGGCATCCCGCCATAATCCCCCAAGTGTGAGAGCATATACAGGGCACCCCACCCAGGGAGTGACCAAGGGGGCAACAATAGACACCCACAGGGGCAGTTTAGCAAGTCAGGTGTTCTGAAAGCCCATCTCCAGACAAGTCCTAAAGGCAAGGATATGTAAAGAGTTTTAAATGGTTACTTAGAATCATAGAGTTGGAAGAAACCACAAGGGCCATCCAGTCCAACCCACTGCCAAGCAGGAAACACCATCAAAGCATTCCTGACATATGGCTGTCAAGCCTCTGCTTAAAGACCTCCAAAGAAGGAGACTCCACCACACTCCTTGGCAGCCAATTCCACTGTCGAACAGCTGTTACTGTCAGGAAGTTCTTCCTAATGTTTAGGTGGAATCTTCTTTCTTCTAGCTTGAATCCATTGCTTCGTGTCTGCTTCTCTTAAGAGGTGATGGAAAAGGTGTCTGATAAAGTGACCTAATGTTGAACTTTTGTAACCCTTGTATACCCCTCCCCATTTGTGACATGTAGTGATGTAGTGATGGTGTATTAGTGATGCTACTCGAAGTGTATTCTGGGGGAAAGAGGGAAGTTTTAAAAGAGGATGTCACCCATGCTCAGGGTTCTTATTCCTGTGGGGATCTGTTTCGCAACAATAAAGATCATGGTCTACAGACTGCTGTTTTGCTCTAAATTACTTGGCTGGAACTTCCTTCTTTTACTGACCGCATGGACCCGTGGGGGACTCGCACCCCGACAAGCTGGGCTGTTGAGTAGTGTCTCACCCCAGAATTTTTCCTTAACAATTTGTTGCTGAATATTTGTTCTTTTCACAGAGGATCAAGAGCATCTCTAGAACACGGAAAAGTTTTTGTTGCTAGAAAGTCTGCCTTGGAGTGAGTATGTTTCACTGGTGCCCTTGCTAAAATTCCCTTGATCCACTGGGTGGCTTATCTGCACATCTCGCGTCTCCCTCCCAGTAGATCCCATTCATTTTTATACTGTGTAGATTGAAAGTAGGTATTCCTAACCTTTATAAATGTTCTAGCCATTTGACTATTGCACATCCCAAAATCTAACTTGGATGTGGCTGTATTCTGTATTCACAGAGGCTGTTCTGTTCTGTAGAAACTGGTCTACAGAATAGAATGTCTATTGCCCAATGGCAATCCAGACTCCCCATGGGTGGTCTGGTTCTCCAATAATGTTTGTTCCTAACTTCATTTATATACAGCCCAGGAGAACCCATAACGTAATAGTACCTTGGCCCAGTAGGTTCAGACTTGGATATGATACAGTCCTGTGTTCTCCAGGGCTCCTTTGGAGGCAGGGTGGGATATCAATTTAATAATAAATGAATAATAAGCACTCTAAGCTTCTGAGACCCAAATATTCACATAGCATGGAGTGGGGATTACAAAAGGCTTCAGTCGGTGGAAAATGGCAGAATGTCTGTGTGAAACGATCTTCTGACCTGGTCTGGCATCCTAATTTGACCCACAAGTCCACCTTCCCCAAACAGAGTCCTTCTGTGGGCAGGTAAAGATGTAGTTCCCTGCTGAAAGCAGGTTTGCTGCACCAGAAGTCAGTGTAGGCAGTGCCTACAAAGTCTTGTGCCTTTGCTGACATGGTTTGATTTCAATCCACGCAGGCACAGGAAACTGGGTTTGCAGGCACAGTTGACCATTGCTGCTTTTAATGCCTTGTCCCAGTTTTGATTTCATATTGTACGGGCAAAGAAAAGGACTTGCTCTGATGTCATGGTTTTGGCAGATGATTCGCAGTTGAATGCTTTCCTCCCCACCTGTCAGAATGGCTCATGGGGGGAGGGGGACCTAAACTCTCAGCGTCCTGGTTGGAAACAGTTTGAGAATCTCTTTCTCCACACTACCCCCTCTAAAAAGTGGTGAAGGTCTTATATTTGTTGACAGGCGAATTTTGTAGAAAATATGTAATTTTGTAGAGAAATTACACTCCGAAAAAGAGTGATCCCATGTTACATTTGAAGGAGGAAAAGCAAATGGCCTAGGGAAGCCACAGCCATATCCTCCTGTGGAAATCTTCTGATCATATTCCTGCTGCTTTTGATTCCTAAGTTTAACCACTGGACGTCCTGCATTTTAGCCCCACCCCCTGAAATGTTCTAATGTACTTCTTATTTTCCTCAGTGAACTATTTGAAGTGGAAGACATCCGGACCATACATCACATGTTCATTGCTTTCTTCATCTTGATCATTCTCAGCACCCTCATAGTAAACTTTATTGATGAAGGAAGGTAGGGAAATATTTAAGGGATGAGCTGGCGGTTTGTTTGTTTTTGTTTTGTTTTAGTGTTGGACTTGAGACATTTCATACCTGAACCAATGAAAATGTATTGCTTTGCTTTTAGTTGAACTAGAAAACTCGTAGCAAGTATTGTATCAAAGTGCTTGTACTGGGGGAAAGACATAGACCAAGTGAGGGAACGTGTCTACAAGAATGAAAAGCTCAAAATTGTAGAAGTATAATTTGAAATGCCCCAAAATCTTTCAAGAGTAGAGTCCCAAAGCTGTCTGTGTGTTGCATATATGCACACGTGCCTGACTTTAGAGTTCACTTTAATCCTAGATTCTGTTTTTATTGGTGCTTTTTTATTGTTCTGGAATTCTGTGTGTGCATGTTCATATTTTACTCAATTTTGGGTTTTCTTTGTTGGTTTAAATTCTACCATAACAAGGCAGCAAACGACAGTAATAACATAATTCTGTGGATGAGAAGCTAAAGGGTAGAAGAGGATGTATTTGTGCTTTAATAAAACTGGCATCGCTTTATCTGAACCATCAAGAGTCTGTGCATGGAAGGAACCTGTGTCCGTGAGCACCCTAGAGAATGAGAACATGCCCCCACCCATGGTTTGCTCATGCTTGTGTTTGTGGCTCTTCTGCACTTGAAGCTGCAGTGCTATGCATGCTTTTCAGCAATCTCACTGGAACCAAGTGGGGCTTACTTCTGAGTGAGAACACTTAGGATTTGGCTTTTAGGCACGTATCCACTGCAGTGCTAAGGAATAATCCCATCAGCACAAGGATTGCCCCTTCTCCTCCCCTGCATGCCCCCTAAATCTGTTCTGGGTTTTCCCCCAACCATCTAGAGCAGATTTGGGGAGAATGTGAGGCACAGGCAGGGAGATCGGGCAGAGAGAGTCCTGTTGCACAAGCAGGAATCCTTGCGCTAATGGGCTGCTTATTTAGCCTTGCATTGAGTACAACCCCCAGTGTTTTATTTGAAGAAACCATCAGGCATTCAGATTGGTCAAAATCAAGCAGCACTTAAAATCAAAGTTCTGCATGCAATTCTTGGAAGGTGTGGAGCCCTGCCAGTACTGACTGAAAGGCTGCAGGCTATGCCACAATAAATACAAGTTTCCCCACATGCGTGTGCTTATCCAAGGGGTCCTGGATCTCTGTAGGGGTTGTATCTGTCTGTATCTGTGTGTTTGCTTTCTTATTTTACAATGTTCTGTGCAATATAAATCCATAGGGTGTACAGTATACTTAAGTTCAGTATTCATTTCATAAGATTTATACACTGCCTGATTCTAAAAGGAACCTCAAAGATAAAAGATATGAAATGAAATCATGAAAAATATCACAACCATACTCTAAAACAGTGCTCCCCAACCTTTTTATCGCCACGGACCAGTCAACGTTTGATCATTTTACTGCGGCCCGCTGAGGGGAGGACGTTGATTGTTTATATTTTATTTAGATTGTTTTGATTTAATAATTTTAATTTAATTGTAATTAAATGTTCCTTGAGCGGCCCAGTACCAAATGATCCACGGACCGGTACCGGTCCGTGGCCCGGGGGTTGAGGACCACTGCTCTAAAACATACAAAACTTAGAATACTAAAACAGATTAAAATTACAGAACCTCAACTTTCATTATAGAATTCCTTAACTGTTACTGATTTCAGCTGATGGAATATATATTTTAATCCAAGTATATGATTTTAACTTTCTGTGTTGTTTGAATCTCTTTTGAAGGTCGGTGCTGGAGTTTGATCTCCTGGTCTACACTTTTGGCAAAGGTTCTGTCGTTGCTTCCACTTGGCTTTACATGTTCCTGTTCACCCTGACTGTGCCCTATGGGCTGTTCCTGCTGTGGGCCCAGGGCTACCATGGTTCCTCCCACAAGACAATCCGCTCCACTTTCTTTGGGGGTCTCTTCATGATCTTCCAGATATTTGGGCTTGGAGTGGGACCAGCTTACATAGCCATTGTCTACAATTTACCACCAGCCTCTGCTTTCATAGTGATACTTGAGCAGGTGAGTTTCATCTGGAGAGCTAGTTTCTTGTGGATGTAGCTAAAGGTCATTTCACAAAGTTTAAATTAGCAAAATGCTGCTTCTTAACAGAATGTAATTCCTTCGCTAACCTGTAATTTTGTGTGCATATTCCACTTTTGCTTCTGTCTGACTTGTGGTAATATTAACAGTGACAAGTTTTCTTTTTTTCCAAGAGATTGGGCCTTAGAGTGTTAGAAATGGTCAGATGCAAAAAGAAACTCACCATAATTCTTAAGGTTCTGGAAGTACGGTGATCGAGAGAGTAATGCCAGTACAACTGGAAGCATTCTTGGAGGATACTGATTATCTCGACCTCTTGCATTCTGAGTGCTGATCTGGTTTGAGACTGAATCTGCTTTGGTCTCTCCATCAAAAGAGAGGCAGAGGAGTTTTTGATGCTATTAACCATGGTATCCTTCTGGACTATCTCTCCCTTAATTGTAAGGTGTCAAATACGTTTTATCTGTTATTCCACTCCTTTAGGTGCGTCTGCTGATGAAAATCTACTCTTTTATCAGGGAGAATACTCCTCGAATACTTTCCTTTATGCCACAGAAAACAAGTGAGTGACTGTTTTCTACAATAATCGTACAGCTGTGAGAATTAAGGCTCCCTCCCCTCTTCCTGTTCTGAGGGTTGGCTTCTGTGATATGGAGACAATTCAAATATCTGTTCTAGTTTCGAAGAATGTCTGTATGGGCCTCCCCATGTTTTGCAAGATTACCAATGCTATGCAATTTGTCAGTCTCCTAATGCTTATTGGAATGGGAGTACACTTCTTGCAAAGGATATAAGAGAATTCTAGGTTTAGTGGAACAGGGGAAAGTGCTCTGACAATAGAGGGTTTATTGGGGGGGGGCGTTAAACATGGGGTAAGGAATTTGTCTTGCTCAATGTAAAAAAAATGTCGGATAAGAATGGCATATAAGCCATCTCAAAATGTATTACTGTATTGCTAAACTCAAGCATTAATAAACAGTTTGAGACCCGTAGAAAAAAGGATGGAACCCTATGGGGTTTATTTTTTTAGTGTGGCATTATCTGGTACTAAACGACTCTCTCTGTTCTGCTTTTTCAGACACCATCCAGGTTCCTAAAGTTTCCCAGTACCTGTATTTCCTCTTTGCTCCCACCCTTATTTACAGAGACGAATATCCCCGGTAATGTCAATGTAGTTGCTCCGTTGTGACTTGGCAATTCTTATAGCCATTGTGATTGCAAGGTTGGACTGGATGCATGCTTCATGACAGAGGGCATAATACACGGGTTGGGAACCTCAGGCCCAGGGGGCAGGTGCGATCCTCTGCAGTGGCATAGCATGGTGGGGCCACAGGCACGGTTGCCCTGGGTGCAAAATTGTTATGGATGCAAAAGTTCAACACCCGGGGCAGCCTCTTCTGTCACTGGGATCCATTGAAAACAGCTTCTCCATTCAAACCAGGAGTGACCTCTCCAGACCACAGAACGACTCTTCTATGTCTCCTGGGTGATGCAAACAGTATTAGGCAGTTGAATGTGCATGCATACACTTGTCTGTTTCCCTCCCTCCACCAAACCTCTCCTCGTGGCCCTGGGCAACCCACACTACTCCACTGGCCTCTGAGCCTCTTTATCTATTGCTCCACTCACTTTTGCCTCTGGCCTCATCCACTGCTGGGTCTCTAACTTAACCCATGGTCATGAATTTCAGTGGGTCGTCTCTGTGTAAAGGTTAGGTTTGTTTAGTTGTGACGTGGGGTTTGTGATTTCAGCTCTCTTGACATAATATGCTGGAGACAGTTCTCTAGTAACACTTCTTTATTAAAGTAAACAAGACTGACTCTGAGGGAAGGAAGGCTACATTTATAGGGACAGGGAACTAGCTAGAAAGGGATACATTTTGGAGGGAACAATATCAGGCAATCACAGTGCTGCCTTTTGGAGGAAACCAATAAGACAGAGGATCCAAATACAGCAGCTTAAATGAACCAATAGTAGCTGTACCCTCTGGAACCAAAAGGCACTTTATCCTAATGCAAATACAGACAATAATAATACAGATATAAAGTCCTTTGACTCAATACACAACAGTTTCTCTGAATTCTCCCGGAGCAGGCCTAGTAGGATCCAAAATGCATTGGCTCAATGCATATCTCTTTTGAGCACACCAGAGTTTTTTGCTTCTGGTTCCAATAACAGGTGCTCTTCATAGGTTTTGATGGGGTTTTTTATATATATATAGGGTTCTAGAGCAGTGTTTCTCAACCTTTTTTGGGCCAAGGCACACTTGTTCCATGAACAAAATCACGAGGCAAGTTTCAGGTTGAGCTCATCCAGCCAGCTTCTTTAAGTTTGTCTAAAACCACCCTCCCGTGGTGGTGGCTGTTGAGAGCTGTGCTCGCCCTGCGTCGTGACCCGGCCGGCTTCCTTTCCGGCGGGTCAGTGTTGACTATTGGCGGCCGCCAGGCACGTGACAATGCAAATCGCCCTTCTCGTCGTCGCACGTCGCGGCACACCAGCCAGCGTCTCGCGGCACACTACCGTGTTTCTCATAAGACATGTCTTATATTTATTTTTTCCTCAAAAAAACACACTATGGCTTATTTTCAAGGGATGTCTTATTTTTTTCCTCCTCCTCCTGCCGCGGCCGGCATTGCTGCTGCGCCTATCACTATGTCTTATTTTCGGGGTATGGCTTATATTCCTTGAATGCTTAAAAATCCTGCTATGGCTTATTTTATGGGTATGTCTTAAAATATGAGAAACAGGGTAGTGTGCCGCGGAACAGCGGTTGAGAAACGCTGTTCTAGAGTTCCTTTGTAGAAGTTATAGAGGGTTATCTTTCTATTTTTCATTTTCTCCAATTTATATATCCTATTGCCTTCAACTACTCCTTTCCTTCTTTATGCAAAATAACAAACTGATTTAAAAAAAAATAGTGCAGCTGCACATTTAGTAAAACATGCAGTTTGACCAAAGTTATATCTAGCAAACAGACTTTCTTACGATAAGTATTTGCTGTTCTGGAAGAGAAATTGGTTTGTGTTTACTGCAGACTACATCAGCTCTGCTTTTATTTTTTTATTGCACCTTATTAGTTGCCTTTATCATGGAAAGTAACTCAAAGTGACTTGCTGTCTAGCAGTTGTTTGTAAAATTATCACAAATTAGGTTTCAGCTGATGCCAAGCAAGCTCTTGTCTTGACTTAGGTGTAATGACTGTGACTTCCTTTACTTTTCAGAACTCCTACAATAAGATGGAGCTATGTAGCTACCATGTTTGCACAGGTTAGATATTTCTCTTCCTTTTGGGATTCCTGTGTTTCTGAAGCCTTGACAACTGCTAAGAGTTCCTGGTTCATAAAAATATATACTAGCCTACTGGACTGCACAAGCCTGCATTAGTTATTTTTATTTTGGCATGAGAAAACAGAGACAAAGCTTTCTGAAGCTTCCATGCCTGGTCACATGGATACAATAGTACTAAATGACAAGCCTTCCTAAACTGACTTTTAACCAATGTCTGTGTGCTAATCCTCTGATCATCAATAAACGTTTTCCAAAGTTTAGGAAATTGTGAACAGTGCAGCATCTGTATATTGTATTTTAATTTTGCTGAGTGGAGCAGATCAGCTGATTTCAAGGATGGTTGAAGGCTAGCTGTGCAGTGTCACAGATCCTAAAAGTTCAAAGGACAATCTGGAATAAAAAGATATAAATTATTTATTTATTTATTTATTTATTTATACATACCCCGGCCATCTGGCTGGATTTCCTCAGACGGCTTCCAACAGAATATTAAAATACAATAATCTATTAAACATTAAAAACTTCCCTAAACATTCTGTTAATCAGCTCTCTACTTGTGGGACCTGCTCCTTGCAGGACAATGAAACCACTACCACGGCTGCTGCTGCTGCTGTCGGTAAAGCAGGTGTTCCAACTGGGCCCCTCCACATATCAGGGCCGGCTCGTCGTAGACCCCCGGTGGCGCAGGGCACCATGGCGCTGGCCCGCCAGGAGGGCGCCGCGAGCTGCGCCCACCCACCCGCTGGCCGGCCAGTCCGCCGGTCCGCTGCGCGCGGCGCCCACCTGCCCACCGCGCTGGGAAACGGGGCGGGAGGGCGCCGGAGAGATCGCGCTGTGCCTGCCCGCCCGCCGCGCAGCAGCGCCGCGCCCACCTGCCCACCGCGCCGGGAAACGGGGCGGAAGGGCGCCAGAGAGATCCGGCGTACCATGGCGACAGGGGCGCTTAAGACGGCGCTGCCACATATACACAGGCTTCCAATGTGTGCTGACTCTGTTGCTTGTAAGTGCACCTACCCTCCCAACTGCTGGCATGGTGAGTCTGAACATGGTGGAGCCCACATGGAATGCCGTTTATCTTAAAGAAGCACGGTCTATCGTAGTGGCACTGAATCCTTTGGTTAGCTGTTGCCTACGGCTGCATACACACCAGACATTTAAACCACATGGCTTCCTGCCCCCCTTCAATAATATTGGGAACTGCAGTTTATTAAGGGTGTTGGGAATTAGAACTCGGGGGGGGGGGAGTCCACGTCCCAGGATTCTTTGGGGAATGCCATGTGCTTTAGAATCATAGAATCATAGAGTTGGAAGAGACTCTATACTGTATTATGTTTACTCAGCTTAGATCTGTGCAGCTTTCTCTCTTATGGCTTCCTCCTGTGCTACTTTTATAATCAAGGGCTTTTTTTTTTTACTCCTGTCTAGGTCCTTGGGTCACTCTTCTATACTTCTTATTTATGTGACAAACACCTTTTACCTGCATTTCGGAACTATAGTCGAGAGCACTTTAATGTACGAGAGCTTGTCCTTTGCATCTTCAACACCATACTTCCAAGTGAGTGCTTCTGCTTGTCATACTGGGCCCCTTTTGATTCTGGAATTTATCTAAGCAACAAATAAAAAACAACTGGCAACAACTGGTAAAGTATGGCCTGTGGGATGATCTTAACTGTGGATCTCCAGGGTTTCCAGACAAGGAAGATTTCCTGGCTCTACCTTTTGCATGCACTCACTACCAGTGAGCTACTGCTCTTCTCTCTGAACAGCTTTTGCAGTATGTAATAATATCAGTACAAGTAGACTGGAGCAGGTGCAATCCTGCTTCATCCATCTCTGCTTTTTGGTCTTGTGTTGGAGATGCAAGCAGTCGTTAGTTTCTGGACTCAGTTCAAAGTGCTGGTTTTGACTTACAAATCCTCATGCGGCTCAGGACCCCAACACCACAAGGGCTTCCTCTCTCCTTGTCACTGCGTAAATATCTTAGGGAGGAGTGGAGGGTGGAACATGCAAACAGACCCTTTCAGTGGTGGCTCCCTGCTTGTATAATGCGGTCCACAGGGAAGCGTGTCTGGCTCCATCATTAAAAAAATTCCTTCAGTAGCACCTTAAAGACCAACTAAGTTTATATTTTGGTATGAGCTTTCGTGTGCATGCACACTTCTTCAGATACCTGAAGTTGGTCTTTAAGGTGCTACTGAAGGAATTTTTTTATTTTGCTTCGACTCAGACCGACACGGCTACCTACCTGTAACTGGCTCCATCATTGTCTGTTTTAGGTGCCAGTCAAAAAACAGACAATGGTTCCTAATGGGAGGGTAATCAGTTACAGTCATACCTCGGTTTAAGTATGCCTCGGTTTGAGTATTTTCAGTTTAAGTACTCCGCGGACCTGTCTGGAACGGATTAATCCACTTTCCATTACTTTCAGTGGGAAAGTTCGCTTCAGGTTACGTATGCTTCAGGTTAAGTACGGATTTCTGGAACCAATTACACTCATACCCTGGGTTAAGTACGCTTCAGATTGAGTACTCCGCGGCCCGTCTCGAACAGATTGATCCACTTTCCATTACTTTCATTGGGAAAGTTTGCTTCAGGTTAAGTACGCTTCAGTTTAAGTACTCCATGGACCTGTCTGGAACGGATTAATCCACTTCCCATTACTTTCATTGGGAAAGTTCACTTCAGGTTAAGTGTGCTTCAGGTTAAGTACAGACTTCTGGAACCAATTATGTTTGTAAACCGAAGTACCACTGTATTTACATGGTCATTGTCAAAGGAGGGGGCCAAATCACTCCCCAGGTTCGTCCAAGGTAGGGCATTAAATATGAAACGCAACCAAGGATTCCAGCAAGACAATACCCTTTTATTAACTATACTGCAGTCAAGGAAAATCCCATAAAATGGTGGGATCACAGGTTTCAAGACACTTTTATATTCTTTCACATACAGCTTACATCATGCTAAATATACGAGTTATATGTTGTCCATTATGCATTAGCCATGACATGACATCCTCATGCTCTGGTCAAGACCCCCTTACAGGTCATCACTAATACAACAAACTAGCCTCAGATCAGAACAGCCAAGTCAAACAATAAACAGTCAAACAAGTCAAAACAAGTCAAACAATAAACAAACAAACACAATAGTTAATCTTTAACTAAAACAGCAGATTCTTTCTCCTTGTTCTAGTCTATATAGTCTGATATTGGTAAAGGACTTTATGCACCTTCTATTCTTATATGTACAGTGGTACCTCTGGTTGTGGATGGGATCCATTTTGGAGGTCCGGACGGATCCCAAGGTTTTCGCAACCCGGAGGACCTTTTCTGTGCATGTACGCATACGCATCCCGAAGTTTACATAACCAGAGGGTTACGTAAACGGAGGTACGACTGTATAAAGGTTCAAGCTAACTAATACTTTAGCAAATATGACTAAAGAAACAAAAATACATATTTTTTACATTGAATTATCTAAAACATTATCAATCTTTTACACTTTTATTAAATTTCTGAACATTTTACACAAACCATTCCAATACATTTTTTAAAAGAGATTTCTTTTCTGTTCTTGACTTCTCAATCCGTTTTCTGTGATGTTTTCCTTATGCTGCAGCCTATTGTCACTCATTTATCACAATACAATTGTCTCTAATTTTTTCTGTTGCTCTTAGCTGAAAACCTAGTTGTGGATTCTTCATCCTGTAATGTTTCTTTAAAAAATCCAAAAAGGTCTTCTATTCAAAAAAGTACTCAGCATTAGATTCTCTTATTATAGCTGTTAGCTTTGCTAATTCAACATAGGTTCATTACATTATTATCCATTCCTCTTTAGTAAGGACTTTTTCATCTTTCCATTTCTGTGTATAAAGAATTCTAGCTGCTGTACTTACATACATAAACAATTTAACCATCCTTTTTTGAATTTCTAACCATATAATCTCTAGCAAAAAGGCTCCAGTGTTTGTTTTTGGTAAACTCCCTTTCCCCCCTATTTTTATATCTCCCCCCCCCCATTTTTATATATCTAAAGGTTCAAGCTAACTAATACTTTACCCAATATGACTAAAGCAACGGAAATACATATTTTTTACATTGAATTATCTAAAACAGGGGTCCCCAGGCTTACCCGCCTTCGGGCCGGTGCCCGCCGCGCCGATCGTGCGGCGGGCCGGAGGGCGGGAGAGTGCGCGCGCAGTGGGCCGGAGGGTGGGGGAGTGCGCGCCAGTGCGCATGTGCACACCCATTTACTGGCGCGGTGGCGCGCTTCCAGGCCGGAAAAATTGTCGAAAATTGTTTGTGCGCGTGCGTATGGCCTCCCCCAACCCGGAAGTGCACCTCCCCCAACCCGGAAGTGCACCGGAAATGACCTCTTCTGGGTCGGGAGAGGCCCATACGCATGCGCAGAAACTATTTTCGGCTATTTTTTCCGATCTGGAAGTGCGCCGCCGTGCAGCGCGCCGAAAGAGCGGGCGGCGGCAGCGGGCGGCGGGGGGCGCCGCGGGCCGGATTGGGAGGCCAATTGGGCCGCATCCGGCCCTGGGGCCGTAGTCTGGGACCCCTGATCTAAAACATTAAAAACATTAACAATCTTTTAAATAATATTTTGTTAAATTTCTGAACATTTTACACATAACATTCCAATACATTTTTTAAAAGAGATTCATTTTCTGTTCTTGACTTCTCAACCCATTTTCTGTGATGTTTTCCTCCCCACCCCTTTGCTGCAGCCTATTGTCACTCATCTGGTAAACTCCCTTTTTTATTTTTTTAAATTCCTCATTGAGTCCCCCCTCCCCTCCAGAGAGATGGGAGAGCCTGCTTGCTCAGTTCGTGGCCTGAAAACACAAGTGCAACATTATACGTCTTCTATTTACAGCATATTTATAAAGGTTCAAGCTAATTAATACTTGAGCAAATATGACAAAGCAACTAATGTACATATTTATACATTTACACATTAACAATATTTAATGATCTTTATTGCTAGGTCCATTTCTTATCCTTGCTAGCTTATTTGCTGCCATTTGCCCCTCACAGAGCTTTTGCAGTACAGTATCCGTGGCATCAGATCAACAACCCTTTGCCCAACACTGCATTAGCAAATGGTCAAGAGCAAACATCCTCAGATATTGTCCTAAGCAAGGTCAATCAGTACTTTCATTACTTCTATTTCAAGGGTTTGCTATTCTAGAGCGTTTATGGAAACTTGGGGAGCAATACAGAGGGGGGAGGGCAAGCCATTTCCCCCTCCACATGAATGAAATAAATTAGCCTGAAATACATGTTTTCTTCTTTGCTCCCCAGGTACATTGATGACAATATTCTTATATTTTTTGCTCTTTCACTGCTGGCTGAATGCTTTTGCTGAGATGCTGCGCTTTGCTGACAGAATGTTCTACAAGGTAATTGATGTGCAAGACTCATGGTCTCTCTCTCTCTCTCTCTCTCTCTCTCTCTCTCTCTCTCTCCCCCCACACACACACATTCCTTTCCCTCTGTTGAAAAAGGGAGCCTGTGCCTTTTATTCTGTTGACATTCCTGATTCACAAGCATTTATTGCTATGTGTTGTGTTACTGGGCTTTTCGGATAGTATTTTAACCTTGCTGTGACTTTTAAACAAATGTACGTAAAAAGTTTTGAGTATGGCGTCATGGAAAAAAAGTATGTCCGTTTTATAAATTACAGTATTTCGCAGAACTCGCCTGCAGCCTTCTTTTGGTGTTGGCATATAGTGGCGCCTTTAAACGTCCACAATAAAGTGTTGCTGTATTCCTTTTGGCACCTGCTAAAAACATTTTGCCTATCCAGACAATGTAGAAATTGAAGTGTGTCTTAATATGTTTTTAGCTTATCTGCTGATTTTTTCTGATGTTTTAAACTTTTATTGGCAATTTTGATGCCTTATGTGAAATAAGCAAAAATCTGCTCTTATTCCATTATTGGGTTCTCCATCGGTCGGAGAATGTAACAGAGGCCAACCAGAGAATTTTGAGAAGCAAAGCCTTTATTTTTGCTGTTGCAACAGGGTCCTTCCCCTCACACAAGAGATCAAGGAAGGAACCCAGAACAAAAGAGAACCTCCACTTTTATCAGTTTTCCCATCACCAAGAAACACCCCCTAAATACATCATTCCCTGGTGGCGCTGTGGTTAAACCACTGAGCCTAGGGCTTGCTGACCAGAAGGTTGGCGGTTCGAATCCCTGTGACGGGGTGAGCTCCCATTGCTTGCTCCCAGCTGCTGCCAACCTAGCAGTTCGAAAGCACGTCAAAATGCAAGTAGATAAATAGGAACCACTACAGCGGGAAGGTAAATGGTGTTTCCATGTGCTGCTCTGGTTTGCCAGAAGCGGCTTTGTCATGCTGGCCACATGACCTGGAAGCTATACGCTGGCTCCCTCGACCAATAATACGAGATGAGCGCGCAACCCCAGAGTCGGTCACGACTGGACCTACTGGTCAGGGGTCCCTTTACCTTTACCTTACATCACAGCTACGTAATCAATACCTCACAAAAAGGGAGGGTTCAAGGTAGAAATCTGAGCACCTTTGACACCTCTCCTAGTCCTCTCACCCCTCCCAGGTGTGAATTCCTAAACACAAAGAGAAATTAACAGTTTCCTAAAAGTTGTTCACTATCTTTTGTTCGGAGGAGTCTTCCATTGTGAAAGAGATGGCTAGCAGTCTGGCATCATTGATGGGGAAATGTCCAGTTGGCAGAGCCTCTGGCTTACAGGATTATGGCTCCCAAGTTGGTAGTCATGTGGAAATGTGTGTGTGATTCTGGTCAGAGAGAGTCAAAATGGTGTCAGTCAGGCCTGTCTTCCTGTGCTGCTTTAGAAATGTGCCTGTACATTCATGTACATGTTTATGAACAATTATATATATTTATATATATATAAAACCTTAAAATTTACAACAATATCCTCCCTTTGAGGCTTAATTTTTGGTACAAAAATTATTGCCTCACATTCATTATTAACCCTGTTTTATTGGAAATGGACGTCTTTGTGTAAATCTCAAAGCCTTGCATGTCAGGTCCCTTTAGGCTATTTGGAAGTGTAGGAATGCACATACCTGGACATAGGATATGACATAAAATAACACATGTTGCATTTTGTTACTAAAATTACTTATAGCATTCTAGCATGTTGAAAGAAACATTTTCTCAATAGTGGTCTATGCTTTACATTTATCAGGAAGGTTCAGCAATGATTGAAAAATGCATTCTGCTTTGTTTCTGCCTTTTTGTGTGTTCTCAGGTGCCAAAGTTAGTTTTCTGGTCCCACACCTCCAACATACGCACAGCAACAACTCCTGGCGAAATCCCCTTAGGGCTTTTCTTTTGACCATGTTGCCTTGTCCCTGACATAAGGTTTGGACACGCCGTGAGAGAAATGTCTTTGCCTTTGCCTTCAATGGGATTGCATTATTATTTATTGGCGTTGGTCTTGCACTCTAGGAAAGTTGCTCAGTTGTTCTGAGGGGACCAGAGAAAGTTCATTGCACCTGGGATACATGGCCAATCCAAACTGAGGCCAATTAAAATTTAGATAGCGCCATGGTTTTCAACTTTTCAAACCAATCCGTAAAAACCATTCTAAGAAGGGCACTTGTCCAAATAGGTCAATTTTAACTCGATAAGGAATCATTCCTGTTAAATCAAAGCATGCATACCATAATGTATCAAATGTTTTCATGGATCCTGAAGTGAAGCTTCTCCTTGGTAAAATGGATTTAAAACAATCTAAAAATGTGTAAGAAGGCTGGCATACTACAAAGTGCTAGGTGAGATAAGGGAATGTAGTCATAAATTGATCTTAATCTAAATATTGGACTACGCAATAACCTGATCTATTAGAAAACATGAGAATCCTCCATTGGGTGTGTAAGGAATAAGATACTATACAATAACATACTTATACATTAAACATAAAAAAACAATTACACACAAAATTCCCCCCTTTGTGGAAGTGACATTTACATGTACACAAAAATAGTTCAATGTTTCTGCATAAGATCACACAACACAAAACATTTATATATCAGTTGCATATCTTGAAGTCAAACCTTGTTGCTTTTCCTTATTCTTCCAATCCTAAATCAAAGTCTTGAGATTAGAGAGATAGCATGTCCTTGCAATTCAACTTTCCCCCCTTTGTCAGCCCTCCACCCCCTACATAATAACACATAATACACAAAACCTACAAATTATTAATTCCACCCCAGTTGGATGTCTCTGAGGAAATCGTGTGATTTTGAGAAAATGTCCTTACAATTCAACTCCCCGCCCTGTCAGTCCATATCCTTTTGGAATGAGATTGTTGTGGCCACTTTGAAAACTCTGGTGTCTGTAGTTGCAGGTAATAAATAGTTTTGTGGTCATGAGGATTTGGGTTCAATGTTTTTCATCATTGGGTCTATAGTAAAATCTGTAGAAGGAGTATCCTGTAAGGGGCAGGGTTTGGGGGTACTTAAGGACACAGTTAGAAGGAGGAAGGGGCAAAGGCCAAAGAGAAGAGAAAAAGAAAAATATTTCCTGGAGTCTTCTTGGGAAGCTGCAATCAATAAAATCTTAGAATCATAGAATCATAGAGTTGGAAGAGACCACAAGGGCCATCCAGTCCAAACCCCTGCAAAGCAGGAAACACCATCAAAGCATTCTTGACATATGCCTGTCAAGCCTCTGCTTAAAGACCTCCAAAGAAGGAGACTCCACCACACTCCTTGGTAGCAAATTTCATTGCCGAACAGCTCTTATTGTCCGGAAGTTCTTCCTAATGTTTAGGTGGAATCTTCTTTCTTGAAGTTTGAATCCATTGCTCCGTGTCTGCTTCTCTGGAGCAGCAGAAAACAATCTTTCTCCCTCCTCTATATGACATCCTTTCATATATTTGAACATGGCTATCATATCACCCCTTAACCTTCTCTTCTCCATGCTAAACATACCCAGCTCCCTAAGCCGTTCCTCATAAGGCATCGTTTCCAGGCCTTTGACCATTTTGGTTGCCCTCTTCTGGACACATTCCAGCTTGTCAGTATCCTTCTTGAACTGTGGTGCCCAGAACTGGACACAGTACTCCAGGTGAGGTCTGACCAGAGCAGAATACAGTGGTACTATTACTTCCCTTGATCTAGATGCTATACTCCTATTGCTGCAGCCCAGAATTGCATTGGCTTTTTTAGCTGCTGCATCACACTGCTGACTCATGTAAAGATGGTGGTCTACCAAGACTCCTAGATCCTTTTCACATGTACTGCTCTCAAGCCAGGTGTCACCCACCCTGTTTTTGTGCCTTTCATTTTTTTTGCCCAAGTGTAGTACCTTACATTTCTCCTTGTTAAAATTCATCTTGTTTGCTTTGGCCCAGTTGTCTAATCTGTTAAGGTCATTTTGAAGTGTGATTCTGTCCTCTGGGGTATTAGCCACCCCTCCCAATTTGGTGTCACCTGCAAACTTGCTCAGGATGCCCTCAAGCCCATCATCCAAGTCATTGATAAAGATGTTGAATAAGACTGGGCCCAAGACAGAACCCTGTGGCACCCCACTAGTCACTACTCTCCAGGATGAGGAGGAGCCATTGATGAGCACCCTTTGGGTTCAGTCAGTAAGCCAGTTACAAATCCACTGAATGGTAGCATTGTCTAGCCCACATTTTACCAGCTTCTTTACAAGAATATCATGGGGCACCTTGTCAAAGGCCTTGCTGAAATCAAGATAGGCTACATCCACAGCGTTCCCTTCATCTACCAGGCTTGTAATTCTGTCAAAAAATGAGATCAGATTAGTCTGACATGACTTATTTTTCAGAAACCCATTCTGACTTTTAGTGATTACAGAGTTTCTTCCTAGGTGCTCACAGACTGATTGCTTAATGATCTGCTCTAGAATCTTTCCTGGTATTGATGTCAGGCTTACTGGGCGGTAATTGTTTGGGTCCTCTCTTTCCCCCTTTTTGAAAATAGGGACAACATTTGCCCTCCTCCAGTCTGCTGGAACTTCGCCTGTTCTCCAGGAATTTTCAAAGATTATTGCCAGTGGTTCTGAAATCACCTCTGCCAGTTCTTTTAATACTCTTGGATGTAGTTCATCTGGCCCTGGAGACTTGAATACATCTAAACTAGCCAAGTATTCTTGTACTACCTCCTTACTTGTTCTGGGCTGTGTTTCCCCTGCTGAATCATCTGCTCCATATTCTTCAGGTCGGGCATTGTTTTTCTTTTTTGGAGAAGACTGAGGCAAAGAAGGCATTGAGGAGTTCTGCCCTTTCTCTATCCCCTGTTTGCATTTCACCATCTTCTCCTCTAAGTGACCCCACTGTTTCCTTGTTCTTCCTTAATTTTAAGTATTTTATTCATCACATTTCTATATAATTACTACTGTCATTATCTGCAAAGTTTGTTTGGGTTTTTCTTTTCTTTCAAAAGGGTAACAATTTAAAAGGGAACAAACCAAAAACAAAAAAATTAGATCCACCTTTAAGCAATGTTCTATCTGATAAGAGAGAACTTTATGGAGAGGGGGAAAAACACTTACAGGTGGTACCTGAACAAATAAACATTAGCAATAAGTTTTGGAGATGCAATAAATGAAGGTCCTTATTCCACATGAGATGGACTGATGGACATGCCCCAAAATATAACAAAACAAAACACTGACCTATGAGGAACCAACAAAATAAATAAATGCTAAAACACACAATTTCTAATAATAAGCATCTCAAATGAAAATAAAGAGATTAGGAATCTAAAGTTGCGCAAGTATCTCAAAGTAGCCACAATGACAATTAATAAGAAATACTCAGGCAAGACTACCTGACTAAAAATACATAATGGAAAAAATACATAATGGAAAAACTGATTAAATAAATGAATGCAGATTATTTGTAACCTAAAGAGAAGCGTCAAAGCCAAAGAAAAATAATAATAGAGGGATTCGATATAGCAGGGATTCAAACTTGTTTTGCAGACTGTAAGGAAAGAAAGACTAAAAGGAATCACTGTTTGTATCTCCTCACTTCTCTCTCCCTCTTTTTTTTTCTGTGGGAGAAAAGAAAGGATAAACACTTGTTAATGGGGTTTAGTCTTCTTAAAGGTCCTCTGAAAATCTGTCAGGAATGTTCTTCCTGGGAAAGCTGCAACAGAGGTAATGCTTGGGGTGAAATGCAAATGGGAGATAAGGGAAAGTACATCCTGGGAAAGAACAATAGAGCCTTAGTTTGCATAGCCTGTCAACTGGGTGGATCTGACCATCAGGGTAGTATGAAGAGAAGACAGCCATTTTCTATGATTTCCAAGTGTGGAGGGGGCTTGTTTAGGAAGTGTTGCCCCCCCCCCATTGGGAGATAGATTTTGCATTAAGCTTCTGAAAGAATTTCTCCGCACCCTGAATCTCAGTATCCTGCTGGAAGGGGGAAATTATTTCATGTGAAAATCTTGTCAGGAAATGTTGTTCCTAAAATGTATAGGTATACAGTGGGAGAGCTGTGAAAAGAGTTTTGCATGTTGAATTGGAATTGGCAGCTTCTAAACAGTTGATGGTTCTCAATGGTTCTTTAGTTATTTATTTATTTATTTATTTTTACATATGGAAATTTGAAGTTTCATGTGCAAAGCATAACCTTGAACCTCTTAATTAATTTATAAACTACTCAAGAGACAGACTTATAGTAGGAGTACTCTGCTATTTATACCTGTGGAAAGAATCTGGCATGTTAGATTTTGGAACTTGGTTGTTTTCCCTCTGTGGTTCAAAGCTTTAGATTAAGAAATTTGAATAATATTTCATGAGCAGATTATAACATTTTCACCCCTTAGTTAAAACCTCCATTTTCTCCTCTATTTTCCTCTTCAAGCTGACATAGCCTCTGTGCATGTACAGAGTTTGTGATTCAGAAATCCATTGTACCACTTGAAAGTGTTGCAGCTGTTGGCTAAATTACCATTTGAATAGAGGAAGGGAAGGGTGAATACGGTAGGTTAGATTTTAAACAGAAACCCAGCAATTTACACTTCCAAACCAGCAACAAAAAGTGGTCAAATTAAATTCTTTTTTTGTCAGTTTAAATCCATTTCTTTAGCTTTTGTGTCCTGAGATATTTCTGACACCTCCTATTTCCTGTTCCTTGCTGCTTAGGAAGCAGACTTATAAATCTTAAACTTTAAATATATAAAACTTCAACATCCAGGCAACCCAATATTTCCACTAGAAAGCTGCAATAAAAGTTTGGTCAAATTAAACTCCTTTAATTTGGTCAAATTAAAGTCATGACACTAATTAGCCATGTTTATTGTACCAAATAAACATCTCATACCCCAGGCAAAGGAAACCTAGATTTCCCCCTTTATCTACAGGGTTTGGGGTACAGACTTGTATTCAAAAATATTTCACAAATGTGGATTATTATTATTAGTGTGCTTTCCCTCTGGTCATTAGCGGAAAACCATCCACTCTCTTATGTATGAGAGTCAGAGAGTCAGAATTCATAAATTTCAAATAATTTTCTTAGTAATTTCAGCCATGGGCAGACTAAATTCCCTGCCCCCCTCATGTATGGGAAAATGGCTACAGGGTCACAATTCATGAGATATATTTTGCCCTTTACTTACAGGGGGAAATGGTCATAGGTGCTTAAACTTTAAACCTTAATAGACAAAATGATAAAAACTTAGATAATCACTGCTTAAAAAACAACAACACTCTGTTCCAACTCTGTAAACCAATAATCTTTCCTTGCCAGAAAGCAGTGCTGGGCTGAATTTCAACCCATCACCACATCAGACACATTGCCTTCCACATAGGTATAAAATGGGAGTTGGAAGGGACGCTGAGGTCATCTAGTCCAGCCCTCTAAGATACAAGATTCAGAAGATTTGTACTACTGGAGAGACACACTTAAATGAAAATACCAACCTTATACAGAACCCTGTAGCAGATGAGAGATTTTCCTTAGACTAAAGTGCATTGAACAGACAGTTTGTTTCTAGGATTAGATAGAGAGAGAAAACAAAGACAAAAGAGTGAACAATTTCCTGACCTTGCCTCTTAAGGTTAAGCTTAGTATAAATGATTGGGTTAAAATAAACACACACAGAGAAAATGGAGTTCCTAGCAAACACTGCCCCCCCCTTTGTAGCTTCCTCATGAAAGGAAAGGAAGGTTACTTGGGAGTGAATTTTTACCTGTTAAGGCACAGAAGGAAGGGGGGGGGACTGAAAGAGACAGGAAAAGAGACTGAAATCAGGAGCCCAACAATAACCCTTCTGTCCAACAGAATCGAAGTTGAATCATCCTCCTGCGGCTTGGGGCACTCTGTGCGGTGCTGCCGGGCGCTTTGTCAGCGCTTTAGCTGGGTCCCGCTGGCTCGGGGCTACACACGGCGCGCGCTGCGGACGTTGCTGGGTCCCGCTGCCTTGGGGCTCCACGCGGTGCGCGTTGCTGGGCATTGCTGGGTCCCGCTGGATCGGGGCTCCACGCGGCGCGCGCTGCTGGGTGTTTTAACGAGGCCCTCCAGAACTGCACTCAGCACTACGGCTTATTTTTGGGGTATGTTATATTTTTTCAATGCATGAAAATTGTGCCTTGGCTTATTTTATAGGCACGTCTTAAAATGTGAGAAACACGGTATATGTTGTTAAATAAATGAAATTCCAAGGGACCATACAAATGTGTGTTCTGATCCTGCTGCTTCTTCTACTTAATGATTAGTTTGAGCAGTTTAGAGATGGAAAGGGCCTCTGAATTTCATCTACCTTCTATATTTCCCTTTTCTGAATATGCTTTGCAGGTTTCCCCCCTACTTTGAATTACTGTTCTTGTAGAGAAAATGTCACATTTGAATTAGCTCTGATCATTTTGAATCTAAGCCTTGGAGACCTACTGTAGCTACCAATACTCTGCTCTTTTTACTTCCCTGACCCTCTCTTGCAGGACTGGTGGAATTCTACATCTTATGCAAGGTACTTCCGAACCTGGAATGTGGTGGTGCATGACTGGCTGTATTACTATGCATACAAAGATTTCCTTTGGGTAAGCAACCATCTTTTAATGCACCCCCTTGCTTCAACTCTAATAGAAAGCCATTTTTTAAAAGGAATGGCAGAGATCTTTACATTTCACCCACAAAATGATTTTATTAAAGTTCTAATGTAAAGGTGAATTACACAACATGTAAAACACCTAGTCACTTTACTTATACAGAGATCTGACAATAGCCTCTTTCCTGGTGAGGAAGGTGGAAAGAGAGAAGCTTGTACTTATGCACTCTGGTTTGTATCCAGTATTTGGGAAGTCACTTTCTTTTTACCAGCCTATCACCAATTGCACCCCTCTATGCCATATCCCATACTGTTCCAGCTCTTGTGTTAAGTGTTTGTGGGGCTGCATTGAGTAGGAGGGAACAGCAAAAATGAGGTGCCCTGCCTTGTGCAAGTAGAAGTCCTGTTATGTATTGGTTTAATTTGTGTACATGAGTTTCTCTGCTAGTCCTGTAACTACCTTTCCCGCTCCAGGGCGATTCAAATGGGTGCGGTGACAGTTACTATTGGTTAACTTGCTAGCACAATTTGGATCCTCACTCTGATAGGGTCCCGCCAAAATCTAAATGTATCCTTTCCCCAACCCCTGCTCCTGAGAGTATAAAAGGAGCTCACCCTTTCCCTCCAGTCAGTCAAGATTCCTACTGCAATAAAGAAGACTGTTCTTGTTATACTTGACTCCTAGCAGTTCCTTGCTAGTATGCTGAATCACTACTCAGAGCTGACTTCACGAAGAGCTGAAATCGCATTCACGACATAACAAGTCCTTTTGATAGAGCAAGGCCACCATTGGAGACAACCCTCCCTGTGCAATAAATATGAATGGGCAATTTAAAGGTGGTTATCGCAAGCTGTTCACTGTTTTTGAAAACTGGATACCCTCTGATACATTCACCTATCAGAGAGTCACCCTTCCCCTTGTTTGTTTGTTTGTTTGTTTGTCTGTGTCTCTCTCACCACCAGTTATTTGGGGGAAAATCCAAAGCAGTTGCTATGCTGTCAGTCTTCACCCTTTCTGCTATTGTGCACGAATACGTCTTGGCCGTCTGCCTTGGTTACTTCTATCCGGTCCTGTTCTGCATCTTCATGGGTTTTGGAAGTAAGTACCAAATACAGTGGACCCACCGGATTTGAACTTAATTCGTCCCAGGGTTCCGTACTCACCCCAAAAAGTCTGTATCCAGAGGCGCTGCTTCTGCGCACGTGCACGGCGCAATAAAGCACCTCTGCATGCGAGATGTGCGCTTTCGCACATGCACATGCTGCGAAACCCAGAAATATACACTTCCGGGTTTGATGTGTTTGCAACCCGAAATAACGTTACTCGAAGGTAACATAACCTGAGGTACAACTGTATACCTTCCAGCAGCAGCAGTTTCTGAAATTACTGAGGTTTGACTTTTAGCTGCCACCTGTTCTTAAGATGCAGAAGGCTTGTTTTCCAGCCCGCCCTAGCATTTGCACTCTCAAACCCGGAACCTCTCCTGACCCCAGTTAAATATCCATTTCTAATACGAAGAGTCACGAAGAGTCGGACACGACTAAACGACTAAACAACAACAATACACACACACACACACATTTTCTGAGACTGATCATGGCCAGAGTAGGAGGGAGGGCTTCCTTTGCTTGGCTGAGGAGTAAGGACTTCTAATGCGCCAAACTGTAATTTGTGACTTTCTCAAAGTCTCATGAGGTGGTCAATAACATGCATTTTGAGTGCATTTTAATTTTCTTCCGCCAGTGGTTTTCAACTTCATTCTCAATGACCGTCGGAAAGGCCCCATTTGGAATGTGATCCTGTGGAGTACGTTCATCCTTGGCCTGGGTATCTTATTTTGCCTCTACACCCAGGAATGGTATGCCCATAAGCACTGCCCTTTGGAAAATGTGAGTATTCCACTTGTCATTGGAAGTAAGAGGAACAGAGCTGAGCTGCTATTCTAGACTATTCATTCAAGGCCTAAGAAGTGAACATGAAATTTGAAAACTTCTTCCAGATGTTTAGAAGGTTGCATTCTGCCTTGAATAGCTACTGTTGAGGTTCCTTTCTAACAGGAATAACAAGCAGCAGGGTCAGCAAAAAAACTCTGAAACTTCCTCCATGTCTTTTTATATGAATACTGTAAAGCTCTGAGCTAGCTTCTGTCCTTCTGGAAAGTTGAAAGCCAAAGGTTCTTACAGGATGGAAGGGGGCAGTAAAGAAGGGAGGGAGAGGAAGGTAATGGAAAAGAGTGAAAGGCCTTAGCGGAGCATAGTGGTTTCTTCATTTTGCTTGCTGTGTTCTGTGATTCAACTGCCAACTTTGGATCTCCTGGGTTCAAATAGAGAGAATTCACTACATCTTTGCCACATTTAATATGCAGTGCCCGCTACCTTTCCTCATTTAATATGTAATGCCAGATCAGCCCACATGCATATGCATAACCCCCTGGGGCTGCTTCTTGGACAGTTGAGGCCTCATAGTAGCTGGAGCCAAGGGGGATTATAGTTTCAGGATTGCAGACACCTTAGCAGTTCTGCTTGACAGGGCCATCTTAGGCATATCTGGCGCCTTGGGGCCGTGGTGCAAAGATCCCTCCGGCGCCCCCCCGCCCCGTTTCCCAGCGCGGCTGTCTGGCGGCCTTACGCCCTGGCGCCCTGCGCCACCCAGCCTTGCCGTAGGGCCGGCCCTGCTGCTTGACCTGGAAGACCTGCCATTCAGAGAGTTAAAGAGGCTGGGTGAAGCTGCCATCTTAGGCATATCTGGCGCCTTGGGGCCGTGGTGCAAAGATCCCTCCGGCGCCCCTCCACCCCGTTTCA
The DNA here is from genome assembly GCF_965207765.1 of Zootoca vivipara. Lineage (NCBI taxonomy): Eukaryota > Metazoa > Chordata > Lepidosauria > Squamata > Lacertidae > Zootoca > Zootoca vivipara. Next base: position 6,266,786 of record NC_142590.1, read on the forward strand.
CAGCGCAGCTGTCTGGCAGGCACAGTGTGCCCTTACTGTAGGCCCGGCCCTGCTACTTGACCTGGAAGACCTGCCATTCAGAGAGTTAAAGAGGCTGGGTGAAGCTGCCCTGAAGGGGGGTCTTATTGGGAAAGGCAAGCCTTTCCCCACCCCCAACCCACTTCTAATTGCCTAGATTGGCTGCTGAAAGTTCGGGGGCTGCCCAGGCTTGAGATACAGCAAGTCCTTAGGTCCTCTGTAAAACACTTTGGTTTCATCACTGGCGTTTGTTCACATGGCTACTGGATAGGAAGAAGAGGCTTAACAGACAGAAAGTGAAAGTGCCCAGCATTTCCTGCCTAACATTACTGTTCCTCTTGTGTTTTATAGCCCACTTTCCTTGACTATGTGAAACCGCGTTCCTGGACTTGCCATCTTAAGGTCTAACACCCTTTGGGATATCCCTCTGCGTCAAGGCCTGAAGATGTTTGTCTTTTAAACAATGACAAGAAGTTGGGCTAGCGTGTTAAAATGACAGCAGACTTTTTAAAGGGAAACTGTCTTTAGTTAAGGCAAATGATGGCATTTTGTCACTCAAGGCAGCTAGGACTACAGGTGGCTTGGCAGATGGTTCTCTTTCCTTTGGCAGCTCCAACCTGAGCTGGTTATGAAACCTACTGAAAGGTTGGTGAAGGAATTTCTGGTGAAGACTTTTGCCTATTGCAAACAGTACTTTTTGTGTTACTGTCTGAAGTTGGCTGTACAGTGCTACCTTGGTTTAAGAACAGCTTAGTTTAAGAACTTGGATTAAGAATGCTGCAAACCTGGAAGTAGGTGTTTTGGTTTGTGTACTTTGCCTTGCAATAAGAACATGTTTTGCTTCCTATTGTCCCCCGCTGCTATGGGAAAGCACGCCTTGGTTTGGTGCTGTCTGCTACTAAGGGCTGTATCATTCTCATTTTGACCAGAACCAGTGTCTTCATGGGTTCCTACTCTCTAGCTAAGGACCCAACTGGACTTGATGTTGTTTATGCAATTAGTTCTTTGGAAAATAAATAGCATCTGTCGAGCCCCAATGTGGATTGGAATTGTGGAATAGGGCTGAGGAGCTTTAACAGTAGGGTCCCAGTTTTGATCAGGGGAAACCCACAGTGGGTGAGTGGAAAACTCTCCTTGGCACCAATCATAGGCGCACAAAATAAATATAAAACTGTACTTTTATTATTCTGTGGCCCTATCAACCACCAGACACAATTTTCCTGTGGGCCAGATGCAGCCCATGAACTGCCATCTGGTCAGCATTCCTGTATCAATATACTTCCAGGGTTAAATTGCTATAAACAGCTAAAGGTCCCCTTTTGCTCCATGTCCAGTTTTAAGTTTTTGGATTCCTCACTCATGATTTCTGTAGCGATTTGGAGGGCGAATGCAGTTTGTGTTGAAGAACCTAGAGCAGGCATCCCCAAACTTCGGCCCTCCAGATGTTTTGGACTACAATTCCCATCTTCCCTGACCATTGGTCCTGCTAGCTAGGGATCATAGGGGGTTGTAGGCCAAAACATCTGGAGGGCCGCAGTTTGGGGATGCCTGACCTAGAGAGTGTGTTGACTTGAAATGATCATACTGCTCCACTTCTACTCATGTAAAAACATGCTGATTCCTGGACCGCCTGCGGGCCGGATTCAGAAGGTGATTGGGCCGCATCCGGCCCCAGGCCTTAGTTTGGGGACCCTGTTATAGACGCATCCTTTCCAAAAAGCTTTTTGCTTTTGGTCTTAAATTGTCTATGATGGCACTGTAATTGTCATTATAAAATGGCCTGGATCCACCCAAAGAATTTTCATCGCATTGTGTCCTTTTCTGCTGTTTGTTTAAAGAGAACCCCCCAAACATCTGTCTTCAGAATATAATTTGAGAATTTTATCAAATAAATCCTGTTGTCTTTGGGAAATATGTGTACTTTTTTCTAAGGGGGATGTTTGGGAAGATAAATATACTAATTGTAGTCAACCTCATGCTTTGGGACTGAATCTGTGAATGTAAACTGGATGGGCACAACATGGTTGTAAATCTCTTGTGAATGATCTACACAACTGACTAACCTTTGTACCTCTGTGACAAGGCATCCTGTTAGTTTGAAAGGTGCTGGATTGCAAGGCTGTAGTTTTACTCTTTTCTCAGAGTGAGCAATGGAAAAAATTTCTTGCACAGACTGTGGTGAGAAGAGGACCTTAAACCGTACTTGACACTGGAATGGTATCGCCAAGCCTCACTTGCATCTTTTTGTAATATGGAGAACATTGTGAGTCAGGGAAGGTTGTTGATGGTGAGATATAGAATTGTTAACTGATTCCAAAATGTATTGAACTGTCTGTTGTGACCTATTCTGTTACTTGCAAGGGATTATGTGATCTATACTGTACTACGGAAATTGAAATATATTTTGCTATTCATGAAACTTGTCTGCCTGCATTCATTCCAGCCACGATGTACTGCACCTAGACAATGAACTGGTTGAAAGTATGATATTCTCCATTGTATGTTTTTGTTTTATGGTGTTTTATGGTGGCAAGCCAATATATCAGGGTTTCCCCCCCCCCCACTAAACCCCCTCTTTGTTTCTGCCGCTCTGTGTGAAAGCCAAATGCTTTGTGTGGCAATGTCCCTCCTTCCCACATAATCAAGACTCATGACACAGAGATTAAGATTTAATTGGGTGGTTAAGGCCACAACTTTATTGATAAGCATGTTGAGCGGAATTGGCTTAGGTGTTGGAACCTAACAGACTATATCCGACTCCAACCCGTGTGTTGGAGTCCTTGAGAAGTTAACCACCAGAAAGGAGCCCCGCGATGTAGATCTACTAGAGCTCCTCCTGTGGCCACCGAAGGGGCGTGCCCTACGGCCCAGGCAACTCCAGGCTCAGGACCAAGCGACGCCCCCGGAATCCTTTAACGGAATTACTTCTCCCAATTTGGGCAGCCGTTGACGTAATCTGCCCCTCCTCCTTCTATTGTTATGCAAATTTCCAACGCCTAACCGCCACTCGAGCCCCCCCCTGGGCTCGCCGCCAATCCGCTCTCATGCCTTAACCAATAATTTGAGATTAATTGGATTATTTTAGGGACTTCATATACTGTTTAAGGGGCCGTGATCCTCCTCTCTTATTCACCTAATTAAATTCTCTAACACGTAACCAATCTTTGATTCCCATTATTACGTCCTCAAGCCAGACATCATTCCCTCTGGGCGACAGATGAACACCATCATCACGATAAAGGGCTGCTTCACTCTGTTTTAAAGTTGGATGCGAAATGGCACGTCCATTCAAAGACAGGACTCTGCGGATCACGAAGGAATTCAGGAGCCGTCTGGCTCTGTTCAGGGCGATAGGGCAACGTCCATCGCGCCAACTGCGTCTCTCAAGCAAGGAGGACCAAAGCAGCGTCATCCTCGGGCAGGTGTCCAAAAGGGTATCAAAATCTCTGAATATTTGTAATTTTAAGTCCACGGCATTGCGATAGGGAAGGTCATTCTCTCCAAGCTGGACCACCAGTAGGTCAGGGTAGCTGAGTGAAGCAGCCCGATCTTGTATTGCCGGCAGCAACTCGTCCCACAGCATGCCTCTCCTCGCAATCCAAGACACCTGGACGAATTCTGGAAGGCCCAGCCTGTTCCCTAGACCCACCTCGATGGCCCTTTCACGAGCCCAATGGACTATGCTATGCCCGGCTATCCAGACCCGCACGATCCGAGAACCTGAAAATCAAGAATGACAACCAGGGATCAGCCAGGCCACCGTGTCGACGCTACGTACGAATATACCTTTTGTACGCATTCGATTTCCACCTCCCCAAGTCCTGAATTCTTTCGGATGAAAGGCCCAAATGCATGGCTGACGTAGCCGCGCCAATCCTAAAAGAGTGAGCAGAGAATTCATTGGGATTATGGCCGCAGGAGGCAATGGCCTTGCGCAGAACCCTGGTAAATTGGTGGCGGGTGAGCCTAGCGCCATCCTGGTGGATCAGCAATGGGCCTGGGCCGGGGGGCCGGAGATAAAGAAACCGTCTGGTATCTTTAACCGGACATGGACCTGGGGTACCAGTGGCGGGGAGCTTAATAGTCGCGCCCCTTCCCCTCTGGTCCGTTTTGGAACACCGTATGAGCACCTGCATTTGGGAGTCAACCAGTGACACGTCCTGCATGAGAATGCCGCGTGTGATGCCCTGGGGGGAGTCCTCGCATACTACCTCGCCCACTCTTAGCGCTCCAAAGTACGCTATAGAAAAAGCTGCGGAGAAAAGGCGCGCCTCAAATTTGGACCAACAGAGGGACCTCAACTGCCTGTGTACCTGAGCCAACATGTCAAAGGTAATGGGTCGCCTGGGGTCGCTGGCAGGCGGCTGGAGCCTGCGCCAGCCCTCCATAGCTCTACGCAAATGGAAATTGTCACACGGGTCTGTAAAATAGAGTGATTTTGAAAAGAATGTGATGGCTGCTGTGTGAATGTTAAGAGTCTTTGGTGCGCGCCCCAGGTTCCTCAAGTGCACTACATACTGCATGACCTCCTCCGGGGAAGGTGGGGCCCGAAGGGAAGCAGAGGACTCTCTCTGCCTGAACTTAGTGAAGTCTGACCAAGCCCGTTTATACGAGCTCAGTGTAGACGGGGCAACGGAAGCTAATACTCCCTTTAGGATCTCTCGCTCCCAAGGTTCCATAGATGTTCCGGGAACGGCTCCGGCGACTGGCTTGCCTCCGGTGCCAACGATCGGAAGCGATCCATCTGGAAGCGAGACAGAGCATCTGCGATATTATTATTGACCCCTGGCACAAATTTGGCAGAAAAATGCATATTCAACTGCAAACTGAGTAACACGAAGTGGCGTAGGAGGGAGGACACCCTCATCGACCGCGTGGATTGCCGAGATAGGACGCTGACCACCGCCTGGTTGTCGGTTCTGAAGCAGACCCGCCGGTTCCTGAAATCTTCGGACTATAGGTGTACGGCTACTACTATAGGAAAAATTCTTAGAATGTTAAGTCGCGTGTGATGTCTGTACCCTGCCACCTGGCCGGCCAACGCTGCGAGCACCATTTACCTCTGAAGTAGACCCCGAAACCTAACGCACCTGCCGCATCGGATTGCACTTGGAAATCAGCCCGCAGCAACATGGTGTCCTGCCATAATGACACCCCGTTGTAGTTCTCCAGAAACACCAGCCAGGATTCAAGGTCGGCCTTGACCCCGCGGGGGAGGCGCTTCCTATGAAAAGGTTTGGTTAGGCCTACCGTGAGCCTAGCTAAGCGCCGGCAGAATGGGCGACCAGGTGAAATAACCCTGCAGGCAAAGTTGAGGTGCCCTAGCAGTGATTGCATTTGTCTAAGGGTAAGTTTTTTAAGGGGAATGAGTTGCCTAATGGTCTCTTTGAGGGCAAGTAGTTTTTCAGACGGCAGGCGTGAGGTTTGTGCGACCGTGTCCAGTTCTATGCCTAAGTACGTAAGGCGTGAGACGGGCCCTTCGGTTTTCTCAGCAGCCAATGGTACCCCTAACTCCTCTGCGAGAGCTGAGAAGGCCCGCATAAGGCCTGCACACTCGGAACTGCGAGCCCCAGCCACGAAGAGAAAGTCATCCAGATAATGCGAGACCCCTGGAAGGCCTGTCCTAAAGCGCAGGGCCCAGTCCAGGAATGTGCTAAAGGTCTCAAACGCGGCACATGCCACGGAGCAACCCATCGGCATGGCCTTGTCGATGAAATATGCCTCATTGAATCTGAAACCCAACCATTTATAGTCCTGCGGGTGAACTGGGAGTAGGCGAAATGCTGATTCAATGTCACATTTAGCCATTAACGCCCCCTTGCCAAATTGCCTTACCAACTTCACCGCCTGATCGAATGAGGCATATTTCACCGTGCATAGCTCCTGGGGTATTCCATCATTGACTGACCTGCCTATCGGGTGGGAGAGATTGTGTATGAGCCTGAATTCCCCGGGCGCCTTCTTAGGGACTATTCCCAATGGGGAGATGTGGAGATCAGGTATTGGTGGCGACGCGAACGGGCCAGCCACGCGTCCTGCCGAGATTTCCTTGTTAATTTTCTTAATGGCTATGTCTGGTCTTTCCCTAATAGATTTTTGATTGGGTGGTTCACCCGTGCTAGGTGGGGTACGCACGGGAATTCGGAAACCTGTTGAAAACCCTTCCCAAAGGTATTTAGCTGCATCTCTATCGGGGTAACAGTCAAGCAGTACTTTCAGAGGGTGAAGCTTTACAGGAGAGTGGGCCAGAGCAAGTGATCTATTAATATTTGTTAGTCCCCGAGATTGATCCCTGGGGGGTACCTGAGGTATTTCTGGGGCCCTGGTGCGAGTTGCCCCTGGCGCCCCGAAAGGACTGCCTCCCTTTAAAACACGAAACTCCCGGGTGCTGACCCAAACACTTTTCGCATTCGTGGGAGTACTTACAGTTGGGTCGCTGACAAAGGCCCTTGTTATATTCCCAGCAAACCCTGCGTCGCGGGTCCCTCTTGGGTTCAAACCTGGTGGACCTAGGTGGATCCGTATGTTTCCTTTCTACATATGGGACTACGTGATTGCTCCAAAAATGCTGGTGGCGCTGATCCCACCTGGTTTTTGGGTTTTGCGAAGCATTCCTATGGAAGTCTTCATCGTAATTCAGTGCAGCCGCCTCCCCGGCGGATGACGCAGGCGGGAAGCCACCATCGCGTAGGGGCTGAACTCGCAGCCCCTACGCGGTGGTGCAGTCGGTCGGCCCACAACGCCGCTTCCGTCGCAGGCGCGGAAGCGGCTTTAGGAAGACATGAACAATCTGTTTGTAAAGATGGTATGAGATCATTTGGCCTAGGGTGGAGGCAAGCTTTGTTTTTGTTTTTAAATAATATTTTATTAAATTTCCATTTTATAACATTTACAGTAAATACATCCTTGTTTTTCACAGTAGTTTTTGCTCTTATGAGCTGTTCGACTTCCCTCCCTCCCGCCTCATGGTTACCAAATTTCCTTTCTATGTCATAGCATTTGTATCTTTTCCTGCTTATTTCACTTCAATTCATTTGTCAATTTTTTAAATAAATATAAGAAGGTATAAGTCATAGTCATTACAAGTCTTTTTAAATGAGACCAGCTAGCATTGTTAATTGTTTGCAATTGTCCTTCAAATATTTAACCCAGTCTTTTTGGATAGCTTGATCACACTGGTTTCAGGTTTTCCCAGTCAGCTTTGCCAATTCTGCATAATCCGTTATATTTGTCTGTCACTCTTCAGTTGTTGGTAGTTCCTATTGTGTCCATTTTTGGGCTAAAAGAGCCCTTGCTGCCATAGTTGCATACATAAACAGTTTTTGATCTCTCTTTGGGATTTCTTCACCTACTGTACCCAATAGAAACACTTCTTGTTTTTAAAGAAATGTACATTTGTACAATTTCTTTAACTCATTATATATCATTTCCCAGTAAACCTGAGCTGGAGGCAAGCTTTGTGAAAGAGCTCCACTGCCCTCTTTTTAAGATATGTAGGGTTGCCATCTACTTGTTCTTTCCTTTCCTTTTTTTACTGCAATGAATCCTCTTGCTACCAACCTATCATGCAATTGCAGAGCGATGTGGAAAGCTTCTTATGCTTATTTCCTACATGCCATGTTATAGTTAAAGGAATAGGAACCAAAACAAGGGGGTGGGGTTGTCAACCTGTGGGTCTACCAAAGACTCTGTGCTGGCAAGGTACAAAACAAGCCTGGAAAATTGTGTTTTGGTTTAAAGAGGCACAATATGTGCAGCCATACACTGTATATGCAAGATGGCTTGTGCTTGGCCTGTAATGATGGGCACCAATCTGAACTTATTCGATGGTTTATTTCTGTAGACTGTGGCATCATTAAAGTTGGCATAACTTTCAGTATTGTTGCAGCTTTAAAATTCAGGTCTCTTCTACTGAGTATTATGGCTACTCTGCAAGACTTTCCTCATCCGGATGCCACCCGTTTTTGGCTGAAGCAGGGTTCACTCAGGAGTTTGTTTCCTGAAGGAAGACGATGCGGAGTTTCATGGTGTTTACAGAGTTGGCATAACTTGATATGTAATGTATTCGCCAATGAACTCTCTTGACCCTGGTGCTAGTCTTTATCTTAAATGTGACCTGGAAGGCATGCATGACATTTCTGACTTCTTAAGACCTAAAGCACAGGGCTTTTGTGTTACCAGCAAACTTTAATTATCACCTCCTGTAAAAAGAATGGCTTCCACATATGCAATAGCATATTCCACAAAAGATAAATGCACGATTCAGGAGACATACAAGATAACCAGTTAAGTCATTTCCCACATATAGTGTGTGTGGAGCCTGTATTTACTATTTAAAACACTTCATCCAGTTGATTCCAGGGTGGTTTACAATAAGCATATATCTTAATCGAAAATAGAAATAAAAACAGCTTGCACAAGTTAGTGCCCTTGTCCCCATGTTACAGACTAGCAATGGGTCTGCTCTTTTTTACCATTAAAACTGCCCTCGTTGGTTGCCCTGGGTGACACTGTACTTACCAGGTTCCAAAATGGGGTTGCACGATAAATCTCATTTGGCTGCCTGCCTTTAGGTGGCACTATTCGACTGCTCTGGTCCATGGGGTCATGAAGAGTCGGACAAACGACTAAACAACAACATTCGACTGAAACATAAGCACTGCTGGATTCTTCTTTTTTCTTTGGCGATCACTGGTAGCCGAGTAAGATTGTCTTCTGCTGGATTAGCTCAACGCAAAGCTCTAACTAGCCCAGGTGTGCTGAACGAATATCCAAGGATGATGGGAGTTGTCCTTTGGCAACATTTGGAGAACCGAAGGTTCCTCCTACGTGATTTTGTAATACCGTAATAAAAATAAAAATAATTTATTCTCTGTACCCCGCCCATCTGGCTAGGTCTCCCCAGCCACTCTGGGCGGCTTCCAGCATTCTGTTTCCAAAGGGGCCAGCAACGTATCCTGTTCCCACCTGCGGCTTCGCCGCCTCTTTCGCCTGAGGAGCCAAGCCATATAGCGCTCCCCTCCGCGTGCGGAGCTGCAAAAGACGCAAGGGGGAGAGAGACAGACACATAGACGAGGGTAGGCGCTCCGGGGACCATGGTGATGGGACTCGCCCGGACTGGGGTGAAGGGCGAGGGGATGGGCTGGGCTGGGCTGGGAGAGGGGGCGCAGGTACCCCTCCTGAATCTCCCTGGTCGCCGTCGAGAGGGAGCGCTGGCGCGCGGGGAGAGGGGAGAAGGAGCGAAGGAAGCCTGTTGTCCCCTCTTCCTCCTCTCCTTTCCGTGCGTAAAGGCTGGGAACCATAGTTTTCTAATTTGGATGAAATAGAAAACTATGGTTATTTGGACGGTTTCTGTTTCTGCTTGGGCAAAGGGCTGTGTAGTTAGGCAAAAGGCTTGTTAATGTCTTTGCTGATTAAGCAAGGATCATCAGAATTGGCGGCCAAAAAGTGCTGTGTATGTGTGATTTATCCCTCTAAACTGACATATCACCTTAAACGCAAGGGCTGCAAGTGGTGAAATCTTATCGTTATGGAAGATATCCTTTGGCGACATTAAAGGAACAAAGATAGGGCCAGAGAAAATTTCCTGCAACCTTTACTTCCATTAATAATCAGCCAAAACAAGTCTTTTGAAAGATACAAGATTAAGGCAGCCTTTTAAACCGTACATCCATAGATTTGTTAGATTACGTCCCATCATTCCTAGCTAGGAAAACAAGTGGTCAGAGATTATGGGAATTGTAGCCCAGCAACATATGGGGACCCAACCAAGATTGAGAGAGGCTGGCTTTGAGAATGAAGGGAACAGTTTGTGGTTTTGAACAAACCCCATCCTCTGCAGCTTTCACATCTTTCATCAGTTTGAAGTGGTGTATTTAGAAATGCAGCCAGGATACCTAGGGACTTTTTTTGTAAAAGAAAGAGTGAGAGAGCACTGAGGTTCTTAGAATGATTATAATTATACATTATATAATAAAGAACGGTAAGTGCATGGTCATAAAATGCTGAGGTACTTCATACAAGTAAATTTTGTCCTCTGCAGTGCTTTAGCCTGACACCATGGTGGGTAAAGAAAATATCTCCGTAAGGAATCGCCAATCAACTTATGAGACTTCAGAAGAGAAAGAAGACTTGTCAAAGAGGCTTGAAGTAGACTGGTCTTCCTCACAATCAAGCAATGGTGAGATTTCATCAGTAACTGCAGAGATCTTAGTTGCTTAAGCATAAGATTTTATCAGTGGAATGATTTTAAGTCTGCATGTGAACAAAAGATCTGAGGTAAATATGAATCCTTCCTCAGTTCTGCACTGATCTACACACATAAAACAAATTCACGCACAGGCATCTTCCAAAAACCCACCCCAATCCCAAACCCAAAAAAGTTCCATGGCAATCGGCAAATGGTACCGGGGGCAGGACCATGAAATCCGGAAGCCCCTAGTCTTGAACCAGCACATGGGTGGTGGATACATATTCAGTTGTTCCGACTCAAGGAATGAGGCAGTTGAGCAGCTCAGCAGCTGTATCCATGAGTGAGCAGTCCTATTTAGGATCCACTCTGCTCACTCTGAAAAGGGGGAGGGTCTAGAAAAGGTACCGTAAAACATAGTCTGCCTCCCTTTTTCCCTGACTGGATAACTAGGCCCAGTGGGGTCACCACCCAGCGGCCATAAAATATAATTGAACTTTGGAACATGGAATATATGGACTTTGTTAGATAATGAGCACCCCGAACGCAGAACTGTCATCATTGCAAGAGAGTTGCAACGTTTTAACATTGAAATTGTAGTGCTTCAAGAAACTCAAAGAGCAGAAGAGGAACAACTGAAAGAAGAAAAATGAGGCTACACATTCTTTTGGAAAGGTCTACCTGAACAAGAATGTTGAATACGTGGAGTAGGCTTTGCTATCAAAAACGATCTTATGAAGCTTTTGTCAGAAGTCCCTACTGGCATTAATGAGCAACTTTCAACACTTCAAATAAAACTTGCCAAAAACTAACAGGCTACTATTCTAAGCACTTATGCACCAACACTGGATGCCAATGAAGACATTAAAGAATTCCCCCCCCCCCTCAGCTGGATACCATCTTATCAGAGACGCCTAAGAAGGCTAAAATCATCTTCCTGGGTGATTTTAATGCACTGCAAGAGTTGTAATGCATGAGTCTATGATTCTATGAAAACCTCCAGTCATACCATTCTATAGTACACGTGACCTTTATGTCATATGGCATACATCATGCTGACTCCTGGGGCATGCACATTGTGATCAACAATGGATTCTTCAGCATGCTCTTGCATGATTTACTTGAAGGCAAATGCGCTTTGATACTCCTTATTTTATCATACATTGCTTAAGTACTGATAACAACCACCCTAGTTTCTACACTGATAACAATCATCCTAGTTTCTACACTTGACATACTTTCAAACTGCTAGGTTGGCAGGAGCTGGGACCGAACAACGGGAGTTCACCTCGTCATGGGGATTCGAACCACCGACCTGATCGGCAAGCCCTAGGCACTGTGGTTTAGACGACAGTGCCACCCGCTCTTGGAACCTCTCCATTCTGAAGGAAATCAGCCCTGAGTGCTCACTGGAAGGACAGATCCTGAAGCTGAGGCTTCAATACTTTGGCCACCTCATGAGAAGAGAAGATTCCCTGGGAAACACCCTGATGTTGGGAAAGATTGAGGGCACAAGGAGAAGGGGACGACAAAGGATGAGATGGTTGGCCAGTGTTCTCGACGCCACCAACATGAGTCTGACCAAACTGCGGGAGGCAGTGGAAGACAGGAGTGCCTGGTGTGCTCTGGTCCATGGGGTCACGAAGAAGCGGACATGACTAAACAACAACAACCCACCCTGTTTGCACATGTCTGCAGAGCTTGTTGCAACAATTAATTAATAATTGTTGCAATAATTAAGACCTACATTTGGCAATGTATGTAATGTAAGAATAAATTATGTTCTGTGATGTGTGTGTGACAGTGCCAATCATACGGTTTGTGGAGGGCTTGGTGCTAATTGCTGAGGCAGCTGGATTTCTGACTCTTGTGAAAGACAATGTCAGAAGCAAGGGAATCTGTCCCCTAAGCAAGCCACAAGAGCTGGAAGGCAGCCCAGGAAGAGGAGAAGGGGAGACTGAGATAATAAGTGAAACTGCCATGGAAAGGGCGACGATGGAAGTTCAGTCAGGTCATCTTGAGATGGAGACGGACTGGAGGCGGGGGAGAGCTCCCCTGTTATATGTGCTTTACTTGGAATTAAAGCAACCTTTTTAATGAACTGGATTCTTGTGTGTTTCACCGCCGCTCCCAGACAACCTCCAGTACCCAGAGGCAGAGGAAGATGAGGAAAGAACAGCAAAGAAAACTAAAATTGATATTTAAACTCTTACAGTGAGGGGGGAAAGTATTTCATCCCCTGCTAAATTTGCCCGTTTGCCCTCTGACAAAGAAAGGACCAGTCCATAATTTTAATGGTAGGTTTATTGTAGCTGTGAGAGACAGAATAACAACAGGAAAACCCCCAGAAACCCAGAAGACAGAAGTCAGAGATTGATGTCCATTATAATGAGTGAAGTAAGTATTTGATCCCTTTGCAAAAGGTGACTTAGTACTTGGTGGCAAAACCCTTTATGTCATATGGCATACATCATGCCAACTCCTGGGACATGCACAATGTGATCAACAATGGATTCTTCAGCATGCTCTTGCATGATTTACTTGAAGGCAACTGCACTTTGATACTCCTTATTTTGTCATACATTGCTTAAGCAAGCATTGCCCAAGTTATCACCCTAGTTTCTGCACTTGCCTAAAATAGCAAGCTCAATAGTTCACATAACAAGTTCTTCACTTATCAAGCTGGTGGTTTAAACAGAACCTCAGGCATTCCTGGCACTTTCCCACACGCTTACTTAGAGCTCAGCAAAACCAAGCTAAAGGGGATTCCATTAATAAAAAGGATTTTTATTTTTCATTTATTAATATGAATGTTCCTTTCATTAGTTTGGCTGGATTTTTGTTCAAGATGTGCCCAAATACAATTGCTGAATGCTTGTTTAATGACAGGAATTTCAAGAAGAACCATTCTAACTGCAATTCTGCAGAAACAAATTTTGTTTCTGTTTTCAGAAAAACTTATTTCTATGCATTGTACACCCCTTTTGTCACAGTTGAATGTCTTGTGTGCACCGTCACTGCTGTCTTGCTCTCACTTGGCTAGTGAACTGGTGCCTGGGTTGTACCACTTGAGGGTGCAGGGGGCAAGCGGTGCATGGATGGTTGAATCATACAGGTGTCCAGCAGGTGGCCAGGAAATCCTTCTCCCTAGCACCTCCTGTTTTTTTTAGTATTCGGCTAGATAAGTTTAAATGGTCTGCCCCAATTAACTACGGTTTTAATGCACTCCAGGAAGGGAAGCCTTGGAAATCGGAATACGGTAGGTTGTTTTTCCTTTTGGTCAGTAGCGAATAACTATTGCAGGTACATCTGGGCAGGGGAATAAGTGAAATTTCTGAGGGCTAGTAACTTTTGTGGACTTATCTGCAGCACTGATATTAAAATACTTTAAATTTCCAGTTTGCATACTTTTCCTGTTTTGCCTTCCATACTTGTGGACAACTTATACCCAGTATGTATCGTCTTTATCGTTTACAATAGAGTAACAATTTTTTCTCTCTCTCAGGTCGTGTTGACGTTGACCATTTGGTCACTCGAAAGATGCAACTTTTGGTGGAGGCTGAGGTAAACCTATCTGAATTGTAGTTAATATGAGTTGACAAGGAGGAATCCCTAGATAGCAAAAAGCCCACCTCCCATCTGCAACAGATCTATGCATAATATTGGCCTGTTAGCAATCCTAGATCCTGTAATTGGAGTCACTGAGTCTTGGACTGCTGAAAGATTTCCTAGGTCTTCTGACATTTTATTTTATTTGAACCATTACATTCCTTTGTAGCTTTATTTGTTGAATGGTTTCTTTAAATATTAAGGTTCATTATTGTTTCACAAGATGTGTATCTGTTTAAAAGACAGAAGAAAATATTATGATGTAGTTTTACAGCTGTGAGGCAGTACTGAGCAGGCAGCCGGGAAACTTCCCATCACACTTGTTTGCTCTTCTCGCTAAATGTTAACCATCACAGCTTCTGTTTTTTAATAACTCTGGAAGTACAAGAGTATTCCTCTCTGCTGTAGCTGCCCTTGCCCCTGCCACCCAAATAAAATTGCCAAATCAAAGCAATCTTAGTGCTAAACTTCTAAAAATGAAATCCTAAGTGAAATGTGTTTCCCTGTTTAATTTCTTTAGACATTCTTCCCTCCATTGGGTAGAGTTGTGAGAGACCTTTTTGTTGGGTTCTGCTAGCTGTTCATTTTTAAAGAATCTTTGTGTGTATGGTGGGGAGTTAACCAGAACTGAGCATTTTGTGGGTGAACATGGTGCCTTCTTACATCCTATTCTTGAACTTGTCAGCTTTCCTTAAATTTAATAGACTAAAAGAGTTTGTTTTGCATGTGGTTGGTATTTGACTAGTATAACAAAAACAAAACAAAAAGCCCTTGCAGAACAAGTCAGTTTTCTGGTCAGATTTCTGTCAGATATGTGGAGTGAGTTTATTTGTAAGCAAGATGGGAGGCAGCTAGGCTAATTATTATTTTATTAGAAAGGCTCTGCACTTGGCTACTTTGCTTCCTCATTCTTGGGGAGCTGTTGATAGGTGGTTTAAACCAGGAATGGGGAACCAGATGTTGCTAGACCAGGAAGTCCCATCAGCGCTGACCATTGGCCTCTCTGGCCATTACTTTGACTGGGGTCCAAGAATATATAGTCAGTTGTCAGGAAATGAGACACGTTCGTTGTTAGCATGGTGTTAGGAAGTCAGCCTTGCATTACATTTTAGCAGGCAAATTACAGGCAATACTTAACAATCATACTTAAGGTGTTCTCTTTTCTCTTCCTTCCTTCCTCCAAATTTTATCAGCAAATGAAGCCAGCTTTCATGGAGCGGATCGACAGCCACTTTACAGAATTCGTAAATGGCTTGATTGCGAAGTCCGTTCAGCTGGAGTCTTCGCCCCCTGCCTTCTCAGCCGAGAAAGACGGTGGCTTCAAAAGCAAGTATGTTGGTTCTTGGCTGAGTCTGAAGCAGAGTTGAAATGTTGATTCTGTTACAGCAATGGTGTGGGGGGGGCACATCTTTGAAGTTGTTAAATTGTTACAAATATTATGCCTGAATATATCATTTTGACTTGACAGCTCAGGGAAGATACCAAGCTTTATAGATTTGTAGAAAATCCATACTTTAACCGACTTTGCTACCTCATCTAATAATAATAATAATAATAATAATAAATTTTATTTATACCCCGCCCTCCCCAGTCAAAAACCGGGCTCAGGGCGGCTGACACCAACAGAACCACAATAAAACATAAAAACAATTAATTAAAATACAGATCAAAATACAGTATTAAAATTTAAAGTGCAGCCTCATTTCAAGTAGGCCATAAGTGGCTGACACCAACAGAACCACAATAAAACATAAAAACAATTAATTAAAATACAGATTAAAATACAGTATTAAAATTTAAAGTGCAGCCTCATTTCAAGTAGGCCATAAATCCAAGCCATGAGGGAGAAAAACACAGGGGTTAGGCTGAGTCTAACCCAAAGGCCAGGTGGAACAGCTCTGTCTTGCAGGCCCTGCGGAAAGATGACAAATCCCGCAGGGCCCTGGTCTCCTGGGAAAGAGCGTTCCACCAGGTTGGGGCCAGTACTGAAAAGGCCCTGGCTCTAGTAGAGGCCAATCTAGCCATCTTATGACTCGGGATCTCCAGAATATTATTATTTGTGGACCTTAAGGTCCTCCGCGGGGCATACCAGGAGAGGCGGTCCCGTAGGTACGAGGGTCCCAAGTCGCATAGGGCTTTAAAGGTCAAAACCAGCACCTTAAACCTGATCCTGTACTCCACCGGGAGCCAGTGCAGCTGGTAAAGCACTGGATGAATGTGATCCCGTGGCCGGGACCCTGTAAGGAGCCTCGCCACGGCATTCTGCACCCGCTGGAGTTTCTGGGTCAGCTTTAAGGGCAACCCTGCGTAGAGCGAGTTACAATAGTCAAGCCTGGAGGTGATCGTCGCATGGATCACTGTGGCCAGATCGGGGCGAGAGAGGTAAGGGACCAACTGCTTGATGCGGCGGAGATGGAAAAATGCCACCTTTGCTGTGGATGCAACCTGCGCCTCCATGGAAAGGGAGGCGTCAAAGGTTACACCCAAACTCTTGACAGAAGGCGCTGGTACCAATTGAGCCCCTGCAAAAGATGGGAGTTGGCCCCCCAACCCCATGTTGCCCCGACCTAGCCAGAGGACCTCTGTCTTCGAAGGATTTAACTTCAGTCGGCTCCCACGTAGCCATCCAGCCACAGCTTCCAAGCACCTGGTGAGTGTGTCCGGGGCCGAGGCAGGGCAGCCGTCCATCAACAGATAGATCTGGGTGTCATCAGCATATTGATGACAACCCAGCCCAAAACTCCGGACAGTCTGGGCAAGGGGGCGCATAAAGATATTAAAAAGCATTGGGGAAAGGATTGCGCCTTGCGGGACTCCACACACCAAGGGGTGCCGCGGCGACAACTCCCTCCCTAGCGCCACTCTCTGTCCCCGACCTGAGATGAAGGAACGCAGCCATTGTTGGACTGTGCCCTGAATCCCCACGTTGGCAAGGCGGTGGTCTAAAAGTTCATGATCGACCATATCGAAGGCTGCTGACAGGTCTAAAAGAATCAGCAGTCCCGACCCACCTCGATCCAGCTGTCTACGGAGATCATCTGTTAAGACGACCAGAGCTGTCTCGGTCCCATGACCAGGGCGAAAGCCGGACTGAAATGGATCTAATGCCATTTTAATCCTTAAAGAAAGGTGAATTTGGGCTCCACCTCCCTCCATGAACCAAGAAGCAAGAAGTCACGTAGGCAGCAGGAACACGGCATCCCGCCATAATCCCCCAAGTGTGAGAGCATATACAGGGCACCCCACCCAGGGAGTGACCAAGGGGGCAACAATAGACACCCACAGGGGCAGTTTAGCAAGTCAGGTGTTCTGAAAGCCCATCTCCAGACAAGTCCTAAAGGCAAGGATATGTAAAGAGTTTTAAATGGTTACTTAGAATCATAGAGTTGGAAGAAACCACAAGGGCCATCCAGTCCAACCCCCTGCCAAGCAGGAAAAACCATCAAAGCATTCCTGACATATGGCCGTCAAGCCTCTGCTTAAAGACCTCCAAAGAAGGAGACTCCACCACACTCCTTGGCAGCAAGTTCCACTGTCGAACAGCTCTTACTGTCAGGAAGTTCTTCCTAATGTTTAGGTGGATTCTTCTTTCTTGTAGCTTGAATCCATTGCTTCGTGTCTGCTTCTCTTAAGAGGTGATGGTAAAGGTGTCTGATAAAGTGACCTAATGTTGAACTTTTGTAACCCTTGTATACCCCTCCCCATTTGTGACATGTAGTGATGTAGTGATGGTGTATTAGTGATGCTTCTCGAAGTGTATTCTGGGGGAAAGAGGGAAGTTTTAAAAGAGGATGTCACCCATGCTCAGGGTTCTTATTCCTGTGGGGATCTGTTTCGCAACAATAAAGATCATGGTCTACAGACTGCTGTTTTGCTCTAAATTCCTTCTTTTACTGACCGCATGGACCCGTGGGGGACTCGCACCCCGACAAGCTGGGCTGTTGAGTAGTGTCTCACCCCAGAATTTTTCCTTAACAATTTGTTGCTGAATATTTGTTCTTTTCACAGAGGATCAAGAGCATCTCTAGAACACGGAAAAGTTTTTGTTGCTAGAAAGTCTCCCTTGGAGTGAGTATGTTTCACTGGTGCCCTTGCTAAAGTTAAAATTCCCTTGATCCATTGGGTGGCTTATCTGCACATCTCGCTTCTCCCTCCCAGTAGATCCCATTCATTTTTATACTGTGTAAACTGAAAGTAGGTATTCCTAACCTTTATAAATGTTCCAGCCAATTGGCTATTCCACACCCCAAAATCTAACTTGGATGTGGCTGTATTCTGTATTCACAGAGGCTGTTACGTTCTGTAGAAACTGGTCTACAGAATAGAATGTCTATTGCCCAATGGCAATCCAGACTCCCCATGGGTGGTCTGGTTCTCCAATAATGTTTGTTCCTAACTTCATTTATATACAGCCCAGGAGAACCCATAACGTAATAGTACCTTGGCCCAGTAGGTTCAGACTTGGATATGATACAGTCCTGTGTTCTCCAGGGCTCCTTTGGAGGCAGGGTGGGATATCAATTTAATAATAAATGAATAATAAGCACTCTAAGCTTCTGAGACCCAAATATTCACATAGCATGGAGTGGGGATTACAAAAGGCTTCAGTCGGTGGAAAATGGCAGAATGTCTGTGTGAAACGATCTTCTGACCTGGTCTGGCATCCTAATTTGACCCACAAGTCCACCTTCCCCAAACCGGCTCCTTCTGTGGGCAGGTAAAGATGTAGTTCCCTGCTGAAAGCAGGTTTGCTGCACCAGAAGTCAGCTGATTGGCAGTGCCTACAAAGTCTTGTGCCTTTGATGACATGGTTTGATTTCAAACCACGCAGGCACAAGAAACTGGGTTTGCAGGCACAGTTGACCATTGCTGCTTTTAATGCCTTGTCCCAGTTTTGATTTCAAATTGTACGGGCAAAGAAAAGGACTTGCCCTGATGTCATGGTTTTGGCAGATGATTCACAGTTGAATGCTTCCCTCCCCACCTGTCAGAATGGCTCATGGGGGGAGGGGAACCAAAACTTTCAGCATCCTGGTTGGAAACAGTTCAAGAATCTCTTTCGCCACACTTCCCCTTCTAAAAAGTGGTGAAGGTCTTATATTTTTTGGCAGGCGAATTTTGTAGAAAATATGTAGTTTTGTAGAGAAATTACACACCGAAAAAGAGTGATCCCATGTTACATTTGAAGGAGGAAAAGCAAATGGTCCAGGGCAGCCACAGCCATATCCTCCTGTGGAAATCTTCTTATCATATTCCTGTTGCTCTTGATTCCTAAGTTTAACCACTGGATGTCCTGGAGTTTAGCTCCACCCCCTGAAATGTTCTAATGTACTTCTTCTTTTCCTCAGTGAGCTATTTGAAGTGGAAGACATCCGGACCATACATCACGTGTTCATTGCTTTCTTCATCTTGATCATTCTCAGCACCCTCATAGTAAACTTTATTGATGAAGGAAGGTAGGGAAATATTTAAGGGATGAGCTGGCGGTTTGTTTGTTTTGTTTTGTTTTAGTGTTGGACTTGAGACATTTCATACCTGAACCAATGAAAATGTATTGCTTTGCTTTTAGTTGAACTAGAAAACCCATAGCAAGTATTCTATCAAAGTGCTTGTACTGGGGGAAAGACATAGACCAAGTGAGGGATCGTGTCTACTTGCAATGAAAAGCTCAAAACTGTAGAAGTATAACCTTTTGAAATGCACAAAAATCTTTCAAGAGTAGAGTCCCAAAGCTGTCTGTGTGTTGCATGTATGCACATGTGCCTGACTTTAGAGTTCACTTTAATCCTTGATTCTGTTTTTATTGGTGCTTTTTTATTGTTCTGGAATTCTGTGTGTGCATGTTCACATTTTACTCAATTTTGGGTTTTCTTTGTTGGTTTAAATACTACCATAACAAGGCAGCAAACGACAGTAATAACAGAATTCTGTGGAAGAGAAGCTAAAGGGTAGAAAAGGATGTATTTGTGCTTTAATAAAACTGGCATCGCTTTATCTGAACCATCAAGAGTCTGTGCATGGAAGGAACCTGTGTCTGTGAGCACCCTAGAGAATGGGAACATGCCCCCACCCATGGTTTGCTCATGCTTGTGTTTGTGGCTCTTCTGCATTTAAAGCTGCAGTGCTATGCATGCTTTTCAGCAATCTCACTGGAACCAAGTGGGGCTTACTTCTGAGTGAGAACACTTAGGATTTGGCTTTTAGGCACGTATCCACTGCAGTGCTAAGGAATAATCCCATCAGCACAAGGATTGCCCCTTCTCCTCCCCTGCATGCCCCCTAAATCTGTTCTGGGGTTTCCCCCAACCATCTAGAGCACATTTGGGGAGGATGTGGGGCACAGGCAGGGAGATCGGGCAGAGAGAGTCCTGTTGCACAAGCAGGAATCCTTGCGCTAATGGGCTGCTTATTTAGCCTTGCATTGAGTACAACCCCCAGTGTTTTATTTGAAGAAACCATCAGGCATTCAGATTGGTCGAAATCAAGCAGCACTTAAAATCCAAGTTCTGCATGCAAATACTTGGGAAGTGTGGAGCCCTGCCAGTATTAACTGAAAGGCTACAGGCTATGCCACAATAAATACAAGTTTCCCCACATGTGTGTGCTTATCCAAGGGGTCCTGGATCTCTGTAGGGGTTGTATCTGTCTGTATCTGTGTGTTTGCTTTTTGCTTTATAGCAGGCATAGGCAAACTCCAGCCCTCCAGATGTTTTGAGACTACAATTCCCATCGTCCCTGACCACTGGTCCTGTTAGCTTGCTTCCACTGGTCCTGTTAGCTAGGGATGATCAGAATTATACTTCCAAAACATCTGGAGGGCTGGAGTTTGCCTATGACTGCTTTACAGTGTTCTGTGCAATATAAAACCTTAGGATGAATACTTAAGTTCAGTATTTGTTTCATAAGATTTATACACCGCCTGATTCTAAAAGGAACCTCAAAGCGGTATATGAAAGATAAAACAAGAAAATCATGAAAAAAATCACAACCATACTCCAAAACATACAAAACTTAGAATACTAAAACAGATTAAAATTACCTCAACTTTCATTATCAAATTCCTTAACTGTTACTGATTTCACCTGATGGAATATATATTTTAACACAAGTATATGATTTTAACTTTCTGTGTTGTTTGAATCTCTTTTGAAGGTTGGTGCTGGAGTTTGATCTCCTGGTCTACACTTTTGGCAAAGGTTCTGTTGTTGCTTCCACTTGGCTTTACATGTTCCTGTTCACCCTGACTGTGCCCTATGGGCTGTTCCTGCTGTGGGCCCAGCGCTACCATGGTTCCTCCCACAAGACAATCCGCTCCGCTTTCTTTGGGGGTCTCTTCATGATCTTCCAGATATTTGGGCTTGGAGTGGGTCCAGCTTACATAGCCATTGTCTACAATTTACCACCAGCTTCTGCTGCCATAGTGATACTTGAACAGGTGAGTTTCAACTGGAGAACTTGTTTCTTGTTGATGTAGGTAAAGGTAATTTCACAAAGCTTGAATTAGCAAAATGCTGCTTTATGCCAGGATTCGAGTCCTTAGCTAACCTGTAATTTTGTGTGCACATTCCACTTTTGCTTCTGCCTGACTTGTGGTAATATTAACAGTGACAAGTTTTCTTTTTTTCCAAGAGATTGGGCCTTAGAGTGTTAGAAATGGTCAGATGCAAAAAGAAACTCACCATAATTTTTAAGGTTCCGGAAGTACGGTGATCGAGAGAGTAATACCAGTACAACTGGAAGCATTCTTGGAGGATACTGATTGTCTCGACCTCTTGCATTCTGAGTGCTGACCTGGTTTGAGACTGAATCTGCTTTGGTCTCATCTTCATCAAAAGAGGGGCAGAGGAGCTTTTGATGCTATTGACCATGGTATCCTTCAGGACCATCTCTCCCTAAATGTCAAATACATTTTATCTGTTATTCCACTCCTTTAGGTGCGTCTGCTGATGAAAATCTACTCTTTTATCAGGGAGAATACACCTCGAATACTTTCCTTTACGCCACAGAAGACAAGTGAGTGACTGTTTTCTGCAATAATGGTACAGCTGTGGGAATTAAGGCTCCCTCCCCTCTTCCTGTTCTGAGGGTTGGGTTCTGTGATATGGAGACAATTCAAAGACCTGTTCTAGTTCAGAATGTTTGTATGGGCCTCCCCATGCTTTGCAAGATTTCCAATGCAATGCAACTTGTCAGTCTTCTAATGCTTATTGGAATGGGAGTACACTTCTTGCAAAGGATATAAGAGAATCCTGGGTTTAGTGGAACAGGGGAAAGTGCTCTGACAATAGGGGGTTTATTGGGGGGGGGGCGTTAAACATGCAGTAAGGGACTTGTCTTGCTCAATGTAAAAAAATGTAGGATAAGAATGGCATATAAGCATATGCCATATAAGCCATCTCAAAATGTATTACTGTATTGGTAAACTCAAGCATTAATAAACAGTTTGAGACCCATAGAAAATAGGATGGAACCCTCTGGATTTATTTTTTAGGGTCTGGCATTATCTGGTACTAAACGACTCTCTCTGTTCTGCTTTTTCAGACACCGTCCAAGTTCCTAAAGTTTCCCAGTACCTGTATTTCCTCTTTGCTCCCACCCTTATTTACAGAGATGAATATCCCCGGTAATGTCAATGTAGTTGCTCCATTGTGACTTGGCAATTCTTATAGCCATTGTGATTGCAAGGTTGGAACGGATGCATGCTTCATAATGGAGGGCATAATAAACGGGTTGGGAACCTCAGGCCCAGGGGGCAGGTGCGATCTTCTGCAGTGGCATAGCATGGTGGGGCTACAGGCACGGCTGCCATGAGTGCAAAATTGTTATGGATGCAAAAGTTCAACACCCGGGGCAGCCTCTTCTGTCACTGGGATCCATTGAAAGCAGCTTCTCCATTCAAACCAGGAGTGACCTCTCCAGACCACAGAACGACTCTTCTATGTCTCCTGGGTGATGCAAACAGTATTAGGCAGTTGAATGTGCATGCATCCTCTTGTCTGTTTCCCTCCCTCCACCAAACCTCTCCTCGTGGCCCTGGGCAACCCACACTACTCCACTGGTTTCTGAGCCTCTCTACGGTATCTACTGCTCCACACACTTTTGCCTTAACCCATGGTCATGAATTTCAGTGGGTCGTCTCTGAGTAAAGGTTAGGTTTGTTTCTCTAAATTTTCCCGGAGCAGGCCTAGTAGGATCCAAAATGCATAGGCTCAATGCATATCTCTTTTGAGGACACCAGAGTTTTTTGCTTCTGGTTACAGTAACAGGTGCTCTTCATGGGTTTTGATGGGTTATATATATATTTCTAGAGTTCCTTTGTAGAAGTTATACAGGGTTATCTTTCAATTTTTCATGGTATTCCACATTCTCCAATCTGTATATCCTATTGCCATCAACTACTCCTTTCCTTCTTTATGCAAAATAACAAACTGATTTTAAAAAAATAGTGCAGCTGCACATTTAGTAAAACATGCCATTTGAGTAAAGTTATAACTAGCAAACAGACTTTCTTATGTTAAATATTGGCTGTTCTGGAATAGAAATTGGTTTGTGTTTACTAAAGACTACATCAGCTCTGCTTTTATTTTTTTATTGCACCTTATTAGTTGCCTTTATCATGGAAAGTAACTCAAAGTGACTTGCTGTCTAGCAGTTGTTTGTAAAATTCTCACAAATTAGGTTTCAGCTGATGCCAAGCAAGCTCTTGTCTTGACTTAGGTGTAATGACTGTGATTTCCTTCATTTTTCAGAACTCCTACAATAAGATGGAGCTATGTAGCTACCATGTTTGCACAGGTTAGATATTTCTCTTCCTTTTGGGATTCCTGTGTTTCTGAAGCCTTGAAAACTGCTAAGAGTTCCTGGTTCATAAAAATATATACTAGCCTACTGGACTGCACAAGCCTGCATTAGTTATTTTTATTTTGGCATAAAAAAACAGAGACAAAGCTTTCTGAAGCTGCCATGCCTGGTCACATGGAATTGCATCCTATTGTCATAGATTTGGATCGCTGAATGAATAATTACCCCTAAACTAATGACAAACACACCTACCCATTATAAGATAAATAAAACCGTTTTGCTTCTCTGAAGACAGGACGTAACAGTTCTAAACATCAAGCCTTCTTAAACCAACTTTTAACCAATGTCTCTGTGCTAGTCTTCTTATTATCTGAACGTTTCCCGAAGTTTAGGAAATTGCTAACAGTGCAGCATCTGTATATTGTACAGTCAAACCTTGGTTCCTGAACGCCTCTGTTATCGTACATTTCAGCGCCCGAACACAGAAAACCTGGAAGTGTTGAGGTTTTCAAACATTTTTCGGCTGCCAAATGTCCGACATGGCTTCCACTTGAGTGTAAGAAGCCTTGGTTGTCAAATGTTTTGGAAGCCGAATGGGCTTCCGGAACAGATTATGTTCAACATCCAAAGTTTGACTATATTTTTATTCTGCTGAGTAGAAGAGATCACCTAATTTCAAGCCCGGTTGTATTTTTCAAATGGAGATGTAGTCTTCCCCTGAGGTAGGCTAGCCGTGCAGATCCTAAAAGTTCAAAGGATTACTGAATGAATAATTCTCCTAAACTAATGACAAACACACCTATCCATTATAAGATAAATAAAATAGTTTCATTTCTCTGAGGACAGGATACAATAGCACTAAACGACAAGCCTTCCTTAATTGACTTTTATCCAATGCCTGGGTGCTAGTCCTCTGATCATCAATAAACGTTTTCCAAAGTTTAGGAAATTGTGAACAGTGCAGCATCTGTATATTTTATTTTATTTTTGCTGAGTGGAGCAGATCAGCTGATTTCAAGCATGGTTGAAGGCTAGCTTTGCAGTGTCACAGATCCTAAAAGTTCAAAGGACCATCTGGGATAAAAAGATATAATAATAATAATAATAATAATTATATTTTATACCCCGGCCAACTGGCTGGATTTACACAGGCGGCTTCCAACAGAATATTAAAATACACATATACACAGGCTTCCAATGTGTGTTGACTCTGTTGCTTGTAGGTGCACCTACTTACCCAGGCCTTCCAACTGCTGGCATGCTGAATCTGCACATGGTGGAGCCCACGTGGAATGCCGTTTATCTGAAAGAAGCACAGTCTATCGTAGTGGCACTGAATCCTTTGGTTAGCTGTTGCCTATGGCTGCATACACACCAGACATTTAAACCACATGGCCTCCTGCCCCCCCTCCAATAATATTGGGAACTGCAGTTTATTAAGGGTGCTGGGAATTAGAGCTGGGGGGGGGAGTGCACTTCCCAGGATTCTTTGGGGAATGCCATGTGCTTTAAATATACTGTATTATGTTTACTCAGCTTAGATCTGTGCATATTGGGAACTGGGATCAGCTTTCTCTCTTATGGCTTCCTCCTGTGCTACTTTTATAATCAAGGGCTTTTGTTTTTACTCCTGTCTAGGTCCTCGGGTCACTCTTCTATACTTCTTATTTATTTGACAAATACATTTTACCTGCATTTCGGAACTATAGTCGAGAGCACTTTAATGTACGAGAGCTGGTCCTTTGCATCTTCAACACCATACTTCCAAGTGAGTACTTCTGTGTGTCATACTGGGCCCCTTTTAATTCTGGAATTTATCTAAGCAACAAATAAAATAATAATCAGATACAGTGGTGACACTGGCAACAACTGGTAAAGTATGGCCTGTTGGGTGATCTTAACTGTGGATCTCCAGGGTTTCCAGACAAGGAACATTTCCTGGCTCTACCTTTTGCATGAATCCGCTACCACTGAACTACTGCTCTTCTCTCTGAACAGCTTTTGCAGTATGTAATAATATCAGTACAAGTAGACTGGAGCAGGTGCAATCCTGCTTCATCCATTTCTGCTTTTTAGTTCAAAGTGCTGGTTTTGACTTATAAATCCTCATGCGGCTCAGGACCCCAACACCACAAGGGCTTCCTCTCGCCTTGTGAACCAGCCTGGTCACTGCGTAAATATCTTAGGGAGGAGTGGAGGGTGGAACATACAAACAGACCCTTTTAGTGGTGGCTCCCTGCTTGTATGTGGTCCCCAGGGAAGCGTGTCTGGCTCCATCATTGTCTGTTTTAGGTGCCAGTCAAAAAACAGACAATGGTTCCTAATGGGAGGGTAATCAGTTACAGTCATACCTCGGTTTAAGTATGCCTCGGTTTGAGTATTTTCAGTTTAAGTACGGACTTCCGGAACCAATTACACTCATACCTCGGGTTAAGTAGCTTCAGATTGAGTACTCCACGGACCGTCTGGAATGGATTAATTCACTTTCCATTACTTTCAATGGGAAAGTTCGTTTCAGGTTAAGTACAGTCTTTTGGAACCAATTATGTTTGTAAACCGAGGTACCACTGTATTTACATGGTCATTGACAAAGGAGGGGGCCAAATCACTCCCCAGGTTTGTCCAAGGTAGGGCATTAAATATGAAACGCAACCAAGGATTCCAGCAAGACAATACCCTTTTATTAACTATACTGCAGTCAAGGAAAATCCCATAAAATGGTGGGATCACAGGTTTCAAGACACTTTTATATTCTTTCACATACAGCTTACATCATGCTAAATATACGAGTTATATGTTGTCCATTATGCATTAGCCATGACATGACATCCTCATGCTCTGGTCAAGACCCCCTTACAGGTCATCACTAATACAACAAACTAGCCTCAGATCAGAACAGCCAAGTCAAACAATAAACAGTCAAACAAGTCAAAACAAGTCAAACAATAAACAAACACAAAAGTTAATCTTTAACTAAAACAGCAGATTCTTTCTCCTTGTTCTAGTCTATATAGTCTGATATTGGTAAAGGACTTTATGCACCTTCTATTCTTATATGTACAGTGGTACCTCTGGTTGTGGATGGGATCCATTTTGGAGGTCCGGACGGATCCCAAGGTTTTCGCAACCCGGAGGACCTTTTCTGTGCATGTACGCATACGCATCCCGAAGTTTACATAACCAGAGGGTTACGTAAAAGGTATAAAGGTTCAAGCTAACTAATAGCAAATATAACTAAAGAAACAAAAATACATATTTTTTACATTGAATTATCTAAAACATTAACAATCTTTTAGACTTTTATTAAATTTCTGAACATTTTACACATAACATTCCAATACATTTTTGAAGAGATTTCTTTTCTGTTCTTGACTTCTCAATCCGTTTTCTGTGATGTTTTCCTAATGCTGCAACCTATTGTCACTCATTTATCACAATACAATTGTCTCTAATTTTTTCTGTTGCTCTTAGCTGAAAACCTAGTTGTGGATTCTTCATCCTGTAATGTTTCTTTAAAAAATCCAAAAAGGTATTCTATTCTTCAAAAAAGTACTCAGCATTAGATTCTCTTATTATAGCTGTTAGCTTTGCTAATTCAACATAGGTCCATTACATTATTATCCATTCCTCTTTAGTAAGGACTTTTTCATCTTTCCATTTCTGTGTATAAAGAATTCTAGCTGCTGTACTTACATACATAAACAATTTAACCATCCTTTTTTGAATTTCTAACCATATAATCTCTAGCAGAAAGGCTCCAGTGTTTGTTTGTTTGTTTTTTAAACTCCCTTTTTTATCTTTTAAATTCCTCATTGAGTCCCCTCTCCCCTCCAGAGAGATGGGAGAGCCTACTTGCTCAGTTTGTGGCCTGAAAACACAAGTGCAACATTATACGTCTTCTATTTACAGCATATTTATAAAGGTTCAAGGTAATTAATACTTTAGCAAATATGACAAAAGCAACAAAAATACACATTTATGCATTTACACATTAACAATCTTTAATGATGTTTATTAAACACTTGTTTATTAAACACCTGGGACCCAGGTGGTGCTGTGGGTTAAACCACAGAGTCTAGGGCTTGCTGATCAGACGGTCGGCGGTTTGAATCCCTGCAACGGGGTGAGCTCCCATTGTTCAGTCCCTGCTCCTGCTCACCTAGCAGTTCGAAAACACATCAAAGTGCAAGTAGATAAATAGGGACCGCTCCGGCGGGAAGGTAAATGGCGTTTCCATGCACTGCTCTGGTTCGCCAGAAGCAGCTTTGTCATGCTGGCCACATGACCCGGAAGCTGTCTGCAGTCAAACACCGGCTCCCTCGGCCTATAGAGCGAGATGAGCGCTGCAACCCCAGAGCCGGACACGACTAGACCTGATGGTCAGGGGCCCCTTTACCTTTACTATTGCTAGGTCCATTTCTTATCCTTGCTAGCTTATTTGCTGCCATTTGCCCCTCACAGAGCTTTTGCAGTACAGTATACGTGGCATCAGATCAACAACCCTTTGCCCAACACTGCATTAGCAAATGGTCAAGAGCAAACATCCTCAGATATTGTCCTAAGCAAGGTCAATCAGTACTTTTATTGCTTCTATTTCAAGGGTTCGCTGTTCTAGCGTGTATATGGAAACTTGGGGAGCAATACAGAGGGGGGAGGGCAAGCCATTTCCCCCTCCACATAAATGAAATAAATTAGGCTGAAATACATGTTTTCTTCATTGCTCCCCAGGTATATTGGTGACAATATTCTTATTTTTTTTACTCCTTCACTGCTGGCTGAATGCTTTTGCTGAGATGCTGCGCTTTGCTGACAGAATGTTCTACAAGGTAATTGATGTGCAAGGCTCATGGTCTCTCTCTCTCCCCAGGGCCTCTGAATTTCAGCTACCTTCTATATTTCCCTTTTCTGAATATGCTTTGCAGGTTTTCCCCCTACATTGAATTACTGTTCATGTAGAGAAAATGTCACATTTGAATTAGCTTTGATCATTTTGGATCTAAGCCTTGGGGACCTACTGTAGCTACCAATACTCTGCTCTTTTTACTTCCCTGATCCTCTCTTGCAGGACTGGTGGAATTCTACATCTTATGCTAGGTATTACCGAACCTGGAATGTGGTGGTGCATGACTGGCTGTATTACTATGCATACAAAGATTTCCTTTGGGTAAGAAACCATCTTTTAATGCACCCCCTTCCTTCAACTCTAATAGAAATCCATTTTTTAAAAGGAATGGCAGAGATCTTTACATTTCACCCACAAAATGATTTTATTAAAGTTCTAATGTAAAGGTGAATTACACAACATGTAAAACACCTAGTCACTTTACTCATACAGAGATCTGACAATAGCCTCTTTCCTGGTGAGGAAGGTGGAAAGAGAGAAGCTTGTACTTATGCACTCTGGTTTGTATCCAGTATTTGGGAAGTCACTTTCTTTATACCAGTCTATCACCAATTGACCCCTCTATGCCATATCCCACACTGTTCCAGTTCTTTTGTTAAGTGTTTGTGGGGCTGCATTGAGTAGGAGGGAACAGCAAAAATAGGTGCCCTGCCTTGTGCAAGTAGAAGTCCTTTTGATAGAGCAAGGCCACCATTGGAGACAACCTTTCCTGTGCAATAAATATGAATGGGCAATTTAAGGGTGGTTATCACAAGCTGTTCACCGCCGTTTTTGAAAATTGGATATCCTCTGATACATTCACCTATCAGAGAATTCACCCTTCCCCTTGTTTGTCTCTGTCTCTTTCTCACCACCAGTTATTTGGGGGAAAATCCAAAGCAGTTGCTATGCTGTCAGTCTTCACCCTTTCTGCTATTGTGCACGAATACATCTTGGCCGTCTGCCTTGGTTACTTCTATCCGGTCCTGTTCTGCTTCTTCATGTGTTTTGGAAGTAAGTACCTAATACAGTGGATCCACCAGATATGAACTTAATTCGTCCCAGGGATCCGTACTTACCCCAAAAAGTTCGTATCCAGAGGCGCTGCTTCTGCGCACGCGCACGGCGCAATAAAGCACCTCTGCATGCGAGAAGCACGCTTTTGCACATGCGCATGCTGCGAAATCCAGAAATATACACTTCCGGGTTTGATGTGTTCGCAACCCGAAATAACGTTACTCGAAGGTAACATAACCTGAGGTACAACTGTATACCTTCCAGCAACAACAGTTTCTGAAATTACTGAGGTTTGACTTTTAGCTGCCACCTGTTCTTAAGATGCAGAAGGCTTGTTTTCCAGCCCGCCCTAGCATTTGCACTCTCAAACCCGGAACTTCTCCTGACCCCAGTTAAATATCCATTTCTAATACATATATATACCCATTTTCTGAGACTGATCATGGCCAGAGTAAGAGGGAGGGCTTCCTTTGCTTGGCTGAGGAGTAAGGACTTCTAATGCGCCAAACTGTAATTTGTGACTTTCTCAAAGTCTCATGAGGTGGTCAATAACATGCATTTTGAGTGCATTTTAATTTTCTTCCGCCAGTGCTTTTCAACTTCATTCTCAATGACCGTCGGAAAGGCCCCATTTGGAATGTGATCCTGTGGATTATGCTCTTCCTTGGCCAGAGTGTCATATTTTGCCTCTACACCCAGGAATGGTATGCCCATAAGCACCGCCCTTTGGAAAATGTGAGTATTCCACTTGTCATTGGAAGTAAGAGGAACAGAGCTGAGCTGCTATTCTAGACTATTCATTCAAGGCCTAACATGTGAACATGAAATTTGAAAACTTCTTCCAGATTTTTAGAAGGTTGCATTCTGCCCAGAATAGCTACTGTTGAGGTTCCTTTCTAACAGGAATTACAAGCAGCAGGGTCAGCAAAAAAACTCTGAAACTTCCTCCATGTCTTTTTATATGAATACTGTAAAGCTCTGAGCTACTTTTTGCCCTTCTGGAGAGTTGAAAGCCAAAGGTTCTTACAGGATGGAAGGGGGCAGTAAAGAAGGGAGGGAGAGGAAGGTAATGGAAAAGAGTGAAAGGCCTTAGCGGAGCATAGTGGTTTCTTCATTTTGCTTGCTGTGTTCTGTGATTCAACTGCCAACTTTGGATCTCCTGGGTTCAAACAGAGAGAATTCACTACATCTTTGCCACATTTAATATGCAGTGCCCGCTACCTTTCCTCATTTAATATGTAATGCCAGATCAGCCCACATGCATATGCATAACCCCCTGGGGCTGCTTCTTGGACAGTTGAGGCCTCATAGTAGCTGGAGCCAAGGGGGATTATAGTTTCAGGATTGCAGACACCTTAGCAGTTCTGCTTGACAGGGCCGTCTTAAGCATATCTGGCGCCCTGGCGCGAAGATCCCTCCGGCGCCCCCCCCCCCGCCCCGTTTCCCAGCGCGGCTGTCTGGCGGCCTTACGCCCTGGCGCCCTGCGCCACCCAGCCTTGCCGTAGGGCCGACCCTGCTGCTTGACCTGGAAGACCTGCCATTCAGAGAGTTAAAGAGGCTGGGTGAAGCTGCCATCTTAGGCATATCTGGCGCCTTGGGGCCGTGGTGCAAAGATCCCTCCGGCGCCCCTCCACCCCGTTTCACAGCGCAGCTGTCTGGCAGGCACAGCGTGCCCTTACTGTAGGCCCGGCCCTGCTACTTGACCTGGAAGACCTGCCATTCAGAGAGTTAAAGAGGCTGGGTGAAGCTGCCCTGAAGGGGGGTCTTATTGGGAAAGGCAAGCCTTTCCCCACCCCCAACCCACTTCTAATTGCCTAGATTGGCTGCTGAAAGTTGGGGGGCTGCCCAGGCTTGAGATACAGCAAGTCCTTAGGTCCTCTGTAAAACACTTTGGTTTCATCACTGGCGTTTGTTCACATGGCTACTGGATAGGAAGAAGAGACTTAACAGACAGAAAGTGAAAGTGCCCAGCATTTCCTGCCTAACATTACTGTTCCTCTTGTGTTTTATAGCCCACTTTCTTTGACTATGTGAAACCGCGTTCCTGGACCTGCCATCTTAAGGTCTGACACCCTTTGGGATATCCCTCTGTGTCAAGGCCTGAAGATGTTTGTCTTTTAAACAATGACAAGAAGTTGGGCTAGCGTGTTAAAATGAATGCAGACTTTTTAAAGGGAAACTCTTTAGTCATGGCAAATGATGGCATTTTGTCACTCAAGGCAGCTAGGACTGCAGGTGGCTTGGCAGATGGTTCTCTTTCCTTTGGCAGCTCCAACCTGAGCCATTTCCAGGCTGGTCATGAAACCTACTGAATGGTTGGTGAAGGAATTTTTGCCTATTGCAAACAGTACTTTTTGTGTTACTGTCTGAAGTTGGCTGTACAGTGCTACCTTGGTTTAAGAACAGCTTAGTTTAAGAACTTGGATTAAGAATGCTGCAAACTTGGAAGTAGGTGTTTTGGTTTGTGAACTTTGCCTTGCAATAAGAACATGTTTTGCTTCCTATTGTTCCCCCGCTGCTATGGGAAAGCACGCCTTGGTTTAAGAACACTTTGGTTTAAGAATGGACTCCTGGAACAGATTAAGTTTGTAAACCAAGGTACCACTGTATTGTGATTGGGGTTAGGCTTGCCTGTCTGACCGTAACCGTCCTTCTGAATTGCCTTTGGAAACGGGACACTTGCTCAGTATTTGTATGCATTCTTTTGCTTGTTGCTACAGCACAATATGTGATGGAGCCAATGGCCCACAAAAAAATGACTTTGTTTTTTATTTACTGTCACCAGACAACCTCGATTCCTCCCCACTCCCAAATATAGGCAGAGGCTTTGAAGGAGATGCAGGGCTATTTGCATTGGGGTATGGAAAAGGGAAGGAGAGTGGGAGAGAGACTTGGGGTTTCTTACCTTTCGCAAACCACGGCCCAAGCGAGGAGGGCTTGAGTCTGGAGATGTGTGTTACGGGACACGCTTCTTGTTGGAGGGCCAAGTTCACTTGCCACCTGTATGTGACTTTGTGGATACCTGGTTGGAGAAGCAGTAAGGTATTTTATACCCTTTCCCATGGAAGTAGCCATAATGTAAGCATATGAGTTTTGATTCATCCACAACCTTTAATTTGCCAAAACAAATAGTTGTTGTAATGTAAATTGGCCGAGGATACATGGAATCTGTTAACTTCTGCTTCGAAGGATAATGTTACTGATCCTTATGTGTCACGAAAGGTACGTTGTAACTTTTTTGCCTTGTTTTCGAGCTTTATTCCCCCCCCCCCCGCCCACCTTTTGAATAAATTTTCACTGGCTGAAGTGTACCATTTAGGTGTAGTATCTTCCTTTGGATACTTAGCCTCTTAATAATACGAGCAGTAAAGGTTGGTCTTTTCCTTACCAGGCTCACTTTGCCCTTTGGCTTCCTATCCAATAAAACAGGCAGCATTAAATTAAGTACCACAATTAAGGTGCCATGTGTTCCAGGTTTATTTGACGAAGGTGGGTGTGTCATTGATATACCCATATATTCCGGTGTATAAGACAACTGGGCGTATAAGACCACCCCCAACTTTTCAAGTTAAAATATAGAGTTTGGGATATACTCGCCGTATAAGAAATTCGACCCGGCGTATAAGACGACCCCCGACTTTTGAGAAGATTGTCCTGGGTTAAAAAGTAGTCTTATATGCAGGAATATACAGTATGTTAATTTTTGTGGATTGAATATGATGAGCAGTAGTTTCAAGATGCCCAACGTCAAGTACAGTATTTGGTGATTTGTCTAAACTGAAAAGGAAGCAGGAAATTTTATTAATTATAACGATGCAATTAATGAAAGAAAGAGTGAGAAGTAAATTAAGACAAGAATAGAGGGGGGGAAAGGAAAGCGATGCATGAATAGTAGGAAGTATTTTCCTTTGTATTTTTTTTCCTTTTTTGCGTATTTTATGTATTGTATGTAAATATCTTAGCTCTATTTTTCGTTCTTTTATCATAAGTTGTATAATTTGAATAGTTTATTAGTTTATTTAAGTCTTATTTGAAATTTGAAATTATGGTTTGAGTTATGGTTTGGATTAAGTCATGTTAAGTTATGTTAAATTATGTTAATTCCTTTATTATTTTGTTAATTTGTTAATTTGTCATTTTGTTAATTTGTTTATTGCTTTTTTGTTAATTTGTTTATTTGATTTGTTTTGCTTTGTTTATTTTGTATTGTTTATAGAATTGAAATAAAGTTTTTCTTTTATTTAAAAAAAATAAAATAAAAGCCGTGTCTGGTGTTGTCCCGTTTTTGTTAAAAAAAAAAAGATAAAAAGATAATATGCAGTTGAAAAGGTTGACAATAGGACCCATGGAGGGGAAGGTGGGAATTCCAAAGATTCAGAAAAATCTCTAAATATGGATATGTACTTTGTATTGTTATAAATCAATACAGTACTGTAATTGTAAAACCAAATAAAAATTATTTCAAAAGAAAACAAAAAGGCCTGGCAAAAAAATAATTTGCCTAGCACCAGGAAGAAATTGGAGGAGATGCCAGCGGATCCCACCTCTGTCTATGAATTGCAGCGGATCCAAACTACGTACACACACTATTATATAGATTTTCAACCACCAAAGGTTATCTTTTGGTTCTTGCATGAGCATAGGCAGGGGGGAGCTGCCCCCCTAAATCAATCAAAATCAATACAAATCAATACAAATCTTAGGGTCCCCCCCGATAAAAGCCTGCCCCCCCCAACAAAAATCCTGGCTACACCTTTGGGTTCTTGTGTGAGGTAAAAATCAGGTCGCTGGAGACTCAAGCAGAAGTTGAACAAGTAAGAAAAATTCATTTAACAGACCACAGTGATAAAACAAGGGATATTTTAGGAGATAATGTTATTTCAGGAAACAGTTAAGCTATTAATAACTATGCTAAATTGAATGGATGTGACAGGCCTCTCATCAAGCACAGCTTCTTTTAAACTTCAGTTGCTTATGTTCTGTTATTACGTTTCAGGCTTCTAAACTAGATGGTAAAATGCTCAGCTTATTTCCAGTTGTTGTTGTTTGTTGTTATTTGTTGAATTTATATAATGCCTTATACCCTCTCATCTCAGGGTGATTATTACACTTCAGTTCAGTTCAGTTCACTCAGTTGTTGCATAGGGTGTTACAGCTTAATACTTTGGTTTCTTAGACAGCCTTTGACATTCATGCTTCCTGAGGTACTCCAAATAGTACTGCGGACCTAGGGGATCCCACCCCACACCATCCCTTAACTGGCCTGGGAGTCTTCTTTTTCTAGAAGATCTCTCCCCTCCTGACTCGAACTCAGCCCCTCCAGTTCACTCCTATCCGAATACTCTTCCTAGCAAAGCTCAGAGACTCCTTTCTCTAGCTGTAGATATTTCCCTCAGGCTGGATGTGAAACACATTCTCCCTATCCCCATCCCTATCTATTTGGCATGAGCGTGGGGGGGGAGAAGGGGGGTGGGAGAGAGGGACAGCTGCCCCCCTTCAACTAAACCAATACAAACTGAGGGTCTGCCTCCCCCCCCCAACATACATTCTGGCTTTGCCCATGCCAGCTGGACATTCCCTCAGAAACGGTGCCTTTTATTTTCCCTCCAAAAGTGCTGGGCAGCCTCCAACCCCTCTGTTGCCCGGCCGTCCAGGTAAAAAGCAGAATTGCTTTGGGATGCAACAGGCATGTGTTCAAACAGAAGGCTAACGAGGTTCTCGTCTTTGACAAACTCCTCTGGCAAGGTGTAGCCAGGCTCTTCCGGATAGATGAGCTTATGCAACGAGATGTGGTGATGATGTTTGACCTATTCATCTTCCTCTGCAGAGTTTTAGGATCAGCACTGGGAATAGTAGAATCGTAGAACTGTGGAGTTGGAAGGGACCACAAGGGTCATCTAGTCCAACCCCCTGCAGTGCAGGAATCTCTGCCAAATGTGTATCTTGAACCCATGGCCCTCACATTAAGAGTCTCATGCTCTACTGACTGAGCTGGGCAGGGCAGTGGCTTTGGTATCTTTGAGAAAGACTTTGGGGCAGATTTATGGAAGGTAGGTCTATGAAGAACTTTCAACCATGAGAGGAAATGGAGCCTCCATGTTCAGAGGCAATGTACCCCTGAGTGCCAGATGTCTGGGACCTTCATTCTGCTGATATCCTGCTGCTTGTGAACTTATTGAGCTATTCCAACAGTGCTTATGTTTCAGTCTCCTAATGGCACCTTGCAGAAAACTATATACTTGGGAGATAATGATACAATCCAAGGCATATGGCCAATGGGCAACCAGTGCAGATCTTTTAACAGGGGTGTCCTAGCTGTTGGCTACCTAGCCGCTGCATTCTTTGCTCTTCTGCAGGCTTTGTTGCTCAGTCTAAATGTAGTGGTAGTAGGTTCGGTTTATGCTCAAAAAGTGGAAAATAATGCAACAGCAGTGCAAGGAGATTGGGGCAAGAATTGCCTAGTTCAGATGTTTTCATCAATGGCAACAGATGGCAAGCCAATATATCAGGGTTCCCCCCCCCACTAAACTCCCTCTTTGTTTCTGCCGCTCTGTGTGCAAGCCAAATGCTTTAGGAAGACATGAACAATCTATTTGTAAAGATGGTATGAGATCATTTGGCCTAGGGTGGAGGCAAGCTTTGTTTTTGTTTTTAAATAATATTTTATTAAATTTCCATTTTATAACATTTACCGTATATTCTGGCGTATAAGACAACTGGGCATATAAGACGACCCCCAACTTATCCAGTTAAAATATAGAGTTTGGGATAGACTTGCAATATAATAAATACGACCCGGTGTATAAGACGACCCCAAAATTTTGAGAAGATTTTCTTGGGTTAAAAAGTAGTCTTATATGCAGGAATGTACAGTAAATACATCCTTGTTTTTCACAGTAGTTTTTGCTCTTACGAGCTGTTCGACTTCCCTCCCTCCCGCCTCATGGTTACCAAATTTCCTTCTATGTCATAGTGTTTGTATCTTTTCCTGCTTATTTCACTTCAATTCAATTGTCAAATTTTTAAATAAATATAAGAAGGTATAAGTCATAGTCATTACAAGTCTTTTTAAATGAGACCAGCTAGTGTTGTTAATTGTTTGCAATTGTCCTTCAAATATTCTACAAATTTAACCCAGTCTTTTTGGATAGCTTGATCACACTGGTTTTGGATTTTCCCGGTCAGCTTTGCCAATTCTGCATATTCCGTTAGCTTTGTCTGTCACTCTTCAGTCATTGGTAGTTCCTATTGTGTCCATTTTGGGGCTAAAAGAGTCCTTGCTGCCGTAGTTGCATACATAAACAGTTTTTGATCTCCCTTTGGGATTTCTTCACCTACTGTACCCAATAGAAACACTTTTTAAACAAATGTACACTTGTACAATTTCTTTAACTCATTATATATAATTTCCCAGTAAACTTGGGCTAGAGGCAAGCTTTGTGAAAGAGTTACACTGCCCTCTTCTTGAGATATGTCGGGTTGCCATCTACTTGTTCTTTTCTCCCCACCCCCTTTTTCTTTTTACTGCAATGATTCCTCTTGCTACCAACCTATCATGCAATTGCAGAGCGATGTGGAAAGCTTCTTATGTTTATTTCCTACATGCCATGTTACAGTTAAAGGAACAGGAACCAAAACAAGGGGGTGGGGTTGTCAACCTGTGGGTCTACCAAAGACTCTGTGCTGGCAAGGTACAAAACAAGCCTGGAAAATTGTGTTTTGGTTTAAAGAGGCACAATATGTGCAGCCATACACTGTATATGCAAAATGGCTTGTGCTTGGCCTGTAATGATGGGCACCAATCTGAACTTATTCGATGGTTTATTTCTGTAGACCGTGGCATCATTAAAGTTGGCATAACTTTCAGTATTGTTGCGGCTTTAAAATTCAGGTCTCTTCTACTGAGTATTGTGCAAGATTTTCCTCATCCGGATGCCACCCGTTTTTGGCTGAAGCAGGGTTCACTCAGGAGTTTGTTTCCTGAAGGAAGACGATGTGGAGTTTCATGGTGTTTACAGAGTTGGCATAACTTGATATGTAATGTATTCGCCAATGAACTCTCTTGACCCTAGTGCTAGTCTTTATCTTAAATGTGACCTGGAAGGCATGCATGACATTTCTGACTTCTTAAGACCTAAAGCACAGGGCTTTTGTGTTACCAGCAAACTTTAATTATCACCTCCTGTAAAAAGAATGGCTTCCACATATGCAATAGCATATTCCACAAAAGATAAATGCACGATTCAGGAGACATACAAGATAACCAGTTAAGTCATTTCCCACATATAGTGTGTGTGGAGCCTGTATTTACTATTTAAAACACTTCATCCAGTTGATTCCAGGGTGGTTTACAATACAGTGGAACCTCGGTTTATGAACACCTCGGTTTATGAATTTTCGGTTTATGAACCCATCTGGAACGGATTAATTCATTTTACATTACTTTCAATGGGAAAGTTTGCTTCAGTTTATGAACGCTTCAGTTTATGAACAGACTTCCGGAACCAATTACACCCATGCTTCAGTTTATGAACGCTTCAGTTTAAGTACTCCGCGGACCCATTTGGAACGGATTAATCCACTTTCCATTACTTTCAATGGGAAAGTTTGCTTCAGTTTATGAACGCTTCGGTTTAAGTACCCCGCGGACCGTCTGGAACAGATTAATCCACTTTCCATTACTTCCAATGGGAAAGTTCGCTTCAGTTTATGAACGCTTCAGTTTATGAACAGACTTCCGGAACCAATTGTGTTCATAAACCGAGGTACCACTGTAAGCATATATCTTAATCGAAAATAGAAATAAAAACAGCTTGCACAAGTTAGTGCCCTTGTCCCCATGTTACAGACGAGCAATGGGTCTGCTCTTTTTTACCATTAAAACTGCCCTCGTTGGTTGCCCTGGGTGACACTGTACTTACCAGGTTCCAAAATGGGGTTGCACGAAAAATCTCATTTGGCTGCCTGCCTTTAGGTGGCACTATTCGACTGCTCTGGTCCATGGGGTCATGAAGAGTCGGACACACGACTAAACAACAACATTCGACTGAAACATAAGCACTGCTGGATTCTTCTTTTTTCTTTGGCGATCACTGGTAGCCGAGTAAGATTGTCTTCTGCTGGATTAGCTCAACGCAAAGCTCTAAGTAGCCCAGGTGTGCTGAACCTTTGTCCCTCCAGAGGTTGCTGAACTACAGCTCCCAACCTCCCAACAGCTCTAGCAAGCATTGCCAATATGCAAGGATGATGGGAATTGTCCTTTGGCAACATCTGGAGGACCGAAGGTTCCTCCTACGTGATTTAGCAATAACAATAAGAAATAATTTATTATCTGTACCCCGCCCATCCGGCTGGGTCTCCCCAGCCACTCTGGGCGGCTTCCAGCATTCTGTTTGCAAAGGGGCCAGCGACGTATCCTGTTCCCACCTGCGGCTTCGCCTCCTCTTTCGCCTGAGGAGCCAAGCCATATAGCGCTCCCCTCCGCGTGCGGAGCTGCAAGAGACGCAAGGGGGAGAGAGACAGACACGGAGACGAGGGTAGGCGCTCTGGGGACGATGGTGATGGGACTCGTCCGGACTGGGGTGAGGGGCGGGGGTGGGCTGGGCTGGGAGAGGGGGCGCAGGTACCCCTCCTGAATCTCCCTGGTCGCCGTCGAGAGGGAGCGCTGGCGCGCGGGGAGGGGAGAAGGAGCGAAGGAAGCCTGTTGGTCCCCTCTTCCTCCTCTCCTTTCCGTGCGTAAAGGCTGGGAACCATAGTTTTCTAATTTGGATGAAATAGAAAACTATGGTTATTTGGACGGTTTCTGTTTTAATTGCAGCTTGGGCAAAGGGCTGTATAGTTAGGCAAAAGGCTTGTTAACGAAGATCATCAGAACTGGCGGCCCAAAAGTGCTGTGTATGTGTGATTTATCTCTCTAAACTGACATATCACCTTAAACGCAAGGGCTGCAAGTGGTGAAATCTTATCGTTATGGAAGATATCCTTTGGCGACATTAAAGGAACAAAGATAGGGTCAGAGAAAATTTCCTGCAACCTTTACTTCCATTAATAAAGGTAAAGGGACCCCTGACCATTAGGTCCAGTCGTGACCGACTCTGGGGTTGCGCGCTCATCTCGCATTATTGGCCGAGGGAGCTGGCGTATAGCTTCCAGGTCATGTGGCCAGCATGACAAAGCTGCTTCTGGCAAACCAGAGCACATGGAAACGCCGTTTACCTTCCCGCTGTAGCAGTTCCTATTTATCTACTTGCAT
Organism: Zootoca vivipara; assembly: GCF_965207765.1. Taxonomy (NCBI): domain Eukaryota; kingdom Metazoa; phylum Chordata; class Lepidosauria; order Squamata; family Lacertidae; genus Zootoca; species Zootoca vivipara. The sequence goes on from NC_142590.1 coordinate 6,306,554, forward strand.
TTCGACGTGCTTTCGAACTGCTAGGTTGGCAGGAGCTGGGACCAAGCAATGGGAGCTCACCCTGTCACAGGGATTCGAACCGCCGACCTTCTGATCAGCAAGCCCTAGGCTCAGTGGTTTAACCCACAGCACCACCTGGGTCCCTCTACTTCCATTAATAATCATCCCAAAAAAAGTCTTTTGAAAGATACAATTTTAAGGCATCCTTTTTAACCGTACATCCAGAGATGTTGTTAGATTGCGTCCCATCATTCCTAGGAAAACCAGTGGTCTGAGATTATGGGTGTTGTAGTCCAGCAACATATGGGGGCCCAACCGAGATTGAGAGAGGCTGGCTTTGAGAATGAAGGGAACAGTTTGTGGTTTTGAACCATGACGGGTTCAAAAGCACTACGTGTGGCTTTGAGAATGAAGGGAACAGTTTGTGGTTTTGATCTCTGCAGCTTTCACAACTTTCATCAATTTGAAGTGGTGTATTTAGAAATGTTTTCTTGCAGCCAGAATGCCTAGGGACTTTTTTTGTAAAAAAAAAGAGTGAGAGAGCACTGAGGTTCTTAGAATGATTATAATTATATATCATATAATAAAGAACGATAAGTGCATGGTCTTAAAAAGCTGAGGTACTTCATAAGAGTAAGTTTTCTCCTCTACAGTGTGATAGCCTGACACCATGGTGGGTGAAGAAAATATCTCCTTAAGGAATCGCCGATCAACTTATGAGACTTCAGAAGAGAAAGAAGACTCGTTAAAGAGGCTTGAAGTACCGGTAGACTGGTCTTCCCCACAGTCAAGCAATGGTGAGATTTCATCAGTAACTGCAGAGATCTTAGCTGATTAAGCATAAGATTTTATCAGTGGAATGATTTTAAATCTGCATGTGAACAAAAGATCTGAGGTAAATATGAATCCTTCCTCAGTTCTGCACTGATCTACACACATAAAACAAATTCACGCACAGGCATCTTCCAAAAACCTACCCCAATCCCAAACCCAAAAAAGTTCCATGGCAATCGGCAAATGGTACCGGGGGCAGGACCATGAAATCCAGAAGCCCCTAGTCTTGAACCAGCACATGGGTGGTGGATACATATTCAGTTGTTCCAACTCAAGGAATGAGGCAGTTGAGCAGCTCAGCAGCTGTATCCATGAGTGAGCAGTCCTATTTAGGATCCACTCTGCTCACTCTGAAAAGGGGGAGGGTCTAGAAAAGGTACCGTAAACATAGTCTGCCTCCCTTTTCCCCTGACTGGATAACCAGGCCCAGTGGCGTCACCACCCAACAGCCATAAAATATAATTGAACTTTGGAACATGGAATATATGGACTTTGTTGGATAACACAGATAATGAGCACCACAAACGCAGAACTGTCATCATTGCAAGAGAGTTGCAACGTTTTAACATTGAAACTGTAGTGCTTCAAGAAACTCAAAGAGCAGAAGAGGAACAAATGAAGGAAGAAAAAGGAGGCTACACATTCTTTTGGAAAGGTCTACCTGAACAAGAATGTTGAATACGTGGAGTAGGCTTTGCTATCAAAAACGATCTTATGAAGCTTTTGTCAGAAGTCCCTACTGGCATTAATGAGCGATTTTCAACACTTCAAATAAAACTTGCCAAAAACTAACAGGCTACTATTCTAAGCACTTATGCACCAACACTGGATGCCAATGAAGACATTAAAGAATTTCCCCCCTCTCAGCTGGATACCATCTTATCAGAGACACCTAAGAAGGCTAAATCATCTTCCTGGGTGATTTTAATGCAAGAGCTGGGTGAGACGTTGACCTGTAGCCTGGAACTATTGGGAAAGAAGGAATTGGCAACAGCAACCAGAATGGAATCTTACTTTTGACTCTTAAGACGATGTTAATGGAAGACAATTTTATCATCTATGAGTGATTGCCAAAGAAGAAGAAGAGGAGGGGGGAATCAGATGGGGCGGGTTAAAGTCTAATAATTTAACAATCAGAAAACTGTTTTCTATAGAAATAGATTCAGTAACCATTAGTGTGAATGCCATCAACCCAAAGCAAAGTGGGGAAGTGCTAGAATAGAATGCTATAGAATCCTATCTTTACTACCTGGAGGTGAAGTCACCTCTTGACGCCTCTCAAAAGTAGGTGATGATACTAAAAGACATAAGATGCACCAATGTATTCCATGCCTGCAGCAAGGAGAAATTGCACTTGCATCATCGTTCCAGGTGAGCGTCCCTGCTGCAGCTCTCTTGATATGTAGAAATGCTATGAGCTATGAGCTATGCCATGCAGGGCCACCCAAGATGGACAGGTCATAGTGGAGAGTTTTGACTAAATGTGATCCACCTGGAGCAGGAACAGGCAATCCACTCCAGTATCCCTGCCAAGAAAACTCCATGGACAATGAAAACAGGCATATAAAAGTTACGACGCTGGAAGATGAGCCCCTCAGGTCGGAAGGCATCCAACATGCTATTGAGGAAGAGCGAAGGAGAAGTACAAGTAGATTCAGAGCTGATGAAGCGGCTGGGGCCAAAGCCAAAAGGTCGCTCAGTTGTGGATATGCCTTGGAAGCAAAAGGAAAGTCTAATGCTGTAAAGAAAAATATTGCATAGGAACCTGGAATGTAAGAACCATGAACCTTGGTAAGCTGGATGTGGTCAGAAATGAGATGGCAAGAATAAATTTTGACATCCTGGGCATCAGTGAACTAAAATGGACGGGAATGGGCGAATTCAGTTCAGATGACCACCATATCTACTACTGTGGGCAAGAATCCCGTAAAAGAAATGGAGTGGCCGTCATAGTCAACAAAAGAGTGGCGAAAGCTGTATTGGGATGCAATCTCAAAAATGATAGAATGATCTCGATAGGAATCCAAGGCAGACCTTTTAACATCACAGTAATCCAAGTTTATGCACCAACTACTGGTGCTGAAGAAAGTGAAACTGACGAATTCTATGAAGACTTACTTCACCTTCTAGAAATGACACCAAAGAAGGATGTTCTTCTCATCATAGGGGGTTGGAATGCTAAAGTAGGGAATCAAAAGATAAAAGGAACAACTGGCAAGTTTGGCCTTGGAGCTCAAAACGAAGCAGGGCAAAGGCTAGTAGAGTTCTGTCAAGAGAACAAGCTGCTCATCACAAACACCCTTTTCCAACAACACAAGAGACGACTCTAGACATGTACATCACCAGATGGGCAGCATCGAAATCAGATTGATTATATTCTCAGCAGCCAAAGATGGAGAAGCTCCATACAGTCAGCAAAAACAATACCTGGAGCTGACTGTGGCTCAGATCATCAGCTTCTTCTAGCAATATTCCAGCTTAAACTGAAGAAAGTAGGAAGAACCACTGGGCTAGTAAGACACAATCTAAATCAAATCCCTTATGAATACACAGTGGAAGTGAGGAACAGGTTTAAGGAGTTGAATTTGGTGGACAGAGTGCCTGAAGAACTATGGATGGAGGCTCGTAACATTATACAGGAGGCAACAACGAAAACCATCCCAATGAAAAGGAAATGCAAGAAAGCAAAGTGGCTGTCCAATGAGGCCTTACAAATAGCGGGGGAGAGAAGGCAAGCAAAATGTGAGGGAGATAGTGATAGATACAGGAAATTGAATGCAGATTTCAAAAAAAAATAGCAAGGAGAGACAAGAGGGCCTTCTTAAATGATCAATGCAAAGAAATAGAGGAAAACAACAGAATGGGAAAAAACCAGAGATCTGTTCAAGAAAACTGGAGATATGAAAGGAACATTTCGTACAAAGATTACAATATTAAAGGACAAAAATGGAAAGGACCTAACAGAAGCAGAAGACATCAAGAAGAGGTGGCAAGAATACACAGAGGAATTATACCAGAAAGATATGGAGGTCTCGTACACCCCAGGTAGTGTGGTTGCTGACCTTGAGCCAGACAACCTGGAGAGTGAAGTCAAATGGGCCCTAGAAAGCACTGCTAATAACAAGGCCAGTGGAAGTGATGATATTCCAGCTGAACTATTTAAAATTTTAAAAGATGATGCTGTTAAGGTGCTACACTCAATATGTCAGCAAGTTTGGAAAACTCAGCAATGGCCAGAGGATTGGAGAAGATCACTCTACATCCCAATCCCAAAGAAGGGGCAGTGCCAAAGAATGCTCCAACTACTGCACAATTGCACTCATTTCACACGTTAGCAAGGTTATGCATAAAATTCTAAAAGGAAGGCTTCAGGAATATGTGGACCGAGAACTCCCAGAAGTCCAAGCTGGATTTCGAAGGGGCAGAAGAACCAGAGACCAAATTGCAAACATGCGCTGGATTATGGAGAAAGCTAGAGAGTTCCAGAAACACATCTACTTCTGCTTCATTGACTACGCAAAAGCATTTGACTGTGTCGACCACAGCAAACTATGGCAAGTTCTTAAAGAAATGGGAGTGCCTGATCACCTCATCTGTCTCCTGAGAAATCTCTATGTGGAACAAGAAGCTACAGTTAGAACTGGATGTGGAATAACTGATTGGTTCAAAATCGGGAAAGGAGTATGACAAGGTTGTATATTGTGTCCCTGCTTATTTAACTTATATGCAGAATTCATCATGTGAAAGGCTGGACTGGATGAATCCCAAAACGGAATTAAGATTGCTGGAAGAAATATCAACAACCTCAGATATGCAGATGACACAACCTTGATGGCAGAAAGTGAGGAGGAATTAAAGAACCTCTTAATGAGGGTGAAAGAGGAGAGCTCAAAATATGGTCTGAAGCTCAACATCAAAAAAACCAAGATCATGGCCACTGGTCCCATCACCTCCTGGCAAATAGAAGGGGAAGAAATGGAGGCAGTGAGAGATTTTACTTTCTTGGGTTCCATAATCACTGCAGATGGTGACAGCAGTCACGAAATTAAAAGACGCCTGCTTCTTGGGAGAAAAGCGATGACAAACCTAGACAGCATCTTAAAAAGCAGAGACATCACCCTGCTGACAAAGGTCTGTATAGTTAAAGCTACTGGTTTTCCCAGTAGTGATGTATGGAAGTGAGAGCTGATGGCCTAAGAATTGATGCTTTTGAATTATGGTGCTGGAGGAGACTCTTCAGAGTCCCATGGACTGCAAGAAGATCAAATCTCTCCATTCTGAAGGAAATCAGCCCTGAGTGCTCACTGGAAGGACAGATCCTGAAGCTGAGGCTTCAATACTTTGGCCACCTCATGAGAAGAGAAGACTCCCTGGAAAAGACCCTGATGTTGGGAAAGATTGAGGGCACAAGGAGAAGGGGACGAGATGGTTGGACAGTGTTCTCGAAGCTACGAACATGAGTCTGACCAAACTGCGGGAGGCAGTGGAAGACAGGAGTGCCTGGCGTGCTCTGGGACCTCCATGGGGTCACGAAGAGTCGGACATGAGTAAACGACTAAACAACAATGTAGAAATGATCTTTCATGGGCAGGTGGTGCTTGGAGTGTCTTGTATGCACAGTGAAACATAAAACAGCAGCCTCTTCCTGCCCCTTTGAACTATGCCCATCAGAACCTACTGAAGAGGGAGGCATCACGTGGACACATTTCTGGCACTTCTTCCCTGTTACAAGTGTGTTAACAGTGGCTACCCATCCTGTTTGCACATGTCTGCAGAGCTTGTTGCAATAATTAATTAATAATTGTTGCAATGATTAAGACCCACCTTTGGCAATGTATGCGATGTAGGAATAAATGATGTTCAATGATGTGTGTGACAGGGCCAATGATACGTTTTGTGGAGGGCTTGGTGCTAATTGCCGAGGCCTCTGGATTTCTGACTGTTGTGAAAGACAACCTCCAATACCCAGAGGTAGAGGAAGATGAGGAAAGAACAGCAAAGAAAACTAAGCAAAGAAAACACTCTTATATAAAACTGCACAAAAAACAAGTGCTGAACTTGGTGCTATTTTACCTATCACTCTGTATAAGGAAAAGTATAATTCATCTAAAGATTTATTATGAAGTAGCTACATTTTGCTGGATGAAAGAATGGTTTTGGTTGGAAAATACTGATGCTTTGGATTTGGAGGGCTTTGACAATGCATTTGGTTGGCATGCATATTTATGGTATGATAAGATTAAGGTTCACAAAGGCTTTAGAACTCTTTTGGTTAGAAAATCATTGTTTAATGTTTGGAATAGATATAAAGACTTGTTAGAAAGGAAAACACCTAAATGGATTTCACCTTTGGAGGCGAAGACTCATAAAAGGTTGAATATGCAAACCAGGTGGCTAAAATATAGAGATATCCTTATAGAAGAAGGAGACCAGTTTAAGATAAAGACGTATGATCAATTGAAAAATCACCTTGATGACTGGCTCAAATATCATCAAATAAATGAGTTATTTAAATTGGACAGGAAAATTGGTTTCCAATCAGAAAAATCCAAGCTGGAAACGGAATTGTTAGAACCAAAAACAAAAATTCTTTCCAGAATGTTTAATTTATTGCTGGAGTGGCACACGAATGATGAACAAACAAAAACTGTTATGAAAGACTGGGCGAAAGATGTGGGACATAACATAATGATAAAGGATTGGGAAAGGTTATGGAGGAAGAATATGAAATTTACTGCGTGTAATGTCTTAAGAGAAAATATAATGAAAATAATGTATAGATGGTATTTAACACCAGTAAAACTTGCTAAGATTTATCATAAACAAGATTCTAAATGTTGGAAATGTAAGAAATTAGAAGGAACCTTTTACCACATGTGGTGGACTTGCCCACTAGTTAAGGATTTCTGGGGGGGAAATTATGAGATAAAGGGAGTGTTGAAAAACACTTTTACTAAGAAACCAGAATCCTTTCTCTTGGGTTTAGTCGGAAAAGAAATCCCAAAGAAAGATGTTACCTTTTTTCTATATGCCACAACAGCAGCAAGAATTTTGATAGCTAAGAATTGGAAAACACAAGAGACACCAACAGTGGAAGAATGGCAAATGAAAATGATGGATTATATGGAACTTGCTGAGCTGACCAGGAGACTACGTGACCAGGGAGAATAGTCGGTGGAGGAAGATTGGAAAAATTTTAAAAATTATTTTAAAAATTATTGCAGAATTGATCAGTATGATTAGATTTAGAAGCGTATATAAACTGCAGGTTTTAGAATTATGTTATATAAGTTGTTGCTTTAGAGGAAAGTTTAATTTAAAATGGATATGATTTAAAATTAGGATATAGAATTTGCTAAAGAGGATCAGAAATGAACCGCAGATGGGGGGAGTCCGAGGAAGTCCCCTTTTAAATGTTAAGAAAAGATCAAGATTAGAGACGTAAATTTGTTTTTCTTTTTCTTTTTTATGGTGTGTTATTGTTTTTTATGTTTTATTGTGGGTGTATGTGTTATATGTTAGTTGGAGTTGTTGTGTATTGTGCTTCTATATAAAATGAATAAAAATCATTTAAAAAGGGGGGGGGAGAAAAGTATAGCTCAAATGCTTTTCACCAACTAAAGTTTTTAATTTTAGGAGGGGAAAAACACCGTTTCCCTTACAGGGTATGTGGGGATTGTGAACCTCCAGCCTGTGGAACAATCTTTGCCCATTAGGGGTCCAATGTGGCTTGCAAGGCCATTTCATGATTCAGGTAGGGGCTTTGCATGAAAACCCCCTGCTTTGTTTTAGCAAGGGATTCCAATGCAAACCCCTTCCTGATTTAGGAGATGGTTGGCATTGGAATCTTGCTGAAAGGAAGGGCATTCAAACAACTCAGCTCCTAGGTGGGGTGCAAGAAGCTCAGACCACACCAATACATGTGAAAGGAAACAGTTCTAGCTTCACAGAATACGGAAAGATTCACAGTTCAAGAAGGATACTGACAAGCTGGAACGTGTCCAGAGGAGGGCAACCAAAAGGGTCAAAGGCCTGGAAACAATGCCTTATGAGGAACGGCTTAGGGAGCTGGGTATGTTTAGCCTGGAGAAGAGAAGGTTAAGGGGTGATATGATAGCCATGTTCAAATATATTAAAGAATGCCATATAGAGGAGGGAGGAAGGTTGTTTTCTGCTGCTCCAGAGAAGCGGACACGGAGCAATGGATTCAAACTACAAGAAAGAAGATTCCACATAAACATTAGGAAGAACTTCCGGACAGTAAGAGCCGTTCGGCAGTGGAATTTGCTACCAAGGAGTGTGGTGGAGTCTCCTTCTTTGGAGGTCTTTAAGCGGAGGCTTGACGGCCATCTGTCAGGAATGCTTTGATGGTGTTTCCTGCTTGGCAGGGGGTTGGACTGGATGGCCCTTGTGGTCTCTTCCAACTCTATGAGTCTATGATTCTATGAAAACCTCCAGTCATAGCATTCTATAGTATACGTGACCTTTGTGTCACGTATATCATGCTGACTCCTGGGGCATGCACATTGTGATCAACAATGGATTCTTCAGCATGCTCTTGCGTGATTTACTTGAAGGCAAATGCACTTTGATACTCCTTATTTTATCATACATTGCTTAAGTACTGATAACAACCATCCTAGTTTCTACACTGATAATAATCATCCTAGTTTCTACACTTGCCTTTCCTAATGTGGCCAGGATGACTAAGCCGCTTCTGGTGAATCAGAGCAGTGCACAGAAATGCCATTTACCTTTCCGCCAGGGCACATGACACTTGCACATGACATACTTTCAAACTGCTAGGTTGGCAGGAGCTGGGACCGAATAACGGGAGTTCACCTCGTCATGGGGATTCGAACCACCAACCTCCTGATCGGCAAGCCCTAGGCTCTGTCATTTAGACCACAGCGCCACCCGCTCTTGGAACCATCAGAACCTACCGTACTGAAGAGGGAGGCATCACATGGGCAAATTTCTGCCACTTCTCCCCTGTTACAAGTGTGTTAACAGTGGCTACCCATCCTGATTGCTCACTGGAAGAACAGATCCTGAAGCTGAGGCTCCAATACTTTGGCAACCTCATGAGAAGAGAAGATTCCCTGGGAAACACCCTGATGTTGGGAAAGATGGAGGGCACAAGGAGAAGGGGACGACAGAGATGGTTGGCCAGTGTTCTCGACGCCACCAACATGACTCTGATCAAACTGCGGGAGGCAGTGCAAGACAGGAGTGCCTGGCGTTCTCTGGTCCATGGGGTCGCGAAGAGTCGGACACGACTAAACGACTAAACAACAACAACCCATCCTGTTTGCACATGTCTGCAGAGCTTGTTTCAACAATTAATTAATAATTGTTGCAATAATTAAGACCTACTTTTGGCAATGTATGTGATGTAAGAATAAATTATGTTCTGTGGAGGGCTTGGTGCTAATTGCTGAGGCAGCTGGATTTCTGACTATTGTGAAAGACAATGTCAGGAGCAAGGGAATCTGTCCCCTAAGCAAGCCACAAGAGCTGGAAGGCAGCCCAGGAAGAGGAGAAGGGGAGACTGAGATAATAAATGAAACTGCCATGGAAAGGGCGATGATGGAAGTTCAGGCAGGTCATCTTGAGATGGAGACTGACTGGAGGCGGGGGAGAGCTCCCCTGTTATCTGTGCTTTACATGGAATTAAACCAGCCTTTTTAATGAACTAGATTCTTGTGTGTTTCGCCGCCGCTCACAGACAACCTCCAGTACCCAGAGGCAGAGGAAGATGAGGAAAGAACAGCAAATAAAACGAAAATTGATATTTAAACTCTTACAGTGAGGGGGGAAAGTATTTCATCCCCTGCTAAATTTGCCCGCTTGCCCTCTGACAAAGAAAGGACCAGTCCATAATTTTAATGGTAGGTTTATTGTAGCTGTGAGAGACAGAATAACAACAGGAAAACCCCCAGAAACCCAGAAGACAGAAGTCAGAGATTGATGTCCATTATAATGAGTGAAGTAAGTATTTGATCCCTTTGCAAAAGGTGACTTTGTTGTTGTTGTTGTTGTTGTTGTCATATGGCATACATCATGCCAACTCCTGGGACATGCACAATGTGATCAACAATGGATTCTTCAGCATGCTCTTGCATGATTTACTTGAAGACAACTGCACTTTGATACTCCTTATTTTGTCATACATTGCTTAAGCAAGCATTGCCCAAGTTATCACCCTAGTTTCTACACTTGCCTAAAATAGCAAGCTCAATAGTTCACATAACAAGTTCTTCACTTATCAAGCTGGTGGTTTAAACAGAACCTCAGGCATTCCTGGCACTTTCCCACACGCTTACTTAGAGCTCAGCAAAACCAAGCTAAAGGGGATTCCATTAATAAAAAGGATTTTTATTTTTCATTTATTAATATGAATGTTCCCTTCATTGGTTTGGCTGGATTTTTGTTCAAGATGTGCCCAAATACAATTGCTGAATGCTTGTTTAATGAGAGGAATTTCAAGAAGAGCCATCTAAATGCAATTCTGCAGAAACAAATCTGTTTCTGTTTTCAGAAAAACTTATTTCTATGCATTGTACACCCCTTTTGTCACAGTTGAATGTCTTGTGTGCACCGTCACTGCTGTCTTGCTCTCACTTGGCTAGTGAACTGGTGCCTGGGTTGTACCACATGAGGGGGCAGGGGGCAAGCGGTGCATGGATGGTTGAATCATACAGATGTCCGGCAGGTGGCCAGGCTAGAATCCTTCTCCCTAGCACCTCCTGCTTTTTTAGTATTTGGCTAGATAAGTTTAAATGGTCTGCCCCAATTAATTATGGTTTTAATGCACTGCAGGAAGGGAAGCCTTGGAAATCGGTATACGATAGGTTGTTTTTCCTTTTGGTCAGTAGCGGATGACTAATGCAGGTACATCTGGGCAGGGGAATAAGTGAAATTTCTGAGGGCTAGTAACTTTTGTGGACTTATCTGCAGCACTGATATTAAAATACTTTAAATTTCCAGTTTGCAAACTTTCCCTGTTTTGCCTTTCATACTTGCGGAAAACATATACCCAGTATTTATTGTCTTTATCGTTTACAGTACAGTAACAATTTGTTTTTTCCCCTCTTAGGTCATGTTGACGTTGACCATTTGGTCACTCGAAAGATGCAACTTTTGGTGGAGGCTGAGGTAAACCTATCTGAATTGTAGTTAATATGAGTTGACAAGGAGGAATCCCTAGATGGCAAAAAACCCACCTCCCATCTGCAACAGATCTATGCATAATATTGGCCTGTTTGCAATCCTAGATCCTGCAATTGGAAGTCACTGAGTCTTGGACTGCTGAAAGATTTCCTAGGTCTTCTGACATTTTGTTTTATTTTATTTGAACCATTACAGTCCTTTGTAGCTTTATTATCCCCCAACCCTTCAAATGTTCATGCTTTTCTCTGATGCCTTAGAAACCTTCAGCTGCTGGGATGCTTAAGGAATTCATTCTTTGTGAATTCCAGTATGAATAACCTGATTTGGTTTGATCCCCGGAGGCACACTACATTGTCTCATGAGACAGACGGATGCCAACACTAAAAACCTGATCTACACCTCCTGGCCAGATTGAAACTTAAACTATTCACCCACTTTCACATTTCTCAAGTATTCCAGCTCTTCGCTAAGAAAGCCTATCAAAATGCATTTAGGAATCTTGAGAGAGAAGTGTGTGTTTAAATGCAGTAAAAGAAAAAGCAGGACAAAACAGAACTGTGAGTGCATGAGAAAGCAGATACGTTCTCAAATATTTGCTGTTGTACCGTATGTGAAAAATAAAAGTCTTTTAAGAAGAAGAAAGTTTCACAGACTGGCGATCCATCTCTAGCCAAAACATTGCTGCTCATATTTAGTGCAGCTACAGCCATAAGAGCTGCATATCAGTGTTTTGGTAAACTGGGACTGGAATGCCCATCAGCAGGCTGTGGGATTAGGCTGTTCCTGCATGCTTTGGACTGTAGGAAGGATTTGCATGTGGCTCTGAAACTATTGCTGGGAACCCTTTTGAGTATTTGAACTTATCAGGAATTAATTAGTGGGAAGATGGTGAAGAAGCTTCCCTGGGAATCAGCTTATCTATTGTCCCACTTTTTCCTGGCAGTGAGCAGATAGAGGAGAGCAGGATACATCTTCCTAGTTTCAGGTGGGGCAGCAGTGGAGCCCAACAGGTCTTGCCAGCATGTCAACTGCCTCAGGGAAAAGGAGATGCAAAGTGCATATAATCGTTTTGGGGGCTGTGTCTGTAATATGTGAATGGATAACAGCAGGTGATCTCTTTCCCCAGGCAAATTCCAAGGGCTACATTGAAAGCAGGAACTCTGTTGTTGCTCAGGTGCTGTTTCCCTGTGCAGCAGAAACCCTATAGCTTGCTTTCCCTTCTCTTGGTTCTTTCTCTATGTTTATTTTTCACTCTCTCTTGGCATCATTCTTTGTTGACTGTGTGGAGCGGCAATGGCAGATCGACCAGCCCTTTAATTTGTAAACAAACAAACAAACAAACAAAACACCCTGTGCTTTGTGAACACCCTGTGCTGAGCTGAGCAAGGCAGCCGGGAAACTTCCCATCACACTTGTTTGCTCTTCTCGCTAAATGTTAACCATCACAGCTTCTGTTTTTTAATAACTCTGGAAGTACAAGAGTATTCCTCTCTGCTGTAGCTGCCCTTGCCCCTGCCACCCAAATAAAACTGCCACATCAAAGCAATCATAGTGCTAAACTTCTAAAAATGAAATCCTAAGTGAAATGTGTTTCCCTGTTTAATTTCTTTAGACATTCTTCCCTCCATTGGGTAGAGTTGTGAGAGACCTTTTTGTTGGGTTCTGCTAGCTGTTCATTTTTAAAGAATCTTTGTGTGTATGGTGGGGAGTTAACCAGAACTGAGCATTTTGTGGGTGAACATGGTGCCTTCTTACATCCTATTCTTGGACTTGTCCGCTTTCCTTAAATTTAATAGACTAAAAGAGTGTGTTTTGCATGTGGTTGGTATTCGACTAGTATAACAAAAACGAAACAAAAAGCCCCTGCTGAACAAGTCACTTTTCTGGTCGGATTTCTGTCAGATATGTGGAGTTTATTTGTAAGCAAGATGGGAGGCAGCTAGGCTAGCTATTATTTTCTCAGAAAGGCTCTGCACTTGGCTACTTTGCTTCCTCATTCTTGGGGAGCTGTTGATAGGTGGTTTAAACCAGGAATGGGGAACGAGATGTTGCTAGACTAGGAAGTCCCATCAGCGTTGACCATTGGCCCTCTGGCCGTTACTTTGACTGGGGTCCAAGAATATGTAGTCAGTTGTCAGGAAATGAGACACGGTCGTTGTTAGCAAGGTGTTAGGAAATCAGCCTTGCATTTGAATGCAAAGAGTAACATTCCATTTTAGCAGGCAAATTCCAGGCAATACTTAACAATCATACTCAAGGTGTTCTGTTTTCTCTTCCCTCCTTCCTTCCTCCAAATTTTATCAGCAAATGAAACCAGCTTTCATGCAGCGGATCGACAGCCACTTTACAGAATTAGTAAATGGCTTGATTGCGAAGTCCGTTCAGCTGGAGTCTTCGCCCCCTGCCTTCTCAGCCGTGTGCTCAGAGAAAGATGGTGGCTTCAAAAGCAAGTATGTTGGTTCTTGGCTGAGTCTGAAGCAGAATCAAATGTTGATTCCTCTTTCTTTCTTTTTTTTAAAAAAACTACAACTACCTTGCTGAATATTTGTTCTTTTCACAGGGGATCAAGAGCACCTCCAGAACATGGAAAAGTTTTTGTTGCTAGAAAGTCTGTCTTGGAGTGAGTATGTTAATGAGATTGTAAATTTCACTAGTGCCCTTGCTAAAGTTAAAGTTGCCTTGATAGTGGGTCGCTTATCTCCATATCTCGCTTCCTCCCAGTGGATCCCATTCATTTTTATACTGCGCAGACTGAAAGCATATATTCTTAATCTTTCTATGGCTGAGTCTGAAGCAGAGTTGATATGTTGATTCTGTTACGGCAATGGTGTGGGGGGGACATCTTTGAAGTTGTTAAATTGTTACAAATATTATGCCTGAATATATCATTTTGACTTGACAGCTCAGGGAAGATACCGAGCTTTATAGATTTGTAGAAAATCCATACTTTAACCGACTTTGCTACCTCATCTAATGCCATTTCAATCCTTAAAGAAAGGTGAATTTGGGCTCCACCTCCCTCCATGAACCAAGAAGCAAGAAGTCACGTAGGCAGCAGGAACATGGCATCCCGCCAAAATCCCCCAAGCGTGAGAGCATATACAGGGACAGTTTAGCAAGTCAGGTGTTCTGAAAGCCCCTCTCCAGACAAGTCCTAAAGGCAAGGATATGTAAAGAGTTTTAAATGGTTACTTAGAATCATAGAATCATAGAGTTGGAAGAAACCACAAGGGCCATCCAGTCCAACCCCCTGCCAAGCAGGAACCACCATCAAAGCATTCCTGACATATGGCCATCAAGCCTCTGCTTAAAGACCTCCAAAGAAGGAGACTCCACCATACTCCTTGGCAGCAAGTTCCACTGTCGAACAGCTCTTACTGTCAGGAAGTTCTTCCTAATGTTTAGGTGGAATCTTCTTTCTTGTAGCTTGAATCCATTGCTCCGTGTCCGCTTCTCTTAAGAGGTGATGGAAAAGGTGTCTGATAAAGTGACCTAATGTTGAACTTTTGTAACCCTTGTATACCCCTCCCTATTTGTGACATGCTAGTGATGTAGTGATGATGTATTAGTGATGCTTCTCGAAGTGTATTCTGGGGGAAAGAGGGAAGATTTAAAAGAGGATGTCACCCATGCTCAGGGTTCTTATTCCTGTGGGGACCTGTTTCGCAACAATAAAGATCATGGTCTACAGACTGCTGTTTTGCTCTAAATTAGTTGGCTGGAACTTCCTTCTTTTACTGACCGCATGGACCCGTGGGGGACTCGCACCCTGACAAGCTGGGCTGTTGAGTAGTGTCTCACCCCATAATTTTTCCTTAACAATTTGTTGCTGAATATTTGTTCTTTTCACAGAGGATCAAGAGCACCTCTAGAACACGGAAAAGTTTTTGTTGCTAGAAAGTCTCCCTTGGAGTGAGTATGTTTTACTGGTGCCCTTGCTAAAGTTAAAATTCCCTTGATCCATTGGGTGGCTTATCTGCACATCTCGTGTCTCCCTCCCAGTAGATCCCATTCATTTTTATACTGTGTAAACTGAAAGTCGGTATTCCTAACCTTTATAAATGTTCCAGCCAATTGGCTATTCCACACCCCAAAATCTAACTTGGATGTGGCTGTATTCTGTATTCACAGAGGCTGTTCCGTTCTGTAGAAACTGGTCTACAGAATAGAATGTCTATTGCTGAGCAATCCAGACTCCCCATGGGTGGTCTGGTTCTCCAATAATGTTTGTTCCTAACTTCATTTATATACAGCCCAGGAGAACCCATAACGTAATAGTACCTTGGCCCAGTAGGTTCAGACTTGGATATGATGCAGTCCTGTGTTCTCCAGGGCTCCTTTGGAGGCAGGGTGAGATATCAATTTAAAAATAAGTGAATAATAAGCACACTAAGCCTCTGAGACCCAAATATTCACATAGCATGGAGTGGGGATTACAAAAGGCTTCAGTCGGTGGAAAATGGTAGAATGTCTGTGTGAAATGAGCTTCTGGCCTGGTCTGGCATCCTAATTTGACCCACAAGTCCACCTTCCCCAAACCGGCTCCTTCTGTGGGAAGCTAAAGATGTAGTTCCCTGCTGAAAGCAGGTTTGCTGGCACCACCGGTCAGCTGATTGGCAGTGCCTACAAAGTCTTGTGCCTTTGCTGACATGGTTTGATTTCAAACCACGCAGGCACAGGAAACTGGGTTTGCAGGCACAGTTGACCATTGCTGCTTTCAATGCCTTGTCCCAGTTTTGATTTCACATTGTACGGGCAAAGGAAAGGACTTGCCCTGATGTCATGGTTTTGGCAGATGATTCACAGTTGAATGCTTCCCTCCCTCCCCACCTGTCAGAATGGCTCATGGGGGGAGGGGGACCTAAACTTTCAGCGTCCTGGTTGGAAACAGTTCGAGAATCTCTTTCTCCACACTACCCCCTCTAGAAAGTGGCGAAGGTCTTATATTTGTTGACAGGTGAATTTTGTAGAAAATATGTAGTTTTGTAGAGAAATTACACACCGAAAAAGAGTGATCCCATGTTACATTTGAAGGAGGAAAAGCAAATGGCCTAGGGCAGCCACGGCCATATCCTCCTGTGGAAATCTTCTGATCATATTCCTGCTGCTTTTGATTCCTAAGTTTAACCACCGGATGTCCTGGAGTTTAGCTCCACCCCCTGAAATGTTCTAATGTACTTATTTTCCTCAGTGAACTATTTGAAATGGAAGACATCCGGACCATACGTCACATGTTCATTGCTTTCTTCATCTTGATCATTCTCAGCACCCACATAGTAGACTTTATTGATGAAGGAAGGTAGGGAAATATTTAAGTGATGAGCTGGAGGTTTGTTTGTTTTTGTTTTGTTTTAGTGTTGGACTTGAGACATTTCATACCTGAACCAATGAAAATGTATTGCTTTGCTTTTAGTTGAACTAGAAAACCCGTAGCAAGTATTCTATCAAAGTGCTTGTACTGGGGGAAAGACATAGACCAAGTGAGGGATCGTGTCTACTTGCAATGAAAAGCTCAAAACTGTAGAAGTATAACCTTTTGAAATGCACAAAAATCTTTCAAGAGTAGAGTCCCAAAGCTGTCTGTGTGTTGCATGTATGCACACGTCCCTGACTTTAGAGTTCACTTTAATCCTTGATTCTGTTTTTATTGGTGCTTTTTTATTGTTCTGGAATTCTGTGTGTTCATGTTCATATTTTACTCAATTTTGGGTTTTCTTTGTTGGTTTAAATACTACCATAACAAGGCAGCAAACGACAGTAATAACAGAATTCTGTGGAAGAGAAGCTAAAGGGTAGGAGAGGATGTATTTGTGCTTTAATAAAATTGGCGTCACTTTATCTAAACCATGAAGTCTGTGCATGGAACGAATCTGTGCCTATGAGTTTAGTGGTCTGAGCACCCTAGAGAATGAGAACATGCCCCCCCCCCCATGGTTTGCTCATGCTTGTGTTTGTGGCTGTTCTGCATTTAAAGCTGCAGTGCTATGCATGCTTGTCAGCAAGCTCACTGGAACCAAGTGGGGCTTACTTCTGAGTGAGAACACTTAGGGTTTGGCTTTTAGGCATGTATCCAGTGCAGTGCTAAGGAATAATCCCATAAGCACAAGGATTGCCCCTTCTCCTCCCCTGGGTCCTGGATCTCTGTAAGGGTTGTATCTGTCTGCATCTGTGTGTTTGCTTTCTTATTTTACAATGTTCTGTGCAATATAAATCCATCGGGTGTACAGTATACTTAAGTTCAGTATTCATTTCATAAGATTTATACACTGCCTGATTCTAAAAGGAACCTCAAAGTGGTATATGAAAGATAAAACAATGAAATCATTAAAAATATCACAACCATAAAACATACAAAACTTAGAATACTAAAACAGATTAAAATTACCTCAACTTTCATTATAGAATTCCTTAACTGTTACTGATTTCAGCTGATGGAATATATATTTTAACACAAGTATATGATTTTAACTTTCTGTGTTGTTTGAATCTGTTTCAAAGGTTGGTGCTGGAGTTTGATCTCCTGGTCTACACTTTTGGCAAAGGTTCTGTCGTTGCTTCCACTTGGCTTTACATGTTCCTGTTCACACTGACTGTGCCCTATGGGCTGTTCCTGCTGTGGGCCCAGGGCTACCATGGTTCCACCCACAAGACAATCCACTCCGCTTTCTTTGGGGGTCTCTTCATGATTTTCCATATATTTGGGCTTGGAGTGGGTCCAACTTACATTGTCATTGCCTACAATTTACCACCAGCCTCTGCTTTTATAGTGATACTTGAACAGGTGAGTTTCATCTAGAGAGCTAGTTTCTTGTCGATGTAGCTAAAGGTCATTTCACAAAGCTTAAATTAGCAAAATGCTGCTTCATAACAGAATGTGAGTCCTTCGCTAACCTGTAATTTTGTGTGCACATTCCACTTTTGCTTCTGTCTGACTTGTGGTAATATTAACAGTGACAAGTTTTCTTTTTTTCCAAGAGATTGGGCCTTAGAGTGTTAGAAATGGTCAGATGCAAAAAGAAACTCATCATAATTCTTAAGGTTCCAGAAGTACAGTGATCGAGAGAGTAATACCAGTACAACTGGAAGCATTCTTGGAGGATACTGATTGTCTCGACCTCTTGCATTCTGAGTGCTGACCTGGTCTGAGACGGAATCTGCTTTGGTCTCCATCAAAAGAGAGGCAGAGGAGCTTTTGATGCTATTGACCATGGTATCCTTCTGGACTATCTCTCCCTTTATTGTAAGGTGTCAAATACGTTTTATCTGTTATTCCACTCCTTTAGGTGCGTCTGCTGATGAAAATCTACTCTTTTATCAGGGAGAATACTCCTCGAATACTTTCCTTTACGCCACAGAAAACAAGTGAGTGACTGTTTTCTACAATAATCATACAGCTGTGAGAATTAAGGCTCCCTCCCCTCTTCCTGTTCTGAGGGTTGGCTTCTGTGATATGGAGACAATTCAAATATCTGTTCTAGTTCAGAAGAATGTCTGTATGGGCCTCCCCATGTTTTGCAAGATTACCAATGCTATGCAATTTGTCAGTCTCCTAATGCTTATTGGAATGGGAGTACACTTCTTGCAAAGGATATAAGAGAATTCTAGGTTTAGTGGAACAGGGGAAAGTGCTCTGACAATAGGGGGTTTATTGGGGGGGCGTTAAACATGGGGTAAGGAATTTGTCTTGCTCAATGTAAAAAAAATGTCGGATAAGAATGGCATATAAGCCATCTCAAAATGTATTACTATATTGCTAAACTCAAGCATTAATAAACAGTTTGAGACCCGTAGAAAAAAGGATGGAACCCTATGGGGTTTATTTTTTTAGTGTGTGGCATTATCTGGTACTAAACGACTCTCTCCGTTCTGCTTTTTCAGACACCGTACAGGTTCCTAAAGTTTCCCAGTACCTGTATTTCCTCTTTGCTCCCACCCTTATTTACAGAGATGAATATCCCCGGTAATGTCAATGTAGTTGCTCCATTGTGACTTGGCAATTCTTATAGCCATTGTGATTGCAAGGTTGGACTGGATGCATGCTTCATAACGGAGGGCATAACACACAGGTTGGGAACCTCAGGCCCAGGGGGCAGGTGCGATCCTCTGCAGTGGCATAGCATGGTGGGGCCACAGGCACGGTTGCCCTGGGTGCAAAATTGTTATGGATGCAAAAGTTCAACACCCGGGGCAGCCTCAGTACAACTGCACACTTCTGTCACTGGGATCCATTGAAAACAGCTTCTCCATTCAAACCAGGAGTGACCTCTCCAGACCACAGAACGACTCTTCTTATGTCTCCTGGGTGATGCAAACAGTATTAGACAGTTGAATGTGCATGCATCCTCTTGTCTGTTTCCCTCCCTCCACCAAACCTCTCCTCACGGTCCTGGGCAACCCACACTACTCCACTGGTTTCTGAGCCTCTCTATCTATTGCTCCACACACTTTTGCCTCTGGCCTCATCCACTGCTGGGTCTCTAACTTAACCCATGGTCATGAATTTCAGTGGGTCGTCTCTGAGTAAAGGTTAGGTTTGTTTCTCTGAATTTTCCTGGAGCAGGCCTAGTAGGATCCAAAATGCAGAGGCTCAATGCATATCTCTTTTGAGGAGCACACCAGAGCTTTTTGCTTCTGGTTCAAATAACAGGTGCTCTTCATGCGTTTTGATGGGATATATATATATATATATATATATATATATATATATATATATATATATATATATTGCTAGAGTTCCTTTGTAGAAATTATACAGGGTTATCTTTCAATTTCTCATGGTATTCCACATTCTCCTATTTGTATATCCTATTGCCATCAACTACTCCTTTCCTTCTTCATGCAAAATAACAAACTGATTTAAAAAACATAGTGCAGCTGCACATTTAGTAAAACATGCCATTTGAGCAAAGTCATAACTAGCAAACATACTTTCTTACGTTGAATATTGGCTGTTCTGGAATAGAAATTGGTTTGTGTTTACTAAAGACTACATCAGCTCTGCTTTTATTTTTTTATTGCTTTTTATTATGGAAAGTAACTCAAAGTGACTTGCTGTCTAGCAGTTGTTTGTAAAATTCTCACAAATTAGGTTTCAGCTGATGCCAAGCAAGCTCTTGTCTTGACTTAGGTGTAATGACTGTGATTTCCTTTACTTTTCAGAACTCCTACAATAAGATGGAGCTATGTAGCTACCATGTTTGCACAGGTTAGATATTTCTCTTCCTTTTGGGAGTCCTGTGTTTCTGAAGCCTTGAAAACTGCTAAGAGTTCCTGGTTCATAAAAATATATACTAGCCTACTGGACTGCACAAGCCTGCATTAGTTATTTTTATTTTGGCATAAAAAACAGAGACAAAGCTTTCTGAAGCTGCCATGCCTGGTCACATGGAATTGCATCCTATTGTCATAGATTTGGATCGCTGAATGAATAATTACCCCTAAACTAATGACAAACACACCTACCCATTATAAGATAAATAAAACCGTTTTGCTTCTCTGAAGACAGGACGTAACAGTTCTAAACATCAAGCCTTCTTAAACCAACTTTTAACCAATGTCTCTGTGCTAGTCTTCTTATTATCTGAACGTTTCCCGAAGTTTAGGAAATTGTGAACAGTGCAGCATCTGTAAATTGTACAGTCAAACCTTGGTTCCTGAACGCCTCCATTATCGTACATTTCAGCTCCCGAACACAGAAAACCTGGAAGTGTTGAGGTTTTCAAACATTTTTCGGCTGCCGAATGTCCGACGTGGCTTCCGCTTGAGTGTAAGAAGCCTTGGTTGTCAAATGTTTTGGAAGCCAAATGGGCTTCCGGAACAGATTATGTTCAACAACCAAGATTTGACTATATTTTTATTCTGCTGAGTAGAAGAGATCACCTAATTTCAAGCCCGGTTGTATTTTTCAAATGGAGATGTAGTCTTCCCCTGAGGTAGGCTAGCCGTGCAGATCCTAAAAGTTCAAAGGGTTACTGAATGAATAATTCTCCTAAACTAATGACAAACACACCTACCCATTATAAGATAAATAAAACAGTTTCATTTCTCTGAAGACAGGATACAATAGTACTAAATGACAAGCCTTCCTAAACTGACTTTTAACCAATGTCTGTGTGCTAGTCCTCTGATCATCAATAAACGTTTTCCAAAGTTTAGGAAATTGTGAACAGTGCAGCATCTGTATATTTTATTTTATTTTTGCCGAGTGGAACAGATCAGCTGATTTCAAGCATGGTTGAAGGCTAGCTGTGCAGTTTCACAGATCCTAAAAGTTCAAAGGACCATTTGGGATAAAAAGTAATAATAATAATAATAATAATAATAATAATAATAATAATAATAAATTAATATTTTTTATACCCCGGCCAACTGGCTGGATTTCCACAGGCGGCTTCCAACAGAATATTAAAATACAATAATCTATTAAACATTAAAAGCTTCCCTAAACATTCTGTTAATCAGCTCTCCACTTGTGGGACCTGCTCCTTGCAGGACAATGAAACCACTACCACAGCAACTGCTGTCGGTAAAGCAGGTGTTCCACCTGGGCCCCTCCACATATACACAGGCTTCCAATGTGTGCTGACTCTGTTGCTTGTAAGTGCACCTACATACCCAGGCCTTCCAACTGCTGGCATGCTGAATCTGCACATGGTGGAGCCCACGTGGAATGCCGTTTATCTGAAAGAAGCACGGTCTATCGTAGTGGCACTGAATCCTTTGGTTAGCTGTTGCCCATGGCTGCATACACACCAGACATTTAAACCACATGGCTTCCTGCCCCCCCTCCAATAATATTGGGAACTGCAGTTTATTAAGGGTGCTGGGAATTAGAGCTCGGGGGAGGAGAGTGCACATCCCAGGATTCTTTGGGGAATGCCATGTGCTTTAAATATACTGTATTATGTTTACTCAGCTTATATCTGTGTATATTGGGAACTGGGATCAGCTTTCTCTCTTACGGATTCCTCCTGTGCTACTTTTATAATCAAGGGCTTTTGTTTTTACTCCTGTCTAGGTCCTTGGGTCACTCTTCTATACTTCTTATTTATTTGACAAATACCTCTTACCTGCATTTCGGAGCCATAGTCGAGAGCACTTTAATGTACGAGAGCTTGTCCTTTGCATCTTCAACATCATACTTCCATGTGAGTGCTTCTGCGTGTCATACTGGGCCCCTTTTAATTCTGGAATTTATCTAAGCAACAAATAAAAAAATAATCAGATACAGTGGTGATACTGGCAACAAGTGGCAAAGTATGGTCTGTTGGATGATCTTAACTGTGGATCTCCAGGTTTCCAGACAAGGAACATTTCCTGGCTCTACCTTTTGCATGAATCCACTACCACTGAGCTACTGCTCTTCTCTCTGAACAGCTTTTGCAGTATGTAATAATATCAGTACAAGTAGACTGCAGCAGGTGCAATCCTGCTTCACCCATTTCTGCCTTTTAGTCTTGCGTTGGAGATGCGAGCAGTCGTTAGTTTCTGGACTCAGTTCAAAGTGCTGGTTTTGACTTATAAATCCTCATGCGGCTCAGGACCCCAACACCACAAGGGCTTCCTCTCTCCTTGTGAACCAGCCTGGTCACTGCGTAAATATCTTAGGGAGGAGTGGAGGGTGGAACATGCAAACAGACCCTTTCAGTGGTGGCTCCCTGCTTGTATAATGCGGTCCCCAGGGAAGCATGTCTGGCTCCATCATTGTCTGTTTTAGGTGCCAGTCAAAAAACAGACAATGGTTCCTAATGGGAGGGTAATCAGTTACAGTCATACCTCGGTTTAAGTATGCCTCGGTTTGAGTATTTTCAGTTTAAGTACTCCGCGGATCTTTCTGGAACGGATTAATCCACTTTCCATTACTTTCAATGGGAAAGTTCGCTTCAGGTTAAGTATGCTTCAGGTTAAGTACGGACTTCTGGAACCAATTACACTCATACCCCGGGTTAAGTACGCTTCAGATTGAGTACTCCGCGGACCCGTCTAGAACAGATAAATTCACTTTCCTTTACTTTCAATGGGAAAGTTCGTTTCAGGTTAAGTACAGACTTTCGGAACTAATTATGTTTGTAAACCAAGGTAGCACTGTATTTACATGGTCATTGACAAGGGAGGGGGCCAAATCACTACCCAGGTTTGTCCAAGGTAGGGCATTAAATATGAAACGCAACCAAGGATTCCAGCAAGACAATACCCTTTTATTAACTATACTGCAGTCAAGGAAAATCCCATAAAATGGTGGGATCACAGGTTTCAAGACACTTTTATATTCTTTTACATACAGTTTACATCATGCTAAATATATAACGAGTTATATGTTGTCCATTATACATTAGCCATGACATGACATCCTCATGCTCTGGTCAAGACCCCCTTACAGGATGCAACAAACTAGCCTCAGATCAGAACAGCCAAGTCAAACAATAAACAGTCAAATAAGTCAAAACAAGTCAAACAATAAACAAACAAACAAACACAAAAGTTAATCTTTAACTAAAACAGCAGGTTTTTTCTCCTTGGTTCTAGTCTATATAGTCTGATATTGGTAAAGGACTTTATGCACCTTCTATTCTTATATGTACAGTGGTACCTCTGGTTGTGGATGGGATCCATTTTGGAGGTCCGGACGAATCCCAAGGTTTTCGCAACCCGGAGGACCTTTTCTGTGCATGTACGCGCACGCATCCCAAAGTTTACATAACCAGAGGGTTACGTAAATGGAGGTACGACTGTATAAAGGTTCAAGCTAACTAATAGCAAATACAACTAAAGAAACAAAAATACATATTTTTTACACTGAATTATCTAAAACATTAACAATCTTTTACACTTTTATTAAATTTCTGAACATTTTACACATAACATTTCAATACATTTTTGAAAAGAGATTTCTTTTTTGTTCTTGACTTCTCAATCCGTTTTCTGTGATGTTTTCCTTATGCTGCAGCCTATTGTCACTCATTTATCACAATACAATTGTCTCTATTTTTTTCTTAGCTGAAAACCTAGTTGTGGATTCTTCATCCTGTAATGTTTCTTTAAAAAATCCAAAAAGGGCTTCTGTTCTTCAAAAAAGTGATCAGCATTAAATTCTCTTATTATAGCTGTTACCTTTGCTAATTCAACATAGGTCCATTACATTATTATCCATTCCTCTTAATAAGGACTTTTTCATCTTTCCATTTCTGTGTATAACGAATTCTAGCTGCTGTACTTGCATACATAAACAACTTAACCATCCTTTTTTGGAATTTCTAACCATATAATCCCTAGCAGAAAGGCTCCAGTGTTTGTTTGTTTTTGGTAAACTCCCTTTTCTATCTTTTAAATTCTTCATTGAGTCCCCCCCTCCCCTCCAGAGAGATGGGAGAGCCTACTTGCTCAGTTTGTGGCCTGAAAACACAAGTGCAACATTATACGTCTTCTATTTACAGCATATTTATAAAGGTTCGAGGTAATTAATACTTTAGCAAATATGACCAAAGCAACGAAAACACACATTTATACATTTACACATTAACAATATTTAATGATGTTTATTAAACACTTGTTTATTAAACACCTGGGACCCAGGTGGCGCTGTGGGTTAAACCACAGAGTCCAGGGCTTGCTGATCAGAAGGTCGGTGGTTTGAATCCCTGCAACGGGGTGTGAGCTCCCGTTGCTCCGTCCCAGCTCCTGCTCACGTAGCAGTTCGAAAGCACATCAAAGTGCAAGTAGATAAATAGGGACCACTCCGGCGGGAAGGTAAACGGCGTTTCCGTGCGCTGCTCTGGTTCGCCAGAAGCAGCTTTGTCATGCTGGCCACATGACCCGGAAGCTGTCTGCAGACAAATGCCGGCTCCCTCTGCCTGTAGAGCGAGATGAGCGCCGCAACCCCAGAGTCGGACACGACTGGACCTGATGGTCAGGGGCCTCTTTACCTTTACTATTGCTAGGTCCATTTCTTATCCTTGCTAGCTTATTTGCTGCCATTTGCCCCTCACAGAGCTTTTGCAGTATACGTGCAGTTTGTGGCCTGAAAACACAAGTGCAACATTATACGTCTTCTATTTACAGCATATTTATAAAGGTTCAAGCTAATTAATACTTTAGCAAATATGACCAAAGCAGCTAAAATACATGTTTATACATTTACACATTAACAATGTTTAATGAGCTTTATTGCTAGATCCATTTCTTATCCTTGCTAGCTTATTTGCTGCCATTTGTCCCTCACAGAGTTTTTGCAGTATACGTGGCATCAGATCAACCACCCTTTGCCCAACACTGCATTAGCAAATGGTCAAGAGCAAACATCCTCAGATATTGTCCTAAGCAAGGTCAATCATTACTTTCATTGCTTCTATTTCAAGGGTTCGCTATTCCAGAGCGTTTATGGAAACTTGGGGAGCAATACAGAGGGGGGAGGGCAAGCCATTTCCCCCTCCACATAAATGAAATAAATTACGCTGAAATACATGTTTTCTTTATTGCTCCCCAGGTATATTGATGACAATATTCATATATTTTTTACTCTTTCACTACTGGCTGAATGCTTTTGCTGAGATGCTGCGCTTTGCTGACAGAATGTTCTACAAGGTAATTGATGTGCAAGGCTCATGCTCTCTCTCTCTCTCTCTCTCACTCACACACACACACACACACACTAATACATTCCTTTCCCTCTGGTGAAAAAGGGAGCCTGTGCCTTTTATTCTGTTGACATTCCTGATTCACAAGCATTTGTTGCTATGTGTTGTGTTTCTGGGCTTTTCGGATAGTATTTTAACCTTGCTGTGACTTTTAAACAAATGTACGTAAATAGTTTTGAGTATGGCGTCATGGAAGAAAAGTATGCCCGTTCCATAAATTACAGTATTTCGCAGAACTCGCCTGCAGCCTTCTTTTGGTGTTGGCATATACTGGTGCCTTTAAACGTCTGCAATAAAGTGTTGCCGTATTCCTTTTGGCACCTGCTAAAAACTTTTTGCCTATCCAGACAATGTAGAAATTGAAGTGTGTCTTAATATGTTTTTAGCTTATCTGCTGATTTTTTCTGATGTTTTAAACTTTTATTGGCAATTTTGATGCCTTATGTATAATGCTCAGAGGTTTTATTTGTACTCAAGCAGTATATACTGTGTTTCTCATAAAATAAGACGTGCCTATAAAATAAGCCATGGCAGGGTTTTCATGCATTGAAAAAATATAAGGCATACCCCGAAAATAAGCCGTAGAGCCAGGGGGACCCAGCTGAAGCGTCGACAAAGCGCCCAGCAGCGCCACGCAGAACGCCCCAAGCCGCAGCAGGAGGAGGAGGATTCAAAGTGCTACAGAGCACTGCTGGGTCCCGCTGGCTCGGGGTTCCACGCGGTGCGTGCTGCGGGCCCCGCTGAAGCGTCGATAAAGCGACAACCCGGCCAACTGCAAGGTACCGAGGTGCACCGGCAACAGCGGACCGCCGGCCGCTGGTGCCTCAGCTCACAGTTCCGCCAAGAAACGTGCAGGCACGGAAGCATGCCTCTCCCCCGCCCATTCCATGCAGTGCGAGAGCGCATCTCTTGGGAAACAAACTGGCTGCCCGATCCCCGGGTGGCTTCTCTGGGGCACAGGAAAGCTGCGTGGCCGGCAGTGCCGTCCGAGTATGTCAGGTAGAGTGATCAAAGCGCCCAGCAGCGCCATGTGGAGCGCCCCGAGCCAGCGGGACCCAGCAGTGCTCTGTAGCACTTTGAATCCACAGCACCTCCTCCTCCTGCTGTGGCTCGGGGCGCTCTGCGCGGCGCTGCTGGGCGCTTTGTCAGCGCTTCAGCAGCAGCAGCAACTTACGGTACCGGTAATTAAATAATAATAAGACACCCCCCGAAAATAAGCCATAGGCTTATTTTCTTGAGTAAAATAAATATAAGACGGTGTCTTATTTTAGGAGGAACACGGTAGGTAAAGGTAAAGGGACCCCTGATGATTAGGTCCAGTCGTGACTAACTCTGGGGTTGCGGCGCTCATCTTGCGTTATTGGTCGAGGGAGCCAGCGTACAGCTTCCAGGTCATGTGGCCAGCATGACAAAGCTGCTTCTGGCGAACCTGAGCAGCGCACGGAAACGCCGTTTACTTTCCCGCTGGAGCCGTACCTATTTATCTACATGCACTTTGACGTGCTTTCTAACTGCTAAGTTGGCAGGAGCAGGGACTAAGCAACGGGAGCTCACCCCATCGCGGGGATTCGGCAAGCCTTAGGCTCTGTGGTTTAACCCACAGCACCACCCGCGTCCCATGAGCAGTATACACGTATATGTGTTGATAAATAAATGAAATTCCAAGGGATCATAAAATGCGTGTTCTGATCCTGCTTCTTCTTCTACTTGGGGCCATTAATGATTACCGGTAGTTTGAGCAGTTTAGAGATGGAAAGGGCCTCTGAATTTCAGCTACCTTCTATATTTCCCTTTTCTGAATATGCTTTGCAGGTTTTCCCCCTACATTGAATTACTGTTCATGTAGAGAAAATGTCACATTTGAATTAGCTCTGATCATTTCGGATCTAAGCCTTGGAGACCTACTGTCGCTACTAATACTCTGCTCTTTTTACTTCCCTGACCCTCTCTTGCAGGACTGGTGGAATTCAACATCTTATGCAAGGTATTACCGAACCTGGAATGTGGTGGTGCATGACTGGCTGTTTTACTATGCATACAAAGATTTCCTTTGGGTAAGCAACCATCTTTTAATGCACCCCCTTGCTTCAACTCTAATAGAAATCCATTTTTTAAAAGGAATGGCAGAGATCTTTATATTTTACCCACAAAATTATTTTATTTAAGTTCTAATGTAAAAGTGAATTACACAACATGTAAAACACCTAGTCACTTTACTCATACAGAGATCTGACAATAGCCTCTTTCCTGGTGAGGAAGGTGGAAAGAGAGAATCTTGTACTTATGCACTCTGGTTTGTATCCAGTATTTGGGAAGTCACTTTCTTTTTACCAGTCTATCACCAATTGCACCCCTCTATGCCATATCCCATACTGTTCCAGCTCTTGTGTTAAGTGTTTGTGGGGCTGCATTGAGTAGGAGGGAACAGCAAAAATGAGGTGCCCTGCCTTGTGCAAGTAGAAGTCCTTTTGTTTTTGTTTTATTTTAAAATTCTTTATTGAGTATTTATTGAGTATTTCAGATAAAAATACATATGCACAGTTTGCACATACCTATCCATAAATAAAATAATTACAAATCATATACCAAAACGTTAGTAACAAAAAAAGAAAAACCTCAAAACAAAGACTAAAGACAATTAAAAGGAATGGACATAAGAAAGGAAAAAGAAAAGAAAAAAGAGAAAAAGAAACAAAAGAGAAGAGAAGTCCTTTTGATAGAGCAAGGCCACCATTGGAAACAACCTTTCCTGTGCAATAAATATGAATGGGCAATTTAAGGGTGGTTATCACAAGCTGTTCACTGTTTTTGAAAATTGGATATCCTCTGATACATTCACCTATCAGAGAATTCACCCTTCCCCTTGTTTGTCTCTGTCTCTTTCTCACCACCAGTTATTTGGGGGAAAATCCAAAGCAGTTGCTATGCTGTCAGTCTTCACTCTTTCTGCTATTGTGCACGAATACGTCTTGGCCGTCTGCCTTGGTTACTTCTATCCGGTCCTGTTCTGCTTCTTCATGGGTTTTGGAAGTAAGTACCAAATACAGTGGACCCACTGGATATGAACTTAATTCGTCCCAGGGATCTGTACTCACCCCAAAAAGTTCGTATCCAGAAGCGCTGCTTCTGCGCACGCGCATGGCGCAATAAAGCACCTCTGCATGCGAGAAGCATGCTTTTGCACATGCGCATGCTGCGAAACCCAGAAATATACACTTCCGGGTTTGATGTGTTCGCAACCCAAAATAACGTTACTCGAAGGTAACATAACCTGAGGTACAACTGTATACCTTCCAGCAGCAGCAGTTTCTGAAATTACTGAGGTTTGACTTTTAGTTGCCACCTGTTCTTAAGATGCAGAAGGCTTGTTTTCCAGCCTGCCCTAGCATTTGTACCCTGAAACCCGGAACCTCTCCTGACCCCAGTTAAATATCCATTTCTAATACATATATATATATATATATATATATATATATATATATATATATATATCCATTTTCTGAGACTGATCATGGCCAAAGTAGGAGGGAGGGCTTCCTTTGCTTGGCTGAGGAGTAAGGACTTCTAATGCTCCAAAGTGTAATTTGTGACTTTCTCAAAGTCTCATGAGATGATCAATAACATGCATTTTGAGAGCATTTTAATTTTCTTCCGTCAGTGCTTTTCAACTTCATTCTCAATGACCATCGGAAAGGCCCCATATGGAATGTGATCCTGTGGATTACGCTCTTCCTTGGCCAGAGTGTCCTATTTTGCCTCCACACCCAGGAATGGCATGCCCATAAGCACTGCCCTTTGGAAAATGTGAGTATTCCACTTGTCATTGGAAGTAAGAGGAACAGAGCTGAGCTGCTATTCTAGACTATTCATTCAAGGTGTAAGATGTGAACATGAAATTTGAAAACTTCTTCCAGATGTTTAGAAGGTTGCATTCTGCCCAGAATAGCTACTGTTGAGGTTTCTTTCTAACAGGAATTACAAGCAGCAGGGTCAGCAAAAAAACTCTGAAACTTCCTCCATGTCTTTTTGTATGAATACTGTAAAGCTAGCTTCTGTCCTTCTGGAGAGTTGAAAGCCAAAGGTTCTTACAGGATGGAAGGGGGCAGTAAAGAAGGGAGGGAGAGGAAGGTAATGGAAAAGAGTGAAAGGCCTTAGCGGAGCATAGTGGTTTCTTCATTTTGCTTGCTGTGTTCTGTGATTCAACTGCCAACTTTGGATCTCCTGGGTTCAAACAGAGAGAATTCACTACATCTTTGCCACATTTAATATGCAGTGCCCACTACCTTTCCTCATTTAATATGTAATGCCAGATCAGCCCACATGCATATGCATAACCCCCTGGGGCTGCTTCTTGGACTGTTGAGGCCTCATAGTAGCTGGAGCCAAGTGGGATTATAGTTTCAGGATTGCAGACACCTTAGCAGTTCTGCTTGACAGGGCCATCTTAAGCATATCTGGCGCCCTCCGCCCCATTTCCCAGCACAGCTGTCTGGCGGGCGCAGCTGCGTGGCGCCCCCCTGACGCCCTGGCGCCCTGCGTCACCCAGCCTTACCGTAGGGCCGTCCTGCTACTTGACCTGGAAGACCTGCCATTCAGAGAGTTAAAGAGGCTGGGTGAAGCTGCCCTGAAGGGGGGTCTTATTGGGAAAGGCAAGCCTTCACCCCCACCCCAACCCACTTCTAATTGCCTAGATTGGCTGCTGCAAGTTAGGGGGTTGCCCAGGCTTGAGATACAGCAAGTCCTTAGGTCCTCTGTAAAACACTTTGGTTTCATCACTGGCGTTTGTTCACATGGCTAATAGATAACTTTATAGAAGTGAAAGTGCCCAGCATTTCCTGCCTAACATTACTGTTCCTCTTGTGTTTTATAGCCCACTTTCCTTGACTATGTGAAACCGCGTTCCTGGACTTGCCATCTTAAATTCTGACACCCTTTGGGATATCCCTCCGTGTCAAGGTCAGAAGATGTTTGTCTTTTAAACAATGACAAGAAGTTGGGCTAGCGTGTTAAAATGACTGCAGACTTTTTAAAGGGAAACTCTCTTTAGTTATGGCAAATGATGGCATTTTGTCACTCAAGGCAGCTAGGACTGCAGGTGGCTTGGCAGATGGTTCTCTTTCCTTTGGCAGCTCCAACCTGAGCCATTTCCATGCTGGTCATGAATCCTACTGAAAGGTTGGTGAAGGAATTTCCGGTAAAGACTTTTGCCTATTGCAAACAGTACTTTTTGTGTTACTGTCTGAAGTTGGCTGTATAGTGCTACCTTGGTTTAAGAACAGCTTAGTTTAAGAACTTGGATTAAGAATGCTGCAAACTTGGAAGTAGGTGTTTTGGTTTGTGAACTTTGCCTTGCAATAAGAACATGTTTTGCTTCCTATTGTCCCCCGCTGCTATGGGAAAGCACGCCTTGGTTTAAGAACACTTTGGTTTAAGAATGGACTCCTGGAACAGATTAAGTTTGTAAACCAAGGTACCACTGTATTGTGATTGGGGTTAGGCTTGCCTGTCTGACCGTAACCGTCCTTCTGAATTGCCTTTGGAAACGGGACACTTGCTCAGTATTTGTATACATTCTTTTGCTTGTTGCTACAGCACAATATGTGATGGAGCCAATGGCCCACAAAAAAAATGACTTTGCTTTTTATTTACTGTCACCAGACAACCTCTTTTCCTGCCCACTCCCAAGTATAGGCAGAGGCTTTGAGGGAGATGCAGGGCTATTTGCATTGGGGTATAGAAAAGGGAAGGAGAGTGGGAGAGAGACTTGGGGTTTCTTACCTTTCGCAAACCACGGCCCAAGCGAGGAGGGCTTGAGTCTGGAGATGTGTGTTACGGGACACTCTTCTTGTTGGAGGGCCAAGTTCACTTGCCACTTGAATGTGACTTTGTGGATACCTGGTTGGAGAAGCAGTAAGGTATTCTATACCCTTTTCCATGGAAGTAGCCATAATGTAAGCATATGAGTTTTGATTCATCCACAACCTTTAATTTGCCAAAACAAATAGTTGTTGTAATGTAAATTGGCCGAGGATACATGGAATCTGTTAACTTCTACTTTGAGGATAATGTTACTGATTCTTATGAGTCACAAAAGGTATGTTGTAACTTTTGTGCCTTGTTTTTGAGCTTTATCCCCCCCCCCCTTTTGAATAAATTTTCACTGGTGTACCATTTAGGTGTAGGATCTTAATAATCTTAATAATATGAGCAGTAAAGGTTGGTCTTTTCCTTACCAGGCTTACTTTGCCCTTTGGCCTCCGATCCAATAAAACAGGCAGCATTAAATTAAGTACCACAATTAAGGTGCCATGTGTTCCAGGTTTATTTGACGAAGGTGGGTGTGTCATTGATATACCCATATATTCCGGCGTATAAGAAGACTGGGTGTATAAGACCACCCCCAACTTTTCCAGTTAAAATATAGAGTTTGGGATATACTCACCGTATAAGAAATTCGACCCGGCGTATAAGACGACCCCCGACTTTTGAGAAGATTTTCCTGGGTTAAAAAGTAGTCTTATATGCAGGAATATACAGTATGCTAATTTTTGTGGATTTGGGGGAAAGTGCCACCTGGATTGAATATGATGAGCAGTGGTTTCAAGATGCCCAACGTCAAGTACAGTATTTAATCTAGTTCAAAACTTTAAAATTCTTTGAAACAGTATTCACTTTTGGAGAAAGATGAGGAAATATGAGCATCTGAATTTGGATCAACACCCTGTGTAAGCTCCAAAGGAGTCTGATAAGTTCCCTTAACAAACACACTGTTTTTAGAGGCTACTCACTTGTAGTTGCAGGTTCTAGATAGAGGTGTGAGGGAGACTTCTGTTCCTAGAACATTGCAAACTCTATGTGCAGATTGTAGAATTGCTAAATCAGTGTTACCATTATAGACATATCCCTTCCAAAAAGCTTTTTGCTTTGGTCTTAAATTGTCTATGATGGCACTGTAATTGTCATTATAAGATGGCCTGGATCCACCCAAAGAATTTTCATCGCATTGTGTCCTTTTCTGCTGCTTGTTTAAAGAGAACCACCCAAACCTCTGTCTTCAGAATATAATTTGAAAATTTTATCAAATAAATCCTGTTATCTTTGGGAAATATGTGTACTTTTTTCTAAGGGGGACGTTTGGGAAGATCAATATACGATACTAATTGTAGTCAACCTCATGCTTTGGGACTGAATCTGTGAATGTAAACTGGATGGGCACAACATGATTTTAAATCTCCTGCAAATGATCTACACAACTGATTGTAACCTTTCTACCTCTGTGACAAGGCATCCTGTTAATCTGGAAGGTGCTGGTTTGCAAGGCTGTAGTTTTCCTCTTTTCTCAGAGTGAGCAATGGAAAACATTTCTTGCACAGACGGTGGTGAGAAGAGGACCTTAAACTGTACTTGACACTGGAATGGTATCGCCAAGTCTCACTTGCATCTTTTTGTAATATGGAGAACATTGTGAGTCAGGGAAGGTTGTTGATGGTGGGATATAGAATTGTTAACTGATTCCAAAATGTATTGAACTGTCTGTTGTGACCTATTCTGTTACTTGCAAGGGATTATGTGATCTATACTGTACTACAGAAATTGAAATATATTTTGCTATTCATGAAACTTGTCTGCCTACATTCATTCCAGCCTCGGTGTACTGCACCTAGACAACGAACTGGTTGAAAGTGTGGTATTCTCCATTCTGTGTTTATGTTTTATGCTGTATTTTGTATTCTCATTTTGTATTTTTCTGCTGTGAACCGCCCTGGGATTTTGGGATGAAGGGTGAGCTGCAAATTTAAATCATCATCATCATGGTCATCTATGCACATCTGTGGTGTGCATTTAGACATGGGATTTGCAAGAAAATGCTGCAACGTGGAGTGTGTCTGTTCAGTGTGCTAGTCCAGCAGGGCTTCATCCATTATCATTTGGTCTCCCCTTCAATTTTCTCTTTCTCTGCTCCCCTCCCCACACTCAGCATTCTATGCCCACCGGGGGTACCACCTTGAATAAAATATTGGGGGGCGGGGCAGGTAAGCCCCACCCTGCAAAACTGATCGCATGAAGTGGTGCACGCACACCATTTGACTGCCCATCAGCTGGGAGGTGGGGTGGCCACCTCAAATATTGGGGGTGGCGAAGGGACCTTCACCCTTGGGAGTTGGCTCCCATGATGCCCACCGAGTAACAGGCTGAGTTTGCCCTACTACGATTCCCCTTTTCCAAGCAGAAGTGATTCCTGCTTTTATATGTAAGCCATCTAAGGGGTCATCTGGACTCATAGCAGAGCATGAAGATAGGCCTTTATAAACCAGCCGCCTATTATCCCTAAATGCGAGGTTGGGGGGGGGGGGCTGTGGTGAAGAGGGTTAAAGATAACCCACTTATAATTTCTGCAGGTTTCAAGAGCTGGGTGTGAAGTTTCAAGGGTGAGGTGAACGGCAGTGGAGAGAGCAGGACAGTGTTGCTATCCCTGCACTGCAATTTGGGGGACAGGGTGGGGTAGAGCCCTGGAGGACCCACCAATGCCCTGTGTTTTATCCCTATTGTGCTTGGAGGGCAGGAGGGGTTCACAAGCAACCCGGGTCATGCTCTCTGCCTTGTCAAATGCGGGGAGGGGGCAAGACTGGGCCTTTTTCCAGCTGAAACTCCCTGGAACTCAGTTCTGGCACCTCTCCAAGGGGCACCATGGCCAATTCTAAGGGAACGAAGAAAGCGATCCTGGCCAGTTCTGGCACCTCTCTTTCCATAAAAATATCTCTGAGCAAGACTGAGACATAATTACAACTGATAGACATTAAGACTGGCATCTGTTAGATCATAGTAAAAGCAACAACTGCTCAAAAGGCAGGTCTCAGGAAAGATTTTCCATTGCATACAGCATTACCCTCTCATAAAATTAGGGGGCCGCAGGTGAGTGTGGGGTTATGACATTGAGTAGATCAGCGTTTCTCAACCGCTGTTCCGCGGCACACTAGTGTGCCGCGAGACGCTGGCTGGCGTGCCGCGACGTGCGGCGACGAGAAGGGCGATTTGCAGTCATAATTATAATATGATATAATATTTTTTTCACGGAACAAGTGTGCCGTGGCCCGAAAAAGGTTGAGAAACACTGGAGTAGATCACCAAATCAACACGTGAAGCGTGGGGCTGCAGCTAGAGGGATCTCCACCCCCACACCCTTGCAAAACGCCCCTCTGATAGAAGGGCCACTCCGCCTTCCTTGAATTGCCCCTCCGCAGTCAACTGCATTTACAGCCATAGGCTCTACTGACTGGCAAGGGGACACAAGCATTTTCTAAAGTGTAGAATTTGTTTTTACTATTTGTACATAAAACACTGCGACTCAGTAAATAGAAAAAGGGATCCATCCCTATTTCTGTGTGTGGTCCTTTGCCAGAAAGGGGAGATGGACACGTCAGTGCCCATTCCTTCCTATGTCAAATTATTTGGCATCTGCAATGATTTCCTAAGGAGCCACCCCAGCTGAACCCGAGAGGCTCTAACCCAGAGAATGAGATGCGCACCTCTACACTTTTTTTCTGAGGGTGCAAGCGCGGTGGAGCAGCCTTTTCTCGCGCGCATGCTCTGTTGCTTCTTACGGAAAGGACCCTTCCCTGCCCCCATCACCGTTGTCAACGCGTCTAATTCGGTGCCTTCAAAAAAAAATTCTAAAATCGGGCGTGTGAGATAGAAAGAAGCGGGCGGATAGCGGGGATGAAAGCCGGGACCGCCTGGCGGAAGTTCTGGGCGGAAGCGGCCTCTGCTGTCAGGCGCTCCGAGTGACGCCTGCGAGAGGCGTGCGCGGTTCCCATGGCAACGGACGCGGACGGGAACCATGCAAAGAGAGGTAAAGGGAGCCGCTGCCTCTCCTCCGCTTCTTCCCCCGAGATGCTGCCGGGGGGGGGGCGACTTCCCGGCGAGCTCTGCGCCCCCCCCCGGGCTCCCTACCTGCAGCCGGGCGAGGCTTCTAGTCCTCATGGAGCGCGTGGCTCGCGGGGATCGAGAAGTGGGGCGAGGCGCCTCTGTGGGGATGGGAAGGGAGAAGGGAGGCCATTCACACGTGCCCCATTCCCTTTCAGGACAGCGGGGTCGCCATGCAGCAGGCGGTGTGACCTCCAGCAGCCCTGAAGCCACGAACCTTCTGAGGAGGTGAGAGCGGAGAATTGGGATTATTACCAGATCCATATCATGTCTGAAGGCATCAAAGCAACAGAAGTGGCCTGCCTAGGTCAGGAATGCAGAACCAGCGTCGGGTTGCCAGACTCCCGATTCTGGTCAGCCCTTCCCAGCCTTTCCCGCGGTGAGGGATGGGGGGAGAGGCAGCCTCCAAAACTCCTGGGTAGCCACAGCTTCCCCATCCCTGGCAGAAGCAAAGGTGCGGTCTTGGGAAACGGGGCTCTATAAGTTCTACTCTGTTGTATTTTAAAAGCAAAACAGCGTACTAAAGTAGAAACAAAACAGTCCAACACTTACTCCCTTTTCTTTAGTCCTCCCTCCTCTTGCCGTTTCCCCAAATCTACTGACCGTTTCAAAACAAATACATGTATCTTATGACAGTATTCATGCCTCTCTCTACTCAGTTTTACAGGGGCAAGGTGGTCTGAAACGGAGTATATCTCAATAGCAAGTGACTCTCTACTGCAGGGGTCCAACTTCTTCCTTGTAAATGGGCTAACTGCCACAGATGGAGCAGCTTGCAGTGCAAGCAGAAATGTAGGAACACAGTGTGTGCCTCCTGCAATTTATATCCTTTCCCCCATGCTAGCATACCTTCTTAAACCAAGGCTGAAATTGAATCAGGTCCATTGCAGTTATACAGTCTATCCATGTGGGTTATATATCCCTTCCAGATATATGCAGCAGCCAACAATCTGTGAGTCAGTGAGCAAGCCAGCCAAAATCAACATTTCAGCATGTCCGCAAACAAAGGACTCGTTCCAGTGCCTCCGTCTACTTCAAAGCAAGAAAACAAAAAACACAGAGATGCTTCTTCCTTAGTATCTGTCAGCAAGGATAGTAACGGTAAATCTTGCAGCAGGTTGTTCAGTAATGTATAGCTGCAGCCAGGATTGAGTTTTGTTGACTGCCTCTGTCTGCAGTGTTTGGATTCCTGAAAGTACTGCGATATATTTGTAGGAGTAGGACCGTTTCTCTTTGGTTCAGTTCAAGCACATTTTGGGCCTAACAAGATACAGTATGTGGTTGTTGCCATCAGAGTGCATGGGGAGAACAGGTCCTTCAGGAGTCAAGGAAGTAGGGCATGTGGGGCTCAGGTTAAGAAGAGGTGGTTGGATCTGAATCCCTTGTGTCTGCTGTTTGTTATTGTCTATAGCAGGAATATCAATTCTTTCACCTCTTCTATAGGTATGTTTTAATATGACTCTTTACATATGGTTGCTTATCATTTAAAGAAGTGGTTTTCCGATAATAAAGATACAGTGGTGCCTTGCTAGACGAAATTAATTCGTTCCACGGGTCTTTTCTTATAGCGAAAAATTCGTCTAGCGAATCCCATAGGAATGCATTGAATTTTTTTGAATTTTTTTTGCCCATAGGAACGCATTAATTGAATTTCAATGCATTCCTATGGGAAACCGCGATTCGCTAGACGAATTTTTCGTAAAACGCATTCGTCTAGCGAGGCAAGCTCCGCTCGAAAAATCCTTTTGTTAAGCGGAAATTTCGTTAAGCAGGGCATTCGTTAAGCAAGGCACCACTGTAACTGGAGGAGAAAATGTCTAACTAACGCTATGTTTCCTTGGTTTTGTATGTAGTCCTAAACTTTTGGTGACTCCATCATCACTATAAAATCCTGTTCATGCCATGGATTAAGTGAGGAGACTAGCCCTGCTGCAGACTTGAAAATAAAATTATAATATTTTAGTGCTGGTAGAGGAGGAGTTAAGCAATCTTGAACTTTTTTTGGGGGGGGGCATAATTTATGAAATGTCAAGTTGGTGTTGAAGCCAGGTACGGTCAGTGCTACTCAAGTTTAACACTTTTTAAAGTAATTTTTTAAAAACCCAATTCTTCATTAGTGGCAGGGTGCCCAGTTGTTAAAGAATTTAAAAACACTTGGAATGAAACACATGGTCACAAAATGTTGCGGGCATCAGGGAGGCCAGTCTGTTGCTTACTGTTAGTGTGGGTAAAGGTGCTATGTAATAAGTGACATTTAGAGTCTGGTAACCATGTTCCACACAGCACTATTTCTTTATATATAACAAAAATTATATACCACTATGTCATTAAAAATATTGAAGCAGTTTACAGAAATAAAACTGCAGTTGGATGCAATGCTTGAGGCGGAGTCACAAAGCATTGAGTGCTGAGGAAATACAGGGTTTCTAGAATAAAATTGCTTCTTTGAGAAAAACCACACAAATTTTGCAGATTAAAAACTGATATAATTTGGGGAAGGGCTGTAGCTAGGTAGAGCATCTCCCTTGCATGGAGAAGACCCCAGGCTTGCTCCCTGGCATCTCCAGGTAGGGCTGGCTATGCCACCTGCCTGAAATTCTGGAGAGCTGCTGCCAGTCCGGGAAAACAGTATCAGCTGGATGGGCCACTGGATCTGACTTAGTATAAGGCACCTTCCTATGTCCCTATGATAGGCTTGAAAAGCTCTCAGTCTCCACTGGTCCCATATCAAATTATTTTTCTTTAAATCTTGAGTTAATTTTCTCTCCCCGTTTTCATTTGCTAGTCTGGGATTTTATAAGCGTCTGCCTTACACCTTAGCATTTTTCGGTAGGAATGAGCCAAATGGGGGGGAAAATGTTGAGAAGAGTGATGTACTTTCAGGCTGTGTTTGCATGTGATGGCTTAACTAAAACCATGATTGCATATGAACTAGGAGCCAATGGTTACTAGCTAAACAAGCCAACATTGTGTGAATTAGTATCTGTGCTATGGATTTGTTGCTATTATTCTGTCTCTGCATTTAGATCCATCGTTTCACAAAGATTTGGATGGGTTGTAAGTTACAGGCACACACAGAGAAGATTGGTCAACAAGAGTGGAGTAATGGGAAGAGCAGGTGGTGCTCAAAATAAATAAAGAAATAAAATAAAAACCCCATTTGCTTCCATCATTCTTGTTCTCATCTTCCCTGTCAACTCTCACCCATCCCTCTCCAGTTTAGCTAGGAGTCAGTGTGCCTTCTGCAGTTACGCCTGCTGCCATGTTGGTTTCAGCAGTTTCCTCAAAATTTCTTTGGTTGAAACCAAGAGGGCAGCGGGCAGCCCTGGCAATTTGCTCCACCATTCCCTGCCAGCTTATCAGGCAGCGTTGGGAAGGGTGCCTTTCTTCTTATCAGGTGTGCTGTTGAGCCTTGCATGCTTGGCTGGAGCCAGTTCAGGTGATGCTTGGCTGAACAGAGAATCTACTGCTGCACAACATTTTGAAATGGGGAAAATAAACAAAAAATGAATCCTTTCCTCGGAACATCTGGCAACTTGTGGTGGTGTTGGGAGAGTGCAGAATGATGACAGTGGCAAAGAAGAGGGGACAGTTGTGCACTGGCAATGGAGGGTCTATGGTAGCATGGGCATCCTCTCAGTCCTCCCACATGGCTGTTTCCAGTGCATATATGTTGCAGTTTGATCAAAGAACAGAAATTAAAAGCATATCAGAATGTATCTCCCATGTGAGACTTTGAATGCTCCAAGCACCTTTTAAAAATCCTGAGTATCGTGTACCTGTAAAGCAGAGCTTTCCAAACTTTTCATGTTGGTGACACACTCTTTAGACGTGCATCATTTCACAATGCAGTAATTCATTTTACTAGCAAACCAGAACCCCGGGAGGAGCGCGGGGAGTGTTCATATGATACACCTACACACTACAACTGACACACTAACATGTTGCGACACACAGTCTGGGAAGCTCTGCCGTAAAGTAATAACTCTGCGAATGTAACATGGGCGTAGCCAGGATTTATTTTAGGGTGGCAGTCTTTATGTGGGGGGGGGGTAGAACTGAGTTATCTGTGATGCAATTGATCAGCTAGTTAAGTATATTTATTTATTTGTTTACTTGATTTGTTGGGGGGGGGCAGTTGCACTCCTCTGTACCCCCTGGCCAAGACCATGGTATGTAAATGGGTATTTTTCTCTGTTGCTGCTGCTCCTTTCCTCCTTTAGCAATGCTCCTACTAAACAGTTACAGCGGGGGCTTCTGTAACTTTACTCAAAGGCCAGTTTATATTAGGGATAAATACGGATTTTAAATGTTACTCTTGAGCACCAGCTTGAAATGTGTGTGATAGAATTGTCAGCTTTAAGGTGTTTTGGGGGGGGGGGGTTAAAGATAATTTGCTGCCACCACCAAATATTAACAGTTACTCTTTCTGTTTCTTGCTTTTTTCTAGAACTCCCTCAGTTAAGAGACAAGTCAGGTGCATTAGACAGTTCAAAGCCTCTGCCCACATCTTTACAGCGTGATTTCATCCCAGAAGAGATCTTTGTTGCACTGACCTCTGCTGCCAACCCAATCCCCTGTCCCAGTGTTTTAAGACCCCCCAAGAAAACAAAAAGTATAAAAGACTTTCAGGTGCATAAGTTCATTTCCAGTCTGTGAATATTTGCTTTTTAAATACAAAATTTGCCACAAAACCCACTTGCTGTGGATGTCTGCTGGTGACTGCGAATTATGCCAGGTGCACATAGACACCAGTATTTTAGGACAACACTTTGCAAAAGGGAGCATGATTTGGAACATGGTGGCATGAGAAATGCTATAGAACCTGAGGTTCACTGAATGGTGGGGGAGGCAAGAGACAGTAGTTGGGCCAAGGAACTGGCACTTAGAGTTTTATTAAGGAGATTTTAGTACTTCAGCTTTTGTTATTTTTCATACATATCACAAACTACTTTCAGCAACAGAAACTTTTGAGATTGGTTCAGTAAGAAACAAAGAAACAAGTCCTTGACAACACTTTGGGCATGTTGTATAAATAAAGAACCCATCCCTTTATTGCATCTGTTTTTTGCATGTTCTCCTTCCTGTTTTTGATGTATATTTCACATGCATCTCTCGCCAGCTCATAAAAAGGCTTCAGCTAAGACGTAGAAGAAACAGCTGACAGGATCTCACTGCTATGTGCATTTGTGTGTAATGTGTCATTAGGCTTATCAGTATTGGAGATTTAGTCTGTGCTTACCACCTGATCCCGAAGAACCTCCTGAACTAGTCTTTTCTGTTCACTCTTCAGGGGTGCATTCGTACTGCTGATGGGGTCTGGCAACATCCTGTACGCAGAAACAAGTTTCGATATCTGATAGAGCATCCAATTTGCCTCACAGGAGCTGGAAGGTAATAGAATGGAATTAATAGGGCCCTGGCATGTCACATGCCTCTTTGTAGTAGTAGTCCTAGGATTTGGGAGGCATAGTGCAAGGCTGAAGGAGAGTGCTAGGGAAACGCCCATTAAGTATGTTACAGAAGCGTGGCTAACCCGTGGTGATGGTGTGTTTGGAGATGAGCAGGAATGCCCATGAACCTGGCTATGACCCTAGAGCAGCTTCTGCTAACTTGGCGCCCTCCCGATGTTGTTGGATGCAATCCCTCCCAGCTAGTTCTGCTGGTGATCAGGGATGATGGTTGTACTCCAAAACGCAGGAGGGCACCAGGTTGGGGAAGACTGGCCTAGAGACTGCTCTTCAGCCAGTTTCCTCATGCTGCTGCCTGCACCCACAGAGCCAAACCATTCTAGTGCATGGGAGGCTGCATATGTTGCTCAGCGTTCAGCAAGCTGGCTCTGTTTCACACTCGGGTTTAACTTGTGGCACACTTGGCAAAAGCGGTGGCCACCACTGTTTGAAAACCAGCCCTTTCAAGACCCCAAGACCTTCCTTGTCAACACATTGTTCCATTTTATCTCGGGGATAGGGGGAGCCATGAAGGAGTTTGCCTTCCACTGAGAGTAATCCGCTAGAGGGTGGATGTTGGTGGTGGGTAGACCAAAAGTGGCTGGGAGCAGAGGCAAGAAACGGGCAGATCTTCTCTCTTTCTTTTTCTGTCATCCCCTTTCTCTTTTTCCACCTCTTCCCATCAAGCAATCACTACCGTAGCTCTTGGAAGAGATCTGAACTGATTGGTTGCAGTGGACTCCCTCCTCCTTGCCAGAGTTCTCAACTGATCACTTGCAGAGTCTGTCCCCCCCCCTTCCATCGCTCCATCTGGCTCCCAGCCCCATTTCTCCTGCAGGATGTCTCTGAATACCAGTCACTGGGGAACAATAGCATGAGAGGGCTGCTGTATTCATAACTTGCATGTGGTCTTCCCATAAGCATCTGATTGGCACACCTTTTGGGGTTCACTTCAGGCAGCAAGATGTTTTGGGCCAGCATTGGTAATAGCCAGGGGTTATCGGAGAACAGGTAAAGTCCTTGCAGACTGGAGGTAGGCAAAGAAGACCCAGGTAACCACCGACTAGTTAGCTTGAAATCAATACCAGGAAAGGTCCTTGAACAGATAATTAAATAGTTGGTCTGTGAACACTTTGGAAAGAATGCTGTGATTACTAAGACCAGGCACCCCCAAACTTCGGCCCTCCAGATGTTTTGGACTACAATTCCCATCATATCTGACCACTGGTCCTCATGGGAGTTGTAGGCCAAAACATCTGGAGGGTGGCAATTTGGGGATGCCTGACTAAGACCCAACCTGGGTTTCTGAAAAACAAGTCATGCCAGACAAATCTCATTTCTTTTTTTGATAAAAAAAGTTACAAGCTTGGTGCATTAGGACGTAGTGTATTTCATTTCATTTTTTATTTGTATGCCGC
The DNA here is from genome assembly GCF_965207765.1 of Zootoca vivipara. Lineage (NCBI taxonomy): Eukaryota > Metazoa > Chordata > Lepidosauria > Squamata > Lacertidae > Zootoca > Zootoca vivipara. Next base: position 6,348,986 of record NC_142590.1, read on the forward strand.
TTTTCAACAGTTAAAAACAATGCTCAAGGCGGTTTGACAAAGTCCCCTATTATATTCTTGTGGAGAAGCTGGTAAAATGTGGGCTGGGCAAGGTTAACCGGCTGACTGACCAAATCCAAAGAGTGCTCACGAATAGTTCCTTGTCATCTTGGGAAAAAGTTAAAAGTGAGGTGCTGCAGGGGTCTGACCTTGGATGAAGGAATTGAGGGGAGGTTCATCAGATTTGCATGTGACACCAAACTGAGAGGGGTAGCCAATGCAGAAGACAGAATCAGGATTCAAGATGACCTTAACAGATTGGAGAATTGGGGCCAAACTAACAAAATGAATTTCAATAGGGAAAAATGTAAGGTTCTACAGTTGTAAGGTTCTACACGTAGGCAGGAATAAACAGATGAGGTTCATAAATATAAATTGGGAGGAGCTTTGTTTGCCAGTAGTATGTGTGAAAAGGGTCTAGGGGCCTTAGTAGATCACAAGCTTAACATGAGTCAACAGTGTCATACAGCAGCAAAAGAAGAAGAAGAAGAAAGGGGGGGGGGTAATTCTATTCTAGACTTCATCAACAGTAGTGTCCCAATCAAATGAAGTCATAGTACTATTCTGCCTTGGTTAGATCCCACCTGGAGTACTGTGTCTACAATTTAAGAAGGCTATTGCCAAGCTGGAATGTGTGTAGACGAGAGGAACCAAGATAACCAAGGGTCTGGAAGCCAAGCTTTATGAGGAACAATTGAGGGAGTTGGGTAGGTTTAGCCTGGAGAAGAGGAGACTGAGAGGAGATACGATAGCCATCTTCAAATATCTAACGTGGGTAGGACCTGAACCAATGGCTTCAAGTTACAAGAAAGGAGATTCTGACTGTACATCAGAAAGAACTCGTGGACTCTTACAACTCTACAACTCTATGATTCTGTGTTATATGAGGGTGGCTAACCATAATCAAGGTACTCAGGGAGAATGGGAAGATTGTAGCTGCAGCAAGGGTTTTGAGGCAGAACAGTCAGGCAGAAAGTGGTAGGACTTGCCTTTGGATCAGATACTTAGTGAATTATTGATACCAGAAGAGAGGTGGTGGCTGCACAGTGGACCAATTGCACCTTCATAACTGAATGATGGTTTTCTTTGTGTTTTTAAGGGACGTCTCTTTTCTCTATGACCTCGCTTCTGAGAAAGAGGCAAAGAATCCTCCCCCAACTCCTGTATCTCACAAAACTTCAACAAATTTGCAGCAGCAGGAACCCAGTGCAGCTAAGCTTGTGAGTTGAATCTGACTCTGTATTGAGGGACTGTGATAACTTTAAACACAGGAATCAGCTTTTACAAATTCTTTCAGAATGGTGACTTCTCTTTCAGTATATCTGAAGAAGTGTGCATGCACACGAAAGCTCATACCAAGAACAAACTTAGTTGTTCTCTAAGGTGCCACTGGACTATTTTTTTATATTATATATATATATTTTTCTACTGCGTCAGACCAACACGGCTACCGACCTGATTTCAGAATGCTGAGAGACAATATGGACTCTGAGCTGAGCATTGACTAGAGTGTTCTGAATTTTTTTTCACCCAGCATAATAATTTAAATCTGGAATGAGCAGTGGGAATTAAAAATGAAGACTTTACCATTTTTGTGTACCATTGTTTTCTAAGCTTGCTAAATTCATTCCCCAAAGCCACAAGGAGTCTGAGATGGCATTTGCCTATTTATTTTGCTTGGCTGGAAAAAAAAACCCTGTTAGGAAACATTTACGCATTGATTTCTAGGCTGTACATAATAGTCCTGTAGCACTTAATCACAGTTAGTTTTTCTTAAAGATGGTTAAGCACTTAATCTGGATAATTGCCCCAGCCGGAAGGCAGGCATGCAGATGGGCAGGCAGGCAGGCAGGCAGGCAGGCAAACAAACAAGTGGGCAGTTGGAAACCAAGGCAACACCTCTAGTGAGGGAAAGCAAGTCTATATATTTATTTCGTGGCGACCCACATAAACGCGGTCGTGTGCGAGTGGGATGCACATTAAGTTGAGGTGTGTGTGCCTGTCTAAAAACCCAACTCAAAATATCCTCTTGGGAGTATGTGGATTCCTTATGTCTCATACTAGCATATTATAAGACCTTCTCTGTCTGTTCTGTCTTTAGCCAGCAGGTATAGCAGACAGTCTTGTTCCAGAGGAATTTCATATTCTAAAGAACAGAGGTGTCCTGCGCTTGCAGTATTATGATGAGTGAGTGTTCCTGTACTACTTTTAATTGCTCCTGCATTGCATCCAGGAGTGATTCACTTGGACCTGCTACTGCTTACTCGGAGGGAACAGGTGAGGCAGTGGTGAGGCTGTGCCTGTGTACCAGCTGGAGCTCCAGGTCGGTTCCACCGCCTTGCCTTGCCCCTCCATGTTCTGGCGAGCAGCAGTGACTCAGCTGCCAGGAGGCCAGTGCTGTAGCTCCACCCCACCTGGCGAGCTGTTCCTGGTTGCCCCTAATAAATGAGATGAAGTGGCAAGGCCAAAAGTACCAGCATCTGGGCAGGAAACCTATAAAAATTCTATTTCACCATTTTGCCGAGTTCAACACTTTCCATTTTTGCTCCGATCCTCACACAGATATTTAACAGATATTTTGTATGAAGTACGTTTACATTGTAAAATTAGCCAAAGCAAATTCCAAGTACTGTAGGTAAGTACTTGGCAAATAAATTACTATTCTATTCTATTCTATTCTATTCTATTCTATTCTATTCAACTCAGGGATGCTCAACTTGCATATATTCTCAGGAACTGAAAATGCCACCCAAACTGACTTCCTCATGGATGGCCTGGCAGTATAATGAACTTGGTATCAGAATGAGGTTTTTTAAAATAAACAAAATCTCAATCATAGGTGTGAACGAGGGAAACTGCAAGCAAATTTGCCAGTGTGGTGTAGTTGTTAAGAGCAGTGGACTTGTAATCTGGGGAACCGGGTTCGCATCTCCGCTCCTACACATGCAGCTGCTGGGTGACCTTGGGCTAATCACACTTCTTTGAAGTCTCTCAGCCCCACTCACCTTACAGAGTGTTTGTTGTGGGGGAGGAAGGGAAAGGAAATTGTGAGCCACTTTGAGACTCCTTCGGGTAGTGATAAAGCGGGATATCAAATCCAAACTTCTTCATCGTCGTCTTCTTTACTATGGATCGATTAACAGAGCCCAGAAGCCAGAAATCTGAATTAGGACTTGAAAGCGTGAATCAGGGTTGCACGCTGCCCATTGGGCATCTCTGATCTGGCACTTTTCTCCCAGCCTGATTCACTTCTTGTACTGGAGTTAGACTGGAGGGAAAATAAATTTGAATGACACAAGGTGGGAAAAGTACAAGGACAAACATGGATGCATAATCACATCTAGCCTAGCCCTTCATTTGGGCCCCATTTCTGCATGATAAATATATACCAGATTACCATTCCCCAGCCCCACTCTTTTCCTTACTCAGGTTCATTGCTGTAGTTGTTTTAAGTCACCACGAGTCTCATTGTAACAGAGAACTTCAATTAATTCACTTGCCTGCAACAGAGTGGCCCGTCTCTTAGTCTAATGTATTTTTAAATTTATACAATAAAAATAAAATAAATGGTTGAATCTTAGAGTCCAAAGAGATTTTTCAAATACAGTAGTCTATTGCTGTTAACATCATCATTATTAATCTGTTGCAGTAAATATACAACCCTACTTGAAGACGATGAAAGCAGACTGCGGGTTTTCCCATCCATGTGAGTGACACAATGAATCAAGATGCTTTTGTAGTGCATGCTATAGAATGTGTTGTAAATCAGGCATGTCCCTTTCCTGATGCCTTGTTAGGAAGCCATCTGGGAGGCTGGAGGTCCTGCAGCTGATGAAGGTGATGGACACCATGCTGGAAAGGGCTGGAACAGATGATAAGGATGTTGGCGTAACAGGGGTTTCACAGGTAAATAATTCCTGCCAATCCTGATTCAATCTCATCGTCCTTGATATTGCCCACTTCTAGTTTACTGTACATCATTGCTGGTGAACCTCTAGTTTATGAGCCTCGTTAGGCCTGCCAGACCTCAGAGACTGTCCCCCAGCCATTTGGGGGCAAGCGATGCCCACCTACCCTAGACCTGACATCATATACATAGCTGCCAAGTTTTCCCTTTTCTCGCGAGGAAGCCTATTCACCATAAGGGAAAATCCCTTTAAAAAAGGGATAACTTGGCAGCTATGATCATATATGAGAATTCCAGCTGCAGCTCTGGCTAAAGGAAGGGGAATTGACAGTGCACTCTCAAGTATGCTACCTATTCTTCCTTTGCATCAAAGTCACCATCGCTTTTCAAACTTGGCACTCTTTTTCAATGCCTTGCCATGGCAACGGAAAAAAGGTGCCACATTCAAAAAGAACCGGCTTTTTGATGCAAAGAAAGAAGCAGGAGTTCACTCTCAGGGCATTCCCAATTATTCCTTTGCCCTGGCTTAGATTTAAGCTGCACCCGCAAGGGAGCATTTTTCTTTTGCAGCCATGGCTTAAATTAAAGCCAGGCTACGAATGAAGAATCTGGTGCACTCCTGATTCTTTGCTTTCAAGCAGAATCACTTGAAAGAATCAGCCCTGCTCCCCCTCAAAGTGGTTGATGCTGGGATTCGGTTTAGGGTTCCCGCTCTGGCTGCACATGCTTGCTAGGAACAGTTGACTGGCAGGTTGAATATTAGCAGGTTGAAAATCAGAGCCAAGTACTGTACAGTGGTACCTCTACTTACAAATAACTCTACTTACGAATTTTTCTACTTACAAATGGAGCTCCGTCCGCCATCTTGGATGCGGTTTAGATAGGATTTTTTCTACTTACGAATTTTTAGATAGGGTTGCTTCGACTTACGAATTTTTTCTCCCTATGGGATTCGACTTACAATTTTTTTCGACTTACAAATGTGTGTTCGGAACGCATTGAATTTGTAAGTAGAGGTACCACTGTATTCCTGAACATTTTTGCCAATTGTTCTGCCAGAAACAGAGATTCACGTGGATTCCGACAAGGCAAAGAACAAAGATTTGCTCCTTCATAACATAATTTATTTAAAGGCAGGGTAGAACAAAAGCAGGGAGCTGATATCCACTCAGCTACTGGGAACCTGTAAAAGCAAGAGATGCGGGCTCCAAGAGCGAGCCGTGGCACTTACCAAGGCCCTGGTCATTGCAGGCGCTCCAGAGACTTGTGTACTTTTAGCTTAAATTAATCACACTTTCATTTGATTATCTTTAGTATGTGATGCATGCCTGAACTGAAGTCAAACTCACCCCAAGACACAGGGAGACTGCATAGGATACATAATGTCATTCTTCTCCCGCATACTTTGAACTTACATGCAGCTTGCCAGGATGCTTGACTAACACCTTTTTCTATTACCAGTTCTCTAAGGTGTCAAGGTGGGATGCGGGTGGCGCTGTGGGTTAAACCACTGGGCCTAGGGCTTGCTGATCAGAAGGTCGGCGGTTTGAATCCCCGCGACGGGGTGAGCTCCCGTTGCTTGGTCCCAGCTCCTGCCAAGCTAGCAGTTTGAAAGCATGTCAAAGTGCAAGTTGATAAATAGGTACTGCTACAGCGGGAAGGTAAACGGCGTTTCCATGCGCTGCTCTGTTAGCTAGGGATCATGGGAGTTGTAGGCCAAAACATCTGGAGGGCCGCAGTTTGGGGGTGCCTGCTCATCTTGCTCTTCCTGGTTTAAAGCTTTCTGTGTCACTGAAGCAGTCTTGTGTTCTGTATTGATATACTTTGTCCTGTATTCATATACTATGACATATTGCTGTGGAGTTTGGACATAGTTCTTTCCTGACTTATCAGGTGTTTTGTTGCCATTAAGAGGCTTGTTGCTGTGTTGTCAAACAGAAAGAATAAGTGGAAGTAATCTTAGATTACCTGATGGAGAGAATTAATATACTGGAGTACAACATGGAATCTAGTAGTTAGGGCAAAGGCAGACATAGCATTTTAAGAATGGCAGGGGAGGTTTGATAGCACTTTCACTCCTTTGTAAATTATTTAATAATACAATATTTAAGATAAGGGCCAAACATATATGCAAACAAACACATATGTGATTTAAAAATACTGTATTATCCACCTGATAAATGAAGAACATGACTGAAGCATTTAACTGACTGGCATTAATTTGTTAATTTAAATAATGTACATTCCTCCTTTCAATAAAAATACTTTCAAGGTTGCTTAGAAATAAAAGCAATAAAAAACCCCAATGATGACAACAGACATTTGGCCAATAAAGGCAGTAAGAAACAGCTCATGCTTAGCTCTACAAAGATCACAACTTCTTTCTTGCCTCTTTCCCAAGATGCACAATGTCTTGGAGGTGCTTAAGGTTGAACAGAACATCTACAACATAGTGTTTCATGAAATCATCCGACAAGTCAGTGTGGACTGTGCAGAACGGGGAGAGCTCCTTTCCAAGCTCAGGTCAGCAATCTAAAGAGCTCAACACCTTAAAATTAGTCCTGCAAGAATAGGAGTATGTGACTATTTTGGCTTGTACTGCAGGGTTGAGGGTCTGTGCAATTATAGACAAGTGCAGAAAAAAACACAGCTTGTGGTACTGCACTAGACACAGAAGTCAGCTTTCTGGGAATGTTGCCTTTGATTTTTTTTTTCAACTACTTGCTAGTCCATGTGATGTCACATCCCACATTCTTTATTTCCTGTTTCAAGATGTGCTTGAAAGTGTGTGGGAAATGCCTGGTGAAATGTGAGAGAGCCGGGGTGTCTGAATAAGATTCCTGGGGTCAGGAGGCAGGTCATCGTTGCCCTGCATGCCATCTCCATGGATAGCAGAAGAATAATTATGAAGCTGCAGCATTTAGTCAGCTATCTTTGTCATCTTTCTTTGACACGTTTTAAATGGAAAAAACCTTCCACCTTGTGCAGAGATTTGACTCAAGTTGTCGCTCATGCACCTCAATGAATGCATTAATAATCTATTAATTTAACAAAGAGCAAGCAAGCCCAAACATTAGCAAAGTATGAAACGAAACCCTAATACACATCTCAAGGATTATTACATTTAATAATGCTGCATGATGATTCCAATCCACACAATGACAAAGATAGCTGACTTCTGCACTAGGGCTGGAAATGGAATTTAAACGTTGGTTTTGCATGGGGTCAGCTAGTGCTAGTTTCCCCATAAGGACATATGGAGGGCATTACGTTGGCTACCCCCCTCATACACCAATATATTTCCTGAGGTTATAATATTGATGTGTGTCAGGACAGATAAGGCACTTTTGCTGTGTCGTATCAACTTGTTTTCAGCATTCTGAGCGTATTGAGAGTTCTAACTGCTTATGTGCACAAAGGTTTATTCTATATTTATTGTTCCCCAACTATTTTCAGAAAGGATTCTCTCTTTAAATGATTGCTTAGCAAATATGCTTGAGTGAAACAGGGCTATCCCCACCCCACCCCCGACTCACTTTTTTCTGACATCGTCTCTCTTACAGAGAAAGATACGTTGAGCTGCTAGAACGAATTCCAAGGCAGATGAGAAATCTCTACAGAGAAATGATGGCACAGAGAGTAATGGACAAACACATTACAGATGAGTTATTCCATTTCAAGGAAGCTATAGGAAAACTGACAAGGTGTTGATATTGACTGGTGTTTGTATTCAACTTTGCGAATAAAAGTTGTGATTGTACAAGGCAGCTGAGGGTATTGCTCTGTTCAACTGCAGGGAGCTTAATACCATCCGAGAACATGACCGCAGAGTCACGGTTGAAGCAGAGAAAGCCTATGATGAGCTGGCAAAGGCGGTACAGGATTCCGAGATGAATGCAAAGTGAGTTCCAGATAAGACTGGAAGCAAGGGTTGCCGTAGGACAGGCATGTCAAACCTACGGCCCTCCAGATTTTTGGCCTACAACTCCCATGATCCCTAGCTAGCAGGACCAGTGGTTGGGGAAGATGGGAATTGTAGTCCAAAACATCTGGAGGGCCGCAGGTTTGACATGCCTGCCGTAGGAGAACAGTAAAGGTAAAGGGGCCCCTGACCATCAGGTCCAGTCGTGTCCGACTCTGGGGTTGCGGCGCTCATCTCGCTCTATAGGCCGAGGGAGCCAGCGTTTGTCCGCAGACAGCTTCCGGGTCATGTGGCCAGCATGACAAAGCTGCTTCTGGCAAACCAGAGCAGCGCACGGAAACGCCGTTTACCTTCCCGCCGGAGCGGTCCCTATTTATCTACTTGCACTTTGATGTGCTTTCAAACTGCTAGGTGGGCAGGAGCTGGGACTGAGCGACGGGAGCTCATCCCATTGCAGGGATTCGAACCGCTGACCTTCTGATCAGCAAGCCCCAGACTCTGTGGTTTAACCCACAGCGAGGGGGGTCAGCAAGCCCTACACTCTGTGGTTTAACCCACAGCGCCACCTGGGTCTCAGGAGAACAGTAGAATGCCTTTATATTTATATCTCATGTCATTACCCTTTCAGCCTTTTGGATGAATATCGTGAACTGTATGAATTGCAGAGAGCAAGACTTGAGGCCCAGATCCACCAGTTAACCCAAGAAAAGGAGCTGTGGAGCAATGCTACGTATGAGTTGGCTCTCAAGGTAGCTGGCAAAAGAGGCATTGCGTGCTTCTGCTTTTGATAAAAATGCTATTCTCTCCCCGTTATGTCCGATGCTTCTGCTGGAAGATCCTTTAGATTGTTTTGGCTGCTTCTGTTGCTTTATCATTTATTAAACTAAAAGTAACTAAAAGTAGTTACAGATTTGTATCTCCTTTATAACAAATTATTTCCATTTTACAGAGGGCAACAAAGAATAGGCACATTCCATTTCATTCTTTGCTAGCTGTATTGTTTTTAAACTCTCTACAGCTGCAAGTAAGTCAGGGATCACCAACATGGTGTCTACGGACACCAGTGTGCCCACCATTGCCTCCTAATGCAGCCTGCAAAAGGTCTAAGTAAATATATTTTCAAAAATGCACAAGAGTCTGTTTGCTCTTTCAGCTCAGTTCCTGTTTGAACTGATTCAGCCTCTTCTACGGCAGACAACTTCCCAAACGTGCCCTCTTTTCATTGGATGCCAGGATTGGACACCCACCGTCCCATTTTGAACAGAGCAGTGAAAGGCATGAAGAATGAACGTTAATTTCTGTGACATCAGTTTCTTAGTAGAGTTGTCACACAATTAAAAAGTCTGGTTGAGCAATCTTGTGGGCCTTCCAGCCAATGACCCACTTATGCTGGCATAAGGTAGTTGCCATCCTATGTACTCCCAATAGAAAAAAATGTGGAGAAAAGACAAGCACTACAAAACACAAAGCAGCCACTCATCGAGTGACCTTGGCAGCAGTGGCAGCGTTATGACTGAATACCATTTCTTTTGTTTGAATTGTGTGACTTTGGAGTAGGGGCCAAGAACAACATCTGAAGGAGTTTCGGAGTTTGACATAGTCCGACTCCTTCCGGGACACGCCACTGTCCCGTTTTGGCAGAATGTGGGCATAGCTCATACGCTAGTATAGGGGCCTTCCATCAAATCCTGAAACACTCAAGGATTAAGGGATTGTGCCTTAAAGTTGTTTGCTTGTATTAATTTTAATTGATGTGAAGATTTCCATATCAATGTAACACTGTTGTTGTTGTTGTTGTTGTTGAGCATTTACCAGCCATTATTCTCCTTAAAAACATAAACATTGTGTTGAAACATTTAGTTGTAATTCTGGAAATGGATCTTCACTGGCAGGGGAATATATTTTGGTACCCTGGTATTGTAAGTGTCCACCAGAACTCAAAAACGTCCCTGTGCATATGTGGTGCATAGTATAATGCACTAAGTTTAATTTCAAACTAATTAGAAAGTTCAAATTTGCAGAGTGCAAACTGCTTCTTATTTTTGTGGGGGGCAGGGAAGAAAGCAGTGATGGTTTTGCCCCTCCTCTGCTGCTGTTCCATTGCACCTTCCTAGCCAGTGCAATTCACAATTCCCTCCTCCTCCACGTTGCAATCTTGAATGCCATTTGACGAAGAAAGCTGCTGTTCCATTGCACCTTCCTAGCCAGTGCAATTCACAATTCCCTCCTCCTCCACGTTGCAATCTTGAATGCCATTTGATGAAGAAAGCTGCTGTTCCATTGCACCTTCCTAGCCAGTGCAATTCACAATTCCCTCCTCCTCCACGTTGCAATCTTGAATGCCATTTGACGAAGAAAGCTGCTGTTCCATTGCACCTTCCTAGCCAGTGCAATTCACAATTCCCTCCTCCTCCACGTTGCAATCTTGAATGCCATTTGACGAAGAAAGCTGCTGTTCCATTGCACCTTCCTAGCCAGTGCAATTCACAATTCCCTCCTCCTCCACGTTGCAATCTTGAATGCCATTTGATGAAGAAAGCTGCTGTTCCATTGCACCTTCCTAGCCAGTGCAATTCACAATTCCCTCCTCCTCCACGTTGCAATCTTGAATGCCATTTGACGAAGAAAGCTGCTGTTCCATTGCACCTTCCTAGCCAGTGCAATTCACAATTCCCTCCTCCTCCACGTTGCAATCTTGAATGCCATTTGATGAAGAAAGCTGTATTTGGGGAACACACCTTAGGTCTTTTTGCGAAACAAGGAGAATACTGAACAGTTGCCTCAGTGTTATCACGTAATGCCAGTAGGTGTCCTCTTGAAAAGACACTCCCCACCTTCTCTCCAAAGAGAAGGGCTCTTCTAAGAGGGTGTCTGCCACTCACAGGTGCTGAGTTGTGATGCATGCATGAGTTGTATCGAGTGTCAGGTTAGAAGAAGTGTCCCTTCTTCTATACGAAGGAAGAATGCTGCAAAGAGGACATTTGCCACCTGTGACTGTTGTTTTTAACACTTAAAACACGCTGCTCAGATTAACTGAGAACCGATCAACAGTTTTTAATTAGTTTTACAGCTTTGTTGACGAAACACCTCAAAGCTAAGCTGTGCTGTGCATACTTAGTTGAGCACGCCGCATGGAACTCAGTGGAAAACATGTCTAGGGTTAAGTACGCTTCAGGTTGAGTACTTTCAGGTTAAGTACTCCGCGGACCAGGAAGTGTTTACTTCCGGGTTCCGCCACGCACACATGCGCCGAAGCGATCTGCTCGCTTTTGCGCATGCACAGAAGCGATCTGCGCGCTTCACGCATGTGCAGAAATGCTCTTGGCACTTCGTGCAGGCGTGCTATCGCCGCTTGGGTCAAGTACTTTTTGGGGTGCGAATGGCACCCCGGAACCAATGAAGTACTTAACCCAAGGTACCACTGTAAATGTTAAAAAAAATTCATCTACAATACTGCCTTATTTATTTTATAGTACAGTACATTGATTATTGCCTTCGTTTTATGGATCAATGGTCTCGTTAGACAGTAAAATTTGTGTTAAATTGCTGTTTTAGGGGGTGTTTTTCATCTGGAATGGATTAATCCACTTTCCATTACTTTCAATGGGAAAGTTCGCTTCAGGTTAAGTCATAGCTGCCAAGTATCCCATATCCGCCGGGAAAACCCCTTTTTTTCTCACCGTTTCCGGCGGTCTCCCGTTTGGCAGAGAATCCCGGCATTGTCCCTTACATTCGATTCTTCCTGGCGGCCATTTTTCTGGTGCCGCTTTGCCCTTCTATGGGCACCAGAAAATGGCGGCGCCGGCGCCGGAAGTCGCTTCCGCGCATGACTGGAAGTTGCGTGACGCGACTTCCGGTGGCGCTTCGCCCTTCTATGGGCATCAGAAAATGGCGGCACCGGGGCCGGAAGTCGCTTTTACGTGTTTCCGGTCATGCGCGGAAGCGACTTCCGGCGCTGGCGCCGCCATTTTCTGGTGCCCATAGAAGGGCGAAGCGCCACCGGAAGTTGCGTCACGCAACTTCCGGTCGTGCGCGCGCTGCCGATCCCAGATCTTTACGATCCGGACTTGGCAGCTATGGGTTAAGTACGCTTCAGGTTAAGTACGGACTTCCGGAACCAATTAAGTACTTAACCTGAAGTACCACTGTACTGTACATTGAAATTTTAATTCTTGGCCGTCTCATGAATATCCCTTAACTTTTCCCCTTTCCGTCCCTTTAATCACCTTACGTTCCATTTCAGGTAATTGAAAAGAACAAGCTGATCTTGGCTCGCAGAATGTATGACAGTGAAAAGGCTTGGGTCAAAGGCATGAGGCATTTCATTACGATGATGGCATCACAGGTAGAATTGCTTAAGAGCACCTAACTGGGAAAGGGATGCCAGCTAGTTTTGTTTGTTTGTTCCGGAATGGCTGTGTGTGAAAGGTGTCTTGCTGGTACTCCTGGATCCTTTGCTGTCGCTTGAGGCTCGAGTGCCTTCTATCACCTTCAGCTGCTGACTCAGCTTAATCTCTGTCATCTATGCTCTGTCAACCTCTAGGTTAGATTACTGACAGTTCAGGAACTTCAGCTGGTCCAAAATTCAGCTGCCAGGTTGCTCATGGGGGCAAGATGGTTTGAGCATATATATATCGATCCTGGCCTGACTGCACTGGCTGCCCATTAGTTTCTGGGCCCAATTCAAAGTGCTGGTTTTGACCTATAAAGCCTTAAATGGTCAGGATCACAATACCTCACAGACTGCCTCTCCCCATATGAACCAGCCCGGACCCTGTGATCATAATCTGAGGCCCTTCTTCATGTGGCTCCTCCATGAGAGGCTTGGAGAGCGGCAACATGAGAACAGGCCTTTTCTGTGGTGGCTCCCCATTTGTGGAATGCTCTCCCCAGGGAGGCACCAGCTGAAAATGTTTCTCCATAACCAGGCTTGTGGCTGATTAAACATTTTATGGCCCTTAACATGTGTTTGTGGGAGGGGCATAGCTGCCAAGTTTTCCCTTTTCTCGTGAGGAAGCCTATTCAGCATAAGGGAAAATCCCTTAAAAAAAGGGATAACTTGGCAGCTATGGGGAGGGGGGATTATTGATTTGCTTTTGTTTTCCAATGTACTTTGTGTTCTCGTGTTGTATTTTTCTGTTGTGATCTTTGAACGAAGGGTGGCATACAAATACAACAAATACAATCAAAGATGATTCTGGGCATCTTTGTCTCCGTTACACAGTCTATTTTTCTGGATTACACCTCTGCTCAAGTACTCCTAGAGAAGTGGGGCAGGGAGCTGGGGATGATACAAGGCTGTATATTTAGAACAGTTTTATGACACTCCATGTTAGTTGGGCCCAGGCTGGCAAAATGGCTAAAAAGCTGGTAGTGTTGACTGGCAGCAGTGTGCCTAGTGCTCCATATGATTAAAAGCCTATGTCCCAGTCTAAATATGTCCAGTGAAGCATGTTTGAATGTCAGTGTTGCACTTGTAAGATTTTAGCTGTGTGTACTATGGAAGGTAAACGGCGTTTCCGTACGCTGCTCTGGTTCGTCAGAAGCGGCTTTGTCATGCTGGCCACATGACCTGGAAGCTGTATGCCAGCTCCCTTGGCCAATAACGCGAGATGAGCGCCGCAACCCCAGAGTCTGTCATGACTGGACCTAATGGTCAGGGGTACCTTTCCCATTACTGTGGAAATATGCATAGTATTATTTGCTTAGCAATTTAGATGTCTGCTTTAAGCAGGTTTTTATTATTATTTTGATCTTTATGACTTTTTATGAATCTATTTTTCTTATGGATTCTTTCTCTACCCCCCCATATCCCATTTTTCTCTTGTGATTCATTCAGGATGCTACTGATCTTTCCACTCTACAGGAGCTGACACAGGAGTTTCGGGAACGCCTGAGCAAAATTGGCACAGAAGTTGAACAAATTGAAGAAACCAGTAGGGACAGGGCTAGGAGTATTCAGAATGGTTTGGCTGGTTGGCTCAGTTACTTCCAGAATCATGTTCTGTGAGTCTCAGGGAATGATCCTTTATTATTGGGGGGGGGGGCTCTGTGCTGCCTTCCACATTCACTGGAGCAGTACATGGTCAAAAGTCAATTTTTTAACGTTCCACTATGTGTACTTGATTTAAACATCAGGTTGCCATCAGCCCTGAGCTAACACTGGACAATAGTGTGTATTCTTTGCTATATAATTCCCACCTCCTCTCTTTGACTTCCCAGTGGAAAAGGAACTTACACTTTAGCAAAAGGTGCCTCTTTATTGGATCAAATCCTTGTGGATCTGAAGGTCTGGGAAAAGGTAAGGGGTTTCCAGTACCAATCACAATGAACACTGTATTAGATATTATTGGGTATTTAGATGTCTCTCCTGCAGGTAACATGCTTGCTTGTAGGCAGCAGATCATGCATCACTTTATTTATTGTCCTTAAATGTTCTTCTGCCTTAGGAATCTAAAAGTGGCTTGTGCGGCCATTCAGTCCCCAAGTAGGACTGCTTCTGCTAATATTTATCAATGCATTCATAGACTCGTATATCACTGCAGCCAGTAAAGGGCAAGCTTGATATGGCATAGGAGGAGTGTGAAGTTCCTCTGCTTACTGCAGCTTGTAGGGCAGGGTTCTGAATTCAAGGAAAGCAGCAGTCTTAGCATGGTGTTGAATTTTATGTTTCTCCTTGGATTTGTGTGTGTGTGTGTGTGTGTGTGTGTGTGTGTGTGTGTGTGTATTTTCACCAAAATTACCTCCGCTGCTTCACTCCTCTCCAGTTTGTGTGAAAGGACACCAGTTATGTGTTATCTTTTTTTTTTCTTCTGTGTGGAGAAAAGCAGCATAGGGGAGGGCAGAGCAAGTCTTACCAGGCAAATTGCTCATGGGGAAAAGGTCGAGTATCCCCACATCACTCATTACTTCAATCAAATTTGGAGCCTCCAGAAGGAGCAAGGGTTGACTTTCTGTAAGTTATAAATAAACAAATAGTGGTACCCTTCCAGTGCCCACAATTCCACATCTCGTTTGGTCCTAAAATCGTTAGGTTTCCCGGGTCATGCGGCCAACATGACTAAATTGCTTCTGGCGCAACGGGACACTGTGACAAGTGTCAGAGTGCACGGAAATGCCATTTAGCTTCCTGCCGCAGCGGTACCTATTTATCTACTTGCACTGGTGTGCTTTCAAACTGCTAGGTTGGCAGGAGCAGGGACAGAGCAATGGGAACTCACCTTGTTGCTTGGACTCGAACTGAAGCATACAGTCCTTCAGAAAGGTTTCAGGAAATTATGGCATTTGTTCCTTCTCCTGTTAGATGTTGAATGAGGAGTTGGCGCAGTTTGATGGGGACGTACTCCTACTGAGACAAGAGCCCCTCACAGTGGCCACTGACCTACAGAAGCAATGGGTGGATCTGGGACTTGCTGTGCATGGGCGTCACAAGACTCTCAAGGGAAGGATGCCTCTTGAGTTGAAAATGCTGGAGAGAATCAACAAGCAGTCTCATATTCTCTGTGAGCAGTACCGTATAAGGATTTGTGGAGAGAATGGTGAGAAACAGCTGGGTTTTCCCAAAAAGATTTTCTTAAGCACCTCTGGAAAAGAAATTAAGAACCTTTTCCTGATACGATTCATTAGCAGTGCAGCCATAGGAACACAAGAAGATCCCGCTGGATCAGGCCAGTGGCCCACCTAGTACAGCATCCTGCTCTCGCAGTGGCCAACCAGATGCCCATGGGAAACAAGCAGAACATGAGCACAAGGGCATCTCTTCCCATTCTGTGGTTCCCAGCAACTGGTATTTGGAAACATTGCTGCCTCTAGCTTGGAGGTAGAGCATAGTCGTCATGGCCGGTAGCCACTGATAGCCCTCCATCACTGCCTCCTGGGGGTGCAAGTTCCATAGTTTGACTGTGCACTGTGTGAATAAGTCATTTCTTTTGCCTGTCCCAAATCTTCCAACGTTCAGTTTCATTGAATGGCCACAAGTTCTAATGTTACGAGCGAGGGAGAAAAAAACTTCCTCTCTCCATTTTCTCAATGCCACGCATAATTTTATGAACTTCTATCATGTTGCCTCTCACTCGGCTTTTCTCTAAACCAGGTACCCCCAAACTCGGCTCTCCAGATGTTTTGGGACTACAGTTCCCATCATCCCTGACCACTGGTCTTGTTAGCTAGGGATGATGGGAGTTGTAGTCCCAAAACATCTGGATGGCCAAGTTTGGGGGTGCCTGCTCTAAACTAAAAGGTTCCAAAGGCTGCAGCCTTTCTTTGTAGGGCAGTCATTCTATCCCTTTGATCATTTTGCCCATCTTTTTCTGATCCTTTTCATTTTTAAGATGAGCCAACCAGAACTGTAAACAGTACTCCAGTTGTCGTTGCACCGTAGATTTGTATAACAACATCATTCTGTCGGGCAAGCAGAAACGCTTGCTTTGCACCGATGAAACCATTGCCTTAGCATGGTGTTTCCACCCTTTAGGTTTATGTTTAACTCGAATTGCCTTCCTACATCATTTCTTGTTATTTTACATTTTTTATGTTTTCTCCAGGATCTGCTAGAATTTTAACGTCCTTGATCAACAGCTTGGAAGACTGGACCTTCAAGCTGCTTGCCAACAAGCAAAAGGGTTCTATTCATGAAACGGAGTGGATAAAGTTTTTCCAGACAGTTTCTGAATGGATAACCCAGATAGACGATCTCTTGGTCTCCATTGGTACCGGTGACACTGTAGAGGACCGAAGGCTTAGAGCATTTCATAACTTGTAAGATAAGATGATTTTCGAAGCTGTTTTCTTTGCTTCTGTAGAGCACTTGTTTCTGGGCAGATAACAATCTTTTGATAGAAACTTTCAGATGGCAGAGCCCTTCAATTCTGAGTCATCAATTGAGATTAGATGGGTGGAGACACATTTGAATAACTGTTAACTAATAATTTTAACAGAATTTTGAATTCAGCAAGAGTTTAAAGTGCAGCAATATTGGCTTCACCCACTGACCTCTTCCTGCCCCAATAAAAAAGCTGGCAGGGGCTCTTTAACCCCTCCCTCCGGCATGAACAGCGAGAGAGGGATAGACGGAGCGCTCCCCTTCCTTGCAGCTCTGCTGGTAATCTGAAGGGGCCTTTGCTGCTGGTCACACTGAGGCTTGGACTAAAGAGCCCTTTGGGTCAGTAATGGATCAGTATGGGTCAGCCGTGTGGAGCCCCCCTCCTGATGCCGTCGCTACACCTTACCTGGAGGGGATTTGGTCCAGCTGAACAGCCCTGCCCTCACTGCCGTTCTGCCCTACCCTGCCACCATGGGCGTAGGCAGGGGGGGCAGGAGGGGCAATTGCCCCCCCTAGAAGCAGGGCCGCTGGCCAGCCTGCCCCGCTGGCCGCCCGGTGCCGTCTCCCTTCTCGCTGGCTGGCTGTGGGGCGGGTGGAGGGAAAGCCCCAGAGCCGCGCAAAGCGTTTGGCTCGCTTTCCCTCCGCCCGCCCCACAGCCAGCAAGGGAGAAGGGAGACATCCCTTCTAGCCGGCTGGCTGTGGGGCAGGTGGAGGGAAAGCTAGGCAACCGCTTTGCGCGGCTCTGGGGCTTTTCCTCCACCCGCCCCGGCGATCGCATTTGGGGAGGAGGGGATTGGAGCAGCCCGATTTCGGGCTGATCCTGGCGCCCCCTCGCCCCTGCCGATCGCGGACGGGGAGGAGGGAGTCGGAGCAGCCCGATTTCGGGCTGATCCTGGCGCCCCCTTGCCCCTGCCGATCGTGGATGGGGAGGAGGGAGTCGGAGCAGCCCGATTTCAGGCTGATCCTGGCGTCCCCTCGCCCCTGCCGTTCGAGGAGGGGGAGGAGGGGGTCGGAGCAGCCCGAAATCGGGCTGCTCCGATCCCCTCCTCCCCCTCCGCGATCGCCGGGGTGGGTGGAGGGAAAGCTGGCAAGGGAGAAGGGAGCTTTCCTTGCCCCGCTGTGGCCCCTCCCCCTGCCCCTTGGCCCCGCCCCTTGCCCCCCTGATTTTCATCCTGGCTACGCCCCTGCCTGCCACAGCTCTGCCCCAACACACCCTCCTGCTTTGGCTGTGTCACAAGTCTGGTGGACACATGCAAGAACCTCTGTTCCTGACACCTTTGCTTTCTATTTGCAAGAGGATTCGTTTTTATGCAGTGTCAAATTTCTACTAGGCTCAGATGGAAATGCCCCACTCCATCGCTCAGCTCTCCGCAACCTTATTCCCACCTCATTCTGTTGCATATGTCAAGGGCTCTCAAGAGCAGTCAATGGGACAAATAAACAGGGAGGCACAGCAATTTTAAAAGTCCTTTGTCCATGTCTTGGCTTGTACGGGAGAGAGCAACAAGGCTTGCTGGGGTCCAGCAGAAAAAAAAATCATCAATCCCCATAAGATTGAACCATGGAAGTCAGACAGATGGCAACTGGTGAAGACAAGTATTCCCATTGCCTAAAATGATTTCCCCTGTAATCTTGGCTCATCTCTAGTTTTCTTACCTTGAGAGAAAAGATAGAAGAGCTCCATGTCTTTTCTCCCATGAATGCAAAAAAACTGGAAGATGTGATTCTGAGAAGACAGTCACGAGGAAGAGAGTTCAGCAGCCCTGGCCAGATCAGTGTTGCAACCTTTGAAATTGGCCCTTTGAAATTATACTTTCAGCTTGACCAGTGTGTGGAATTTTATTCTCAGCTCAGAATTTGTGGGTTCTTTGACCCCATTTTAATAATGATTTTGGAAGTGAAGAGTCTAAGGTAGCGCCTGGTCCTGATCTAGTGGTTGTTGTTGTTGTTGTTGTTGTTGTTGATGAGGATGATGACTGAATTGTTTCCTTTAAGGTTGGTACCTGAGGATGTGTTCAATAAGATTCAGCAGTGGATCCTGACAACCACTAGTGGTTCCGAGAAAGAAAATGATCAGCTCAGCCATGAAGTAGGTGTCCCGGTGTTTCTCCAACTTCTAACAGCACTTGTTTCAAACTAAAATGGAAGGCAAACTTCACTCTTAAAACACTCTAAATGTAAGCCTTTTTATGTGTAAGGTAATAATTATCTGCGCTCAGAGGAGGCCCTCCTTGTGTTTCTGCGTGTGTCACTTTCCCGAGCGTGTGTCTTGATTAAAAGCAGCCAATCCGAAAGAAGTAAGTCAGGCAGAGAGAGAAAAGGCAGCCTTTTTTGAAGGCCAGCAGTTCTGCTGCGTGTCTGCATTGAGAGCAGTTGAAATGGTCAATTTGCAGCTGATGCAGAATTGGAGAGATGTAGCAAAGCTAAAAAAAAAAACATAAAAAGTGGGTCTTGTTGCAGGCTAAGGATAACGATAGGTCTTGGATCTGAAAAGGTCTCCCATTCTTCTTCCTATATGATGTCTGTCTTGTACAGGTGTAGAGAGAAAAGAAGTAAGTCCCTGGGACTTGTTCCTGTGTAAGCAGTCCTAGGATTTCAGCCCTAGTGTTAATGCTGTGACTTTGTAGTATAGCTTGAATCCACCTTGCTCTAAACTTCCTACAGCTGACCGACTTCCACAATGCTCTGACCAAGTGGATGGTCAACCTGCTCATCCACATGGCTCCAGACCACATCTCTCGTGATACCCTCCCTTTGACTGATGCAGAAGTGGCAAGGCAGGCGGAAAGGAAGCTGCTGAACGTTTTCAAGATGGAAAGAGAAGCCACAGGCCTGGCTTCAAAGCTGAGCACATTCTCCTGCTACATAGTCAGGTATTGTACAGAGAGCACCATGATAGGGCACACCTAGTGATACCTCTGTCTCAGCTAGCTCACAAGGCTGCCGGAGAACGAACGCACATTTTTATTATTATGTGGTGTTAGATGTAGATCATGACACGACCAAGTACTGAAGGAGGTTTTTGTGGCCCGGTTTGTTTTAGTTCGAAAGCACGTCAAAGTGCAAGTAGATAAATAGGTACCACTACAGTGGGAAGGTAAACACCGTTTCCATGTGCTGCTCTGGTTCGCCAGAAGTGGCTTTGTCATGCTGGCCACATGACCTGGAAGCTGTACGCCGGCTCCCTTGGCCAATAACGCGAGATCAACACCACAACCCCAGAGTCGGTCACGACTGGACCTAATGGTCAGGGGGCCCTTTACCTTTACCTTTGTTGTAGTGCCTCAGCCACACCTGTTCCACGATGCTGGTGTTGCCTAGGAGATGTTTTGACTCTCACAATTGTGATGAACTGGGTATCATTAGGCAAGCTCAGCCCTCCCTTGCAAGATTAGACACAATAAGATTGACAAATCTAGTTGCTGTAAGGATTGCCATAAGATAATGTACGTGAAGCATTTCACACACACTGAAAACACTCTATGAATATTAAAATTCATCTGGGTTATTAAGCAAGCCTTCTGGGGACTCTCCCAGAAATCCAGGCAACGAAGCCAAAACCAGGAGCAGGCAGCAAACTGACAGCATCTCATCTCTCTAGATATGAGTCAGCAGAGTGGGAAGCAGGTAAACTTGTTTCTGGCATGTCTTCAGGTCTGATTTGCTGCTAGAGTAATGCTCCTCAGAAAAGCTTGCTCAGAAAATGAAAGATTTTGTGTCCTAGATGAAATGATTATTATTGCTAATGATTATATTGAGCATATAATGATGTCAATAAGAATGACACTGTGCCCTTCAGAGTGCTCAATGCATAGATTCTCTCAGTAATCCTGATCAATGCTATTAGTTAGGATTAGTATTATCATTCTCATATTTCAGAAGGCAGAATGGGCATGGAGGCTGAGATAATGGGTTGACATTTTTCAAGGCTTCCTGGAGAATTCACTGAGATAAGATTTGAAACAAGTAATTCCTGGCTTTCAAAGAGTAGTTTCCCTCCCTCGTGTACAGTTAACTGCCCCACTTTTCTCATTTGTAAACTTCAAATGAAAATGGTCCTCATGACAGAAGGAACATGACGAAACTGGCTTTCTCATATTAAAGTGGCATTGCTTTGATGTAACATATTGCTGTGGGTATAGTGACATCATGTATTTCCTCAGCTGTTGCAAGGAGATGGTTGCAACGATAACACGCAAGAAGATGGTGACTCTTCAACCAGATGCAGAACATGAATTGCAACAGTTAGAGAGGATCAAGGTAAGCAAGACCAAATGTGGTTTCTTGCCTTTTTTGCATAACTGTCCAAATCCACCCTACTGTTTTTGGTTTTGAAGTTGGTCATTGAATAAGTGAAATAGTTCCTCGATTTGGGGCACTCTAAACCACAGAGCCTAGGGCTTGCCGGTCGGAAGGTCGGCGGTTCGAATCCCTGCGACGGGGTGAACTCCCGTTGCTCGGTCCCAGCTCCTGCCAACCTAGCAGTTCGAAAGCACGTCAAAGTCCAAGTAGATAAATAGGTACTGCTCCGGTGGGATGGTAAACAGCGTTTCCATGTGCTGCTTTGGTTTCGCCAGAAGCGGCTTAGTCATGCTGGCCACATGACCCAGAAAAACGCCGGCTCCCTTGGCCAGTAAAGCTGGATGAGTGCCGCAACCCCAGAGTCATCCGCGAGTGGTCTTAACGGTCAGGGGTTCCTTTACCTTTACTTGTTCTAAAACCTTCACAATATTTCAAACCCTGAGATGGTCTCTGATGATTAGGGAATAGGTGGTGGTGGTGGAGGAATGCCTTCAAGCCTCAGCACAGTGCACAAAGGCTTTCTGGAGCAATGGAGATGTCTTCAGCTGCTTAACTGGGCACTTCTCAGTGTGGGGCTTAAGGCTGTCCCTCATTCGCACCCTCTGGTGAGCTTTCTAGGTCAGATGGGGATGTCGGATGGCACTCAGTGATGGCTACAGCCGCCACCATTTTTATTGTCCCAGAATACCCCTGGGCATGACATCAGGACCCCGAGGCATTCTGGGGTAGTAAAGATGTCAGTGTCTCTCTCGGCAGCTTCAGCCAGTCACTTCTTTGCTGAGCACTGGACCAAAAAGGAAACCCTAAGCCAGGCATCCCCAAACTTCGGCCCTCCAGATGTTTTGGACTACAATCCCCATCATCCCTGACCACTGGTCCTGTTAGCTAGGGATCATGGGAGTTGTAGGCCAAAACATCTGGAGGGCCGCAGTTTGGGGATGCCTGCCCTAAGCAAAAAGAAAGGAGAGGGTCAGCTGCTTTGATGGGCCTTCTTGAGCTCATTCCCCCACTGTGCCAGGTGCTGCTTCTGGGCCTGTGTCCTTGCAAGCATAGTTCTGTGGTCCCCATGTCTGCATGTAAGCAATGGGAAACATTTTTCACATTCTCTTCTGGGCAGCTTTCCAGGGGCCACATGCCAGGGGTGGATGAGGCCGCAGGCAAAAGTCGGCGAGTGGGATTCTTGTGACTCTTAACTTTTGCAGAGTAGGCAACATTCCAGCCACACAAAAGTCAGAGGGTTCTACATTTGTGGCTAACAAGCCGCAGTCAAAACTTCCGTACATCTTGGTACATTGTGTACCTCTTGCCTACCTTTAAAGATGGCTTGCTCGCAGTTCCCCATGGGCAATGCTGTGCGTACTTTATAAAGCCCAGCCAATTTTCAGTTGTGGTTTTTCTTGCGCAATGTGAAATTTGAACTCTGTTAACACTGCCAATCCACGCTGTGGTGATCCTTGTTCAGGAAGTTCCAAGATCCAGCCTGGGCTGGTGCTATTAAGGGGGTACCTAGTTGGAGAGGAGGAGAAAAAGTCTGCAGTTGAGCCCAGAAGTATCACAGAAATCGTGACGGCACATGGAAGGTACCCCCCAATATTTCATGTTCCTCCCTAGGCAGGAAGAAGAAGAAAAGGCTGAAAATTTGTGGTAGTGTCAATTATGGTGGCCGTCAGCAAGGGAGGATACGAGTCTCACATTTCTGTGAACCACTTTGTGAAATAGATTGGAAAAGTGAAGTGTGGGCTGTTTGAAGGCATGCAGTAGGGCAGGGGTCCCCAGACTTACCGTGCGGCGGGCCGGAGGGCAGGGGAGTGCGCGCGCAGCGGGCTGGAGGGCGGGGGAGTGCGCGCCCATGCGCATGCGCACACGCACACGGGCGGGAAAAAATAGCCGAAAATCGCTTGTGCGCATGCGTATGGGCCACCCCCGACCCGGAAGTGCACCAGAAATGACCTCTTCCGGGTCGGGAGAGGCCCATACGCATGCGCACAAAGGATTTTCGGCGATTTTTTGCCGATTTTTTAGATCGTCGCTGCGCCGCGCGCCGTGAGAGCGGGCGGCGGCAGCAGGCGGCGGGGGTTGCCGCGGGCCGGATTGGAAGGCCGATTGGGCCGCATCCGGCCCGGGGGGCGTAGTTTGGGGACCCCTGCAGTAGGGTTTGGGCCGCTTCAGGCTGAGTGGGAAGGTAGGCTGAGGCTGGGTTGTTTGGAAAGGTTCAGGTAGGGTTGGGATAATCGTGTCTATCTTTGGCCCGTGTCGCTTTTGCGTAGGTTCACTAGGGATGTTGGAGGATTCTGATGGAAACAGAAACAGGTGCAAAAATTGCTGCTCTTCACATCTTCTCTCATTTTCAGGACCAGATTCACTTCGTGTGAATGAAAGCAGCATTGACACACACCACTGTTGTTGTTTTTTCAAAGCTGTGAACGTTATGTAATAACATTACTGAAACCTGATTACGTTCCTCCCCTGGAAGCTCCTTTGAACCCAGTGGAATTTGCTTTTGCATAAACATGCATCAGGTTACCCTGTAAATCTCATCCATAAGGTTGGGTTTTGACTCTGTGTTCCTGTGAGGCAGTTGCAACTTTACTTCCCCAAGGCACCTACTGTTTTTTTTAATGAAACAGTTTCTATAACCTGGAGTTTCTCCAAGCCTTTTAATCCCTGCTTTTGAAATTTACTACACCTTTTCAGGCTCCTCTGCTGAGTGCCAGTCATGTTTTCTGCAGTGTGCAAACTTTTTTTTTTGCGCAAAATGGTGTGTTTTTACAGTCTGCTGCTGCTACTGCATGCTGGGAATTGAAGGGGGAGGAAGTGTGCCCACATTGGCATTAGAAGCCTAACAGAGCAGCCCTAACCCTGTCTTATCAGAAGTAAGTCCTATTGAGTTCAATGAGGCTTACTTTCAGGCAAGTGGGTTTTAGATGGGATTATTTATTTATTGAATTTATATCCTGCCCTTCCTCCCAAAGGAGTTCAGGGCAGCAAATTCATAAGCCCTATGATATGGGAAATAGCTGGTTCCAAACAAAACGGAAGTTGGAATGAGTCTTAAGAGCACAGGCTAGACTCCTAACTATGTCTACTCAGAGATAAGTCACATTGAACTCAATTGTGAGAAAGCCAGCGTCATTTGGTGGAAAGGCAGGAAACAAATATAACAAATAAATAGGTTCTAGTAATCAAATCAGTCTGATAGATGTGGATCAGTGCAGTTCATGTCAGAATGCACAAAGACTGAATTCCTGGGTGAGATATTGGGATTTTGGAACGCTGGGGCTGTCTGGAGGAGATGTTGCATGTGTACAGGGTTAGCATCTCAAGGCAGCCCTGTTTAGGGAAGCTTTCAATGTTCTGTATTTTAATGTTTTGTTGGAAGCCGCCCAGAGTGGCTGGGGGAACCTGGCCAGATGGGCGGGGTATAAATAATAAATTATTATTATTATTATTATTATTATTATTATTATTATTATTATTATAGTGATAGGGGCAGGGCATTGGCCTGATGGGACTTCAGGTTTTAGCGGGCCTTTATTAGCCGGCCCTCTTAATCTCCATTTGTGACAACAGAACTTTTGAGAATGTAAAAAATAAATAGTGTTTTTCATTGGTGGGTGTTACACAAACACAAGCAACCACAGCACGCCTGCAATTAGGGCAAGGGTTTTCCAAGCCAAAGGCTGTTACTTCCTAGGCAGCAAATGCATGGACCTATCGATGACAACGAAGGGTCCAAGTACAGGTGTGAATGACAGGTCACAGTATGCATTTGCAGGGAAGATAATGGCTGGGATCAATGGTGGACCTCTCAAAAATCCTTGACCACCTACGAAGTCCAGCTCCACCTACTGCCCATTTGGGCTGGAAGCAGAAATGTTAGGGAGGGGGAGGTACTGGAGCGCATGAAATCATCAGTCGGTTGGGGTTCTCACACGGAGCCATATGCTAAGCAGAACATTGTACAACTTCAGAAGTTTGGAAACGATTCCTCTAAGCATTAGCATTCCTCTAAGCATTCAACATAGAGGGACCCAGGTGGTGCTGTGGGTTAAACCACTGAGCCTAGGGCTTGCTGATCAGAAGGTTGGCGGTTCGAATCCCTGTGACGGGGTGAGCTCCTGTTGCTCGGTCCCAGCTCCTGCCAACCTAGCAGTTCGAAAGCACATCAAAGTGCAAGTAGATACATAGGGACCACTCTGGCGGGAAGGTAAACGGCGTTTCCGTGCGCTGTTCTGGTTCGCCAGAAGCAGCTTTGTCATGCTGGCTTCTGCGGACAAACGCTGGCTCCCTCGGCCTATAGAGCGAGATGAGCGCCACAACCCCAGAGTCGGACACGACTGGACCTGATGATCAGGGGGCCCTTTACCTTTACCTTTTAAGCATTCAACATAAGCAACTCTGTTTGAGCCCTCTGGAAGAGCACCACAGGGCAATTAATTGCTTTTATTTCCCTTTTGGTGATTTATTGCTTCTTTCGCTCTCTCTTTTCCCAGACAGAGTGCTTGGATTGGATTGAAACCTGCAACCTCCTCCTGTCTGGGATGAAGACCACTCCCACCACTTTAATCAGCCAAGAAGAACTGGTCAGCCTGTTTGGGTTAGAGGTACTGGCAGAAATTAACCTTTGATGTGACTGGTGGTGGTGGGGATTTTGTCTCCCTCTGCTCCCCTGCCCTCCACCTCTCTTCTGGCGCAGGGCAGGAGAATTCCACTAGCAACCTTTTTGCAGGTGCTTCAGCTGAAACGACAGCTGCCTCCCCGTCCGGAGCAGAGCGTGGAAAGCTCCCCCACCACCACAGAGGAAGAGAAAAAAGACGAAGAAATTGGGGATGTTCTAGAAGATCAGGAAGCAACAGAACCGAAGCAAGTGTTAGAAGCAGAGGTGAGCGTCTCCATTAGAAATGTACAAAGCTGTCCCTCTTCTTTCGGGGCTTCTTTCTTTTTAGCTGGGGCTCATGACTGTGTGTTTATTGCTATCTGGTGGAAGTTTTGACATCACGAAAATGGAAGCCTGCAGTTTACAAACAGAGGAAATATATTTCTGTCCCTCATGCCCACGGAGAAGAGATTGGAGACATATTGTGGATGCTACCTGAAAAAGTCATAATATAGAGAAGCTACTTCCAGAGTAGGCCACACGGAAGTGGTTAATGGTATAAGGAGTGGCAGCACTGCTGGGCCACTGGGTTGGTAGTGTGAAGGAAGCAGATTGCGCGGGTGGGGCTGTCAACGTGGCTGTTTTTCTTACAAATATGTCCCGCACGATAGCTTCCTTTACATATTATCAGGAGCAATGGGGTATTTGTTGGCTGCATCACATTGCTGGATATGTATGAACTGCCCATTTAATGCTTTGCATTTTCCCCTTCTGTGACTTAAATTTCTTGCTGTTCTGAGCATACATCCAAAACCTCCCTCTTTGATCACTTCCTGAAAAATTGCAAATGCTTTGAAAAATCTGAGGAATTGGAATTAGATACCAGTAAATACTGGTCACTGGACTGAGGATTCCCTGCTACAGATTCTGGATTCTGTTTTTTTCTGGTGCAGAACATAGGCAGGAAGCAAGCCTCGCAAAGGAGAGGCACCCCCTTTCTCCAGCTGTTGGCCATAAAGTGTCTGCTTGAGTCAAACTTTATGCTACAAAGTTGTATACCACTTTATCTGTCTTAGCTTTCTCACAAAGCATCCTGGGAATTGTAGTTTGATGAAGTGCTGAGGATTCTCTTTTTAAGGGTGGTTGAGCATGTTTAAACATGGAAAGCGGCTAAGCCAAGAGTGTGTACACTTCTGATTCTCCAGCAGCAGAGAATCAGCCCCAGAATTCATGTGTGGTCTGTGAACACTGACTCCAGGAGCTCCTGAACCACAATTGACAGCGTAGCCTTCTTCTTCTTCTTTGGTGATCACTCGTAGCCGAGTAAGATTGTCTTCCATAAACACGGTTTTAACAATGGGTCCGTAAGTGACTGTGGAGGCCAATTCTGGATCCACATGTCCTTCCACAGTGGGGACATTGGTTTCCAGGCGGGAGTTGATCACGGTGTGGATTTGCCAAGCGTGCCTTCCTCTTAGCACATTTCTCCCTTGCGTCCTGAGATCGAGTTTCTTCAAAGCCCACGACACCTTTGGTAAAGGCTGTTCTCCAACTGGAGCGCTCGTAATTGAAGATTGTATTGATCAGAACTTTTTTCCTAGAAAAAATGGTGCCGGTACTCACCATGAAGTTGTTACAGTTGAGTGCCACACTTTTAACATATCCATTAAAAAGGCGCCTGTACTGCGTACTGTTGAGTACCCCCAGGAAAACAGGGGACTGGCAATCATCATGATCCTTCCATACAAGTCTCTTTGGTGATAAGTTTCCTTGATGATGCGGAAACAAACATTACCTTGTGTGGTCCTTCCATTTTCCCTTGCTCCTTCTGTTTGTCCTTGCAGGAACAGCCGCCTGTGCCCAGCACCAGCACTGGTGAGCAGGCTGAAAGCCTTGCGGTCACTTACCCAGTCAGATACATTGGTGATGATTCTAATGTGTATGTCAAAACCATGCAGGTGAAAGAAATCACAGTGTCACGGGTATGTATGTATGTATGTATGTATGTATGTATGTATGTATGTATGTATGTATAAATAGATAGCTCTTCTCTGGAGAGGTGTGTCTATTCGTAACAAGGTGTGGCAGCTGCTTTAGAGGACAGGTTCTCAGTGTTAGTTATTTATATCCCACCTTGTAGCAGAAGAATCTTTATTTGCATCAGCCACTAGCCATAGCAATAAAAACAAATCAAATAGTAGTAGTAGTAGTAATAATAATAATAATAATAATAATAATAATAATATTTATACCCCGCCCTTCCCGGTTCAGAAACCCGGGCTCAGGGCAGCTAGCAACAAATTTAAAACACTTAATTGTAATACAACAAAGCAGCATAAAATACAGTATAAAAGCATAACAATAAAATCCAAAGTTCAAAAATCAATTTGGGGGAAATCCATCCAATAAACATTAGATAGTCACCAGGGCTAGCTGGCTAAATTAGTCCTGAATGTACTGAAGATAGAGGTAATAACTTTCTAACTATAGAAAATACATTTTGGGGGTTTACATCAGTAATCTAATAGATCTTATTCTAATTGTCCCCACTAAAAACCCTGCAGTTTTTGCCATCACCTGATCATCTTGATCTGCTAAAAGAAAGGACACAGTAGGAATGGTTGAGTGACCTGACATAGCCTCACTCCTCAAATCTATATAAAGATTGCAAGCCAGAAGCACATGAGCCACTGACTCAATACTGCCACCTCCACATGGACACAACCGCTTTTCCAGTGGAATTTTTTTAAATCGACCCTCGAGTACAGCCAAAGGCAGCATATTCAATCTTGCGAAAGTGAAAGCGCATCTGTATTTTGGAATGGTTACATTTTGCAAATAGGGTGCCAAAGTGACTAGGTGGAAAATAATCACAACCATGGACTAAATTTCCTTATTTTGGCCAGATTATTATGTCGCTCAGTGTCATATAGGCGCTGTCTAATTAAATTATTTGTTTTACTGAAGCCAAATGTTAATAACTGTTGTGATGATAAACCAGAAAAGTAGAGCTTTTGGTTGACGATTTTAGACCAAGCGCTCTCATGACAATCTTGCGATACTAATGGTAGTAGACCAGTGTATCCCACCATTTTTCTCCAAGGAGCTCAAGGTGGCATAGATGGTTCTCCCCCTCCTCATTTAATCCCCACGAAAACCCTATGAGGCAGGTTAGGCTGAGAGGCAGTGACTGGCCCACAGTCACCCAGTGAGCTTCATGGCCGAGCAGGGATTTGAACTCTGGACTCCCAGGTTCTAGTCTGTTGGTATTAAAGGGTTAAGTTATACTAATCGCTCTAAACACTGAGCAGCTGAGCATCATTAAACATCCGGGAATGTTCGACAGCCTGTATAAATAGTCAGTTCCTTGCATGTGCTCTCTCTCTCTTAGTAGCGTTTTCTCTTAGTCTTGGTTGCTGTTTGTAGGAGTCATGCCTCAAGCTTGTGCACTGAGGCACAGTTTTGTTTAAGTTTTACTTGGCAAGAGATGAAGGATGCCTGCCTTATCTCCAGGCTATATTTTTTTGTAAATAAAGCATTTTGAGTTTGCAACGTGCTCCAGAGCTCCTGATTCATGACTCTAGCTGACTCACCTTACTCTTTGCCATTTGCTCAAATAAAGCTCTGCAGAAAAGGAAGCTTTACGTCCGGAAGCGCGACTGGACCGGTAACTTTGCTTACTTAAACACAAGCTAATTAAAGCTTATGGACATAGTCCAAACCTATGGCCACTACAACGCACTATTGCAGCAGGAAACAGATCTGGGAAGTTCTCCTGCACTGGCCCCATTGAAAAGAATGGCAGTGGTGCACGGACACTGTTATGGGGTTTTTACAAGAGATCTTCTCAGGCAATCGTGTCCTGTATAAACCCTTTCTTCTCAGAGGCAGAGTAATGGCAGCTTCCAATTTTGTGCCTCTGTAAATAAAACAGTGCAATGACCCTGTAAGGTAGGCCAGAATTATTTTTATCCCCATTCTGAAGACGTAGGGGATGAGTGAGCATCACTTGTCTAAAGCTACCCAGTGTGTGCTCATAGCTGAGGCAAGATTTGAGCCAGGGACTTCAGTATGCCAGCTCTGAGACAGAAAGTAGCCTGTTGATTTATTTCCTTTCATTTCCTATAAGTTATTCACTCTTCTTATTCCAGAGGGAGTTGCATACCAGCCAGTGGACCACAACGGCCTCAAAGAAGGAATTTGAGTTGCTGGCGTCACTGGAAATTCTGGAAGAGCGACTCTTGTGAGTACAGAACCATCAGGAAGAGATGGATGGATGTGTGCATTCTTGTGCAGACTAGAGACTATAGGGTATCTTGGAACAGGTGGCCTATGTGATTGCAGGTGTCTATTCAGCCTCAACACATTCCATTTTAAACCATAAATAGTGATATGTGAGTTCTCATGTGGTTTTGAAGTGCTAGGAATAGATTCTCCTGTAGGTTTTAGAGACTTGAAATGTACTAATCAGGTGTGGATTCTTATACAGGTAAAGGTAAAGGGACCCCTGACCATTAGGTCCAGTCGTGACCGACTCTGGGGTTGCGGCGCTCATCTCGCGTTATTGGCTGAGAGAGCCGGTCGGTGTACAGCTTCCAGGTCATGTGGCCAGTATGACAAAGCTGCTTCTGGCGAACCAGAGCAGCGCACGGAAACGCTGTTTACCTTCCTGCCGTTTACCTTCCCGTTTACCTTCTACTTGCACTTTGACGTGCTTTTGAACTGCTAGGTTGGCAGGAGCTGGGACTGCGCAATGGGAGCTCACCCCGTCATGGGGATTCGAACCGCCGACCTTCTGATCAGCAAGCCCGAGGCTCTGTGGTTTAACCCACAGTGCCACCCGCGTCCGGATTCTTACATAGGTTGCAGTAATATTGGCTGTTAGGAGAGTGAAGAAGCAAGAGAACATGTATTTTTCACAGTAGGAAGCAACCAGCTAGAATAAATCAGATTAGTTTAATTGGTTTCTTGCCTGCTCCGGGCTATGAGTTCTTTCTGGCACCTGCTCTTTCAGAGAGGCTGAAAAGCGAGCACAGCAAGCTGAGGAAAAATCTGAAGTCCTTCATGAGGACTTAGAAGAAGCTCTGGCAAAAATCCAGAACATGGAGGGTGAGCAACCAAAGCTGAAGGACTCTGAAGAAAAAGAAACAAAACTCAAAGCAGGTATGGCTAAAGGTGGAATTGTAGAGTCTAAAAATGCTCTGGAACTTTAAGGGCAATTTCATGCACCACACGTTTAGGCATACATTTGAAAGCATAAAATGTGAATGTGATAAACTGGTTTGCAGGCTCACGTGCGTTCAAGGTACAAATGTGTCAGAGAACCAGGATTGGCTGCACTTACGTCTCAAGCATACATTTGGGTGGTATAATTGAGTATGCTGCTGCTGCTGCATAATTGCGAAATGGCTCAAAACAGGCATAGGGAAGTCATGTGTTGCAGCTCTTGTTGAGCTGTGCCACCCACTTGGTGGTCCGAGCAAGCTTTTATCTGCCTAAGCTGCTCATCTGCAGCGTGATACTGGCCATATCAGGATTGTTAATTTCTCTGAACAGTCAAAGTACTGTGCACATGTCAGAGATCAGTGTGTATTAGATCATTGAAATAAGTGGGGCAGAGCACGTAATGCTCTGTTGGAATATTCCCATTATGGATGAGGTTCTTCTCACTGAGAACAGGTATACTTATGAAGTGTGAACATGTAAAAGTTGGGTTTGTGGATGCATATGCTGTTCATAACCATTTTGGGGGCAGCTGGGTTTGGTCCTGATTCCGTCAAGGCCATGCTTGGACTGAAACCTGGACCTGTCACAGAGTAGAGTATGAGGTTTCTCTGAGCTACTACCGGTAAGTTCTCATATTGTCTAGGTTTTGACAATGTAAATGTTTAAGTGCTTCTTGCTGTGCATCTGTCATTGCAGAAGTCGTCGTTAAGGAACAAACTGAATCAACTTCACAGCCCAGCACTCCTAAGCCACGAATGAAGAAATTCCCCAAGCCCAAACGCTGAAGAAGAGGGTGACCTCCAGAAGGCCTTTGGCTCCTGCTTGTAGTTGGCACTGGACACAGATGGAGGGTTGTGCATTAGTGGCTACTTGGAATTCTCCCAGCTCTGTTAAACTATTTGTTCAGTACATGGAAAGAAGTTAACTCAACTACGTGGGATTGATTCCCAGTTTCTGTTATTTATATAGAACATATTCAAGGTCTAGGTTGGAGTTGCCCTGATATTTCACTGTATTTACCTATACAGATTGAATTTAAGAATAAGTCACTAGGAAATATTAGGGTTTTTTGTTTGAACTCCCCCCCCCCAAAAAAATGAATACTTGATCCATCTTAGGAGTTTTTCACTAGTAGATGCATTGGGAGTGTCTTGGACTTTAGTATCCGGTAATTACTTGGCATGATTCCCTTCCCTCTAGTATCTGGTAATTCCCTTCCCTCTAGTACTTTAGTATCCGGTAATTACTTGGCATGATTCCCTTCCCTCTAGTACTCTAGTAGTTCTCTTTGTTTACATAAGGTAGGAGACTCTTAAAAGCAGCACCTCCAAATGTCTCCCAAGCATAGCACAAGGTACAATCCCAGCCTTCCAAAGAGCAGGGAGGGATAGTTCCCTAATCTCATGCAGATATTGGAGTTGACAGAAGCAGTGAGAGACTTCCACTGTTCCTGGCTACTCATAAAGCCTGAAGTAAACAGAAAGACACTTCTAGCTGTGGAATCTCTGCGAAGGGCAGGCTATTCACTCAAATAACACCATGCTTTGGAGATACTTAGAACTACCCATTGGAATCTAAATGCTTCTGAGAAGCTCTTACTTTGTCACAAGATGCGATCCTGATTGATTACTTCACCCAGATCCTGTACCTGTGCTGGAGGACTCAGGAAAGGGGAAGGCCCTACAGTTTTTCTCAAACTTGGGTTCCCAGCTGTTGTTGGACTACAACTCCCATCAGCTAGCAGGACCAGCGGTCAGGGATGATGGGACTTGTAGACCCTATTACGAAGCAAGAGACTCCCTCACAACTTCCAAGTTCTCTGTGGAACTTTTTCACAAGTCATCAGGAAGAGATTGGTGGTTGCTAATGGCACTTGTGAAACCCTGATCCTTTATGAATGGAAGCTGACTTACCAAATATTTTAGACTGATCTGGTATCAGTACTTTTTCTGTCCCAACACTGCATCCCTTCCACAGCCTTTTCTGAAGAAATGTGTTTACATAGCGGAACATATTTCACCCCTTTGTTGAACTGTCTTCTGCCTCATTGCCACCCCACTCTTCCTTCAGGGGGGAAATAAGAGCTAGCATGGTATTTTGAACAGGAAAGCAGAGTAAGCCAAAGTTTGGCTGCTTACACCTGTTCATGGCATTGTAAAATCATGGCCAAAAGACGCCATCTAGCAGAAATGAGCAGAAATACAGCTTGATTTATTTACTGTATATTCCTGCGTATAAGACTACTTTTTAACCCAGGAAAATCTTCTCAAAAGTCGGGGGGTCGTCTTATACACCGGTTTGTATTTCTTATAAGGCGAGTATATCCCAAACTCTGTATTTTAACTGGAAAAGTTGGGGGTCGTCTTAAACGCCCAATCGTCATAAGTATGTTCCACTTTCCTTTCTGCGGAGAACATAGGAAGCTGCCTTGTACCATTGGTTCATCTGACCAGTGCCGGATCTAGATCGGCGCAGTTTCCCCACACAGGGCATTGAGCTGAATGGGTGCAAAATAGCAATATTACTAATACCTGTATTTATTTGGTTGCCTACTCACAGTTAAAGCCCCGGTCAGACAGGTGATTGAGTTGCCACAACTATGACTTAGTGCACTTGAGAGCATGCGCCGGACTGAAGCTAAGGGAGGGGAGAGAAATACTGGAGGAGGCACTAAATTTTGTTTTTGCTCAGGACGTATTACCAAAGTCTGCCCCTGATCTGACAC
This sequence comes from Zootoca vivipara, assembly GCF_965207765.1. Taxonomy (NCBI): domain Eukaryota; kingdom Metazoa; phylum Chordata; class Lepidosauria; order Squamata; family Lacertidae; genus Zootoca; species Zootoca vivipara. The sequence goes on from NC_142590.1 coordinate 6,382,525, forward strand.
AACATTCTCTCTCTTCAGTAGCAACAGCTCTCTGGAATCACAGGCAGAAGCCTCTTGCAGCCCTGTTCCCCAATATCCTTTTCATTGGAAATGCATGAAATGCCTGCACCACTGAGCTATAGCTGCTCCATGTGCTGTTCAGCTGGAAGCTTCATTTTAAATGAATTAATATACTGTGTTTCCCCGAAAATAAGACATATCCATAAAATAAGCCGTAGCAGGATTTCTAAGCATTTCCGCAATAAGCCATACCCCGAAAATAAGACATGGATGCGGCGCCTCCCGGCAACAGCTTGCTGCCCTCCGCCATGCTGTGCGCGGAGCCCTTCCCACTGGAATAAGACACCCCCTGAAAATAAGCCATAGTGTGTCTTCTTGAGGAAAATAAATATAAGACAGTGTCTTATTTTTGGGGAAACACGGTAGGTGCTGGAGGAAATACAACATCACTCAGGCTGGAGATAGGTGTAAGATTCTCCCAAACTGCTTTGGTTGCTGTAGCTTTAATCCTGCCTCAAAAGCTGGGGAACTGTAATGAAGTCAAACAAGGGACCATATTTCTACGGTGGTAGGGAGGAAGGAGCCTTGCTATAATAACTCTGGGGGGCTTCCAACAAAATATTAAAATACAATAGTGTTGCAGACATTAAAAGCTTCCCTAAACAGAGCTGCCTTCAGATGTCTTCTAAAAGGAAATATATAGGAAATAATGCCTGTTTGCTTATTTTAGAAATATTTTTTAATATCAGAGGCCAGTGCCGGAGAATGGAAGCACACACTATCCACTAAAATTGTTAAAGAAAGAAAAGGAAATTTGCACATTCAGAAGATATTTATTATTATTATTACTTTAAAAAAATAGGCTGCTTTTCAGTCCAGAGTCTCCAAGGGTGATGTTTTGAAGTTCACATATCAGAGCACATAAAAATCACAAAAATACTAAAACAAGTAGCAGTGAGGCTGACAATAAGAACAGCAGACAAAATTATCATTCTAAGAGCTCTTAGCAAGAGCTGATCAAGGAAGGTTCCACCTGGCGCTGAATATACATCGGATTTAGCACACATTAGATGAATCTGTGTGCTTTGTTGAATAGCTTGAGTTTATTCTTTTGCAGAATTTGCCATTTTGTGTCCAAAGGTTTTCTTTCGTTTTGATGGGAACAACAGAACAGAACAAGGGCTAAGCTCAAGTTGTATCTGTGAGGAAGCCCCACTCCGGTCCTCCTGTGTTTTCCTTGCGCTTGGTAGAAACCACCCATTTATTTTTTTTATTATTTATTTTTTTGCTCCTTCCACTAAATCATCTCTACTGAGTTTTAGAGTCTTGGGCTGCTGATGGAACTGCCAGCCTGTATTGTCCAGGCCCAGCCCAATCTGTGTCCCTCTGCTGAAAGAGACACAGATGGTGTCCCACCTTTGTTGGCTTTAATGATAGACGGGAAGGGAGGGCTACTCCCTGAGCCAATTAACAATTAAAGCAAACAGACAGCAAAGAGCTTTCACAGCAAGTTCCCAGACTTCATTTGTGCTGTGCTGCTCACTTTCACTCTGTGAACTGGTTCAGGCAGGACACACGACTTTCAGGCCCAAGGACTGCCGTATGCTTCTTGCGGTCCACCATCAACACTTCTTATGTTCGTCTCTTGCAATGTATAATAATAATAATAATAATAATAATATATTATTTATACCCCGCCCATCTGGCTGGGTTTTCCCAGCCACTCTGGGCGGCTTCCAACAGAAAAATAAAACACAGTAATCTATTAAACATTAAAAGCCTCCCTGAACAGGGCTGCTTTCAGACGTCTTCTAAAAGTCTGGTAGTTGTTTTCCTCTTTGACATCTGTTGGGAGGGCGTTCCACAGGGCAGGCGCCACCACCGAGAAGGCCCTCTGCCTAGTTCCCTGTACCTGCCTTTCGCAATAGGGACAAGGAACAGAATGACCAAAGAACAGGAACGGCCAACGGGTGAGTTTATTATTCAGCCCTTCATCCAAGATGTTAAAAGGAAGCATACATAATCTTTCTCCGTCCCCACACCCCTGCTTTTTTAATCTTCATGACATGGTCCTGCGAGGTAAAGTGAGCTGAGAAATTGACACCCAGTGAGCTTTACGGCAGAATAATAATTTGAACTCAGTATTGGATTTTAACTGGGAATATCACACGGGGGTGGTTAGACACCTAGCAAGCTTTGTGCTTCTAAAAATATTATGTGGAAAGAAACAAATATACATTTGAAAAAATGGGGCTGGAATGCACTCTCCACATGCAGCTAGGACAGGCTGCAATTCCCTGTTTTGTACACTTGGTGGCAAAGCAGCCACCCTCATAATATGTAGCCCAGCTGGTGACCACTTAGTTCAGGAGTTTAAAAGTTTAAAAGTTTAAGCAGATTTAATTACAGGAGGCCCAATATAGGATCAACTATGACTACATCAGCTACAGTTTGAAATGCAGATTATGCCTATTCTTCTGCTGAATTCCTGTAGTGGAGTGGCAAAATGTTTTCAGACCAAGGGCCGCATTGCCTCATAAGCAACTTCCAAGGGGCCACATTCCAGTAGTGAATGGGGCCCAGGGCAAACGTGGGCAGAGCAACAGCTACAATTTTTACCTTTATCCAGAAGGCAGTTCCTACACAGACTAATATCCCCTCTCTTATCCTCCATCCAGGTGAGTTCAAGGGCACATTTCAGCCAGGCAAAAGCACTTCAGGAGGGTGCAAAGCAGGCGGGTACGAATTGTGGACTAGGCAATGGGTTATGGCCTGAGGAGCTAGACAGAGAGGCCTAGATGCTGCACCTGGTGCCTGAGTTTTCCTACTTTAGTCCTACAACATGGGGGAATCCTTCGCCTTTGGAGCTTCTGGGTTGCTGGCGATATCTGAAGAGCGCTTGCAGCCTGTGGATTTCAGGTTGTCTACTGATGAAGGATTCATTAGGTCAAGGGGGAAAGGAAGAATAAAGGTGGACGGCTTCTCTGCAGACAGGTTTTGCAACATGTGAAGGTAGCGGAGCTGGAGGGCGGCTGGCGTGTGGGAAAGCACCTCAGCTGCCACCTTCAGAGATTCGGAAGCAGCCTTTTCTCCTTCAGCAGCTATGACCTAGAAAAACAAGGTATTTAGAAGATCTTCCTTTGGGTCAGGATGCAACGAAGTTTTACTCAGAGTAGACCCATTGAAAGTAATGGGACTAACTTTGATGTGTTCATTAATCTCAATACCCTGAGTAAAACTTTGTTGAGTACAGTACTGCCCATGGTTCCTTCCATAATGGTGCCCTTCAGTGTTGTAGAAGCAACGCTACTAGTCAGCTGGAAGTGAAACGAAAACAGGTTCTGCACAGCACTTAAAATGGTGCTACATTGAATGCTCACACCCTCAGGGCCAAAAACCACCTCTAATGTTTCCTCAGAAGCAAGTTCAACTGAGTAAAAGCCCTCCAGTGTTAATTAGATACTTATTATTTGCAGGTTCTGGGCGTTAGTTTCTTCTTGAGGTAATTTCCTCTTATTAGTCAACATTTGTTCCTGGTCTGAGGAGGGCAGGGATAAGTGACTTATTTCCTTGCATTTTTTTCGTTTTTAATAAAACAGCACTGTTTTCCTATAAAAAAACAATAAAATGGCCGCAGCAGTGGTGGGGATAATGAAAAGAAACTTGTAATTAATTCCTACCACAGGGGAACAACTGGCTTATAAGGGACAGCATCCAGACAATATCTTATTCAAGTGGCAGCCCATACTCCCCTGTCAATGGATTTGGATTTTCCCAATCTATGGATAATCCATTAAGGGAAGAAAAGTCAATATAAAGTCACATATTACCTGACTTTATATTGGATGTTTTGAAGTGTGTTACATGTGGTGATATTTTGCTGGGTGCCACTTATCGCTTCATCCCCCATTTTCATTTTGTTTCCGATAGCCCAAAGGAAAGCATGCAGGGTTAGTGTGGAAGAAATTTATTTCAATCTTGTGCTGCGTAGACTTGAAACAGTCTGGACCTTCCATTTTCCAGTGCAGCTGCGAAACAGCCTTCATGTTGTACCTCCTCCATCTCTTAGGTTTCCAGTCAAAGGAAATGAAGGCGTCCCTGTACCTTTACCTATAAATTAACTAATGCAAACAAGAATGGCTCTCACTTTAGATCAGTCACCCCCAAACTCGGCCCTCCAGATGTTTTGGGGCTACAATTCCCATTATCCCTGACCACTGGTCCTGTTAGCTAGGGATGGTGGGAGTTGTAGTCCCAAAACATCTGGAGGGCCGAGTTTAGGGATGCCTGCTTTAGATTAACGAAAGTTGGATAACCAACAGAATTAGCTTTGACCAGTGACTCACTCCCATGTGCTGTGAGATGCAGGCAGAACCATGGCCAACGCTTGTCTTATTAGACCTGAAGAGAGGAAAGCATCTCCCTCCCATAGCTCCCTCCTGCCCGTAGCTTCCAGTAATAAAAACATGCCGGGTCAGTGTATTGCCTTACCCTCACTCTGGCTTGTCTCTGGGCTTCTGCTTGTGCAGCCAGTGATTCCTGAAGCTCCGTTGGCAACCGCACATCTTTACTGAAATAAACATAGTTGTTAATGAAATCTGGGACTGCAGACCTAAACTGGAAACTACGTAAATGGTTTTCTGTTTAAGAACACAAGAAGAGCCGGGCGGCTGGATCAGACCAATGACCTATCTAGTCCAGCACCCTGTTCTTACAGGGCCAACCACAGGCCTGTGGGAAGACAGCAAGCAGGATCAGAGCATGGCAGCACTCTGCTCACCTGTGATTCCCAGCAGCTGGTATGCAGAGGCACACTGCTGATGATGGTGGAGGGGAAACAAAGCCACTGTGGTTAGTACAACCATTTAGCTCAGGAAGGAAACTCTGTATTACATCAGGGGGAAATGAGTGCTGGTTGTAACCATGCCTACATGGTTGGCTGGCCAACTGGCCAGCTAGTTATCAGGTCAAATGGGACCTTTGTCCTGGGTGCCAGCTTGACAAGCCAGTCACTGGCTGAATATCTCTCTCACTGCCACTCCTGAGTGGGCCTACTAGTTTGCTAGCAACTCTAGCGACATTTACATTGGCAGTGGGATGTATCCCTGTGTCAGATTCGTTCTCATTTGTTCTGTTAGGAAAGGGGACATTTGCCATTGTGGTAGGAATGCCCTGAAGAAGTTTTAAATGGCCATAGGATGTCCTGCATGGCTCATATATGGACAAACACTTCCCATAGCTCTGGAATCAGGACCTTTGCCCTCCCACTGTTTCTGGACTCTGGCTCTCACCAACCCAATAAAACCTCAGCTTTTTTCATCCTGATCCACTTTCCCAGCAGGATTGCAGGAGCAGTGGAAAACTGACAGACCAGGAAGGCAGAGCAATTCATCTGGTTCACAACTGCCTTTTCTGGGTGGCGCCAAACTGATTCAATCATGTTGGGATCAGGACAGGAGGCAATCCTTATTCTGCCCTCACTGTGATCAGTGAGAAGACATCCAAGGCTGCCTTGCTGCCAGAAGGGATGGGAGTAATTGGCCAGAGCCCTCCCTTCCCCACTCTTGGTGGGGCTGTGGAGCCAATTGCCACCTGGCAAGGAGAACGCCTCTCGAGACACCCTTGCCTTGAGGATATCATAGCAAAATGGGAGCGACTCAAAAGTTTAGCCCAAGGTGACTCTAAACAAATGGAGAGCTGGTCAGCTGTAGCCTTTCTGGCCATATGTAGATCCATAAAACTGCAGGAACGGGGTACCTTTTGGTGCACTGAGCTGCCAGTTTTGAACTAAGCAGCTTCTCTTACATTACTGGTCATTGAAATCAACCCTTTTCACCCACAGCCATGTCAAAACAGGTGGGCGAGGAGCTAGCTGTGCGCCTGCGAGAGAGAGCAGCAGGATAAAGGAGGAGGCCCACAAAATGGTGGCTTGTACCAGGGTGACCCCCTATGCCCAGGGTTTGTTCAAGGGGAGAAATAACAAAAACTGATTATACTCATAGGGGCGGCATTAACAATAGTGAAAGGTCTCAGAGACCCCTCTCCTGATATTTTGTCACCTAATTATTTCCGCAGACCTCACATTTCATACCTACATTTCTGTCCTTTCCACCTTGATCCCCCACTGACAGGTGATGGCGTCCACAGCCACCTGCAAAAAAAAGTGTCTTCTTATTGGCAGCAGCTTTATATGATGGATGAGCAACTTAGAAATGTAAAACCAGCGGAGTCCTAACATTTCTAGTGAGAACTGCTCTAGTAGTGATGGCTTTCTCCTTGATGCAAACCAAGTGTAAAGTTACCCTGAGTTAGGTAAGCACAGAGCTGTTCAAAAAAGGATTACAGCTTTTTCAAAAAAGGTTCCCTTTTCTCTGTCTTGGCTACTAGCTGATTATAGGTCAATCCATAATTAATTTGTCAGATTCCTTTCTAAAGTTACCTAAACTGGAGCAAAGTCTATTATCTCTTGTATGCCCCAAACCTAACTGCCAATCATTTATTGGGCCACTTAAAGGTCTGCTATGAGAGGGAGAAAAAGGCCTCTCTAGCCACTCCACTAAAAAGGCAGGCAGTTAATCTTATATTTATAAAATTGTCTCTATCAACCAGAGCAGACTAAGACAATGTGCAGTTCACAAAATAGTACATTTATCACCATGCTATTAAAAGCATCACTTTCTGCAAGTCAAACTGTTCTTAAAGGTGCAGGAGACTACGGTAAGCTGGTTCGCCTGTTTGGAGGCAGTATAGTGTCTGTGGTTACCTGTTGTTGTTGTTTGAAAGGAAATGCTGCCCTAGGTGGATCTTGCAAGGCAGTTCTGAGTTTACGTACTATAAAGCCACTTTCAGGAAGGAGAAGGTGCCCAGTAGCAAGGCAGAAGCATTTCACTTGTGTCCTTTCATTGGCTACCATACCATTTTCCCAGTTCTGCTTGTAGCAGCCACTGGGCAAGCCTCCCACTCTAAGTGATGGACCTCCCCACCATGTCCTCTGTACAGAGCTATAGCCAACCCTCATCCCCACCCACCTTTATTTCCTGGCTGATGCTCTTCCTCTCCATCAGGATGTCTGTGAGCGACCGTTGTGCCAGAAAGCGCTTTGCGATGGTTGGCACTAGCAGCTGGATTGCCTTCGAGTGGTTGGCAAGGGTGGTCATGACGAGTGTGGCATTCTCCATTCGATAGTAACAGATGGTATCTATTTCTAGACTTGCCATGTCTTTGGTTATGGTCTAGGGCAAGCAGAAGGCATTGTGTGACCATCCAATAGAACAGGGGTCGGCAACCTAAGGCCCGTGGGCTACAAGTGGCCTACGGGGGTCGTTTAACCGGCAAGTCCCGGCATGCTGCACTAAACGAGCGCAGCGCACTGCGGGGACGGCGCCAGAAATTGCGTCTGTGCATGCATCAGAAATTGCGTCTGCGCAGATGCTGGAAATCGCAGATGCACATACTCGCATGTGCGATCCGGCCTAGAGGGATCTCTGCTGGAGAGAACCAGCCCAGGCGTGGTAAACCTTGCCGACCCCTGCAATAGAATGTTACAAAACCTGTCCCTCTCTCTGCCGAGAAGTGACAAGAGCCCCTGGGGTCCCAGGCTCTGTGTTCACCCAGGGTCTGTGTTCCTTTGGAGAATTGAAGACGCAGCAGAGACTGCTGTGGCTTTAAGAAATATGGTTTATTCACCTATTTGCACCTTCAGTCTGCATGGAGGGAGTCTAGATCTTACTGCACAGGAGTGGCTTATATTTGGGTATTGTCTTTTTTCCTCCCCCCCCCCGAATTTTAAAGGTGCGGCTTATATTCGGGTGCAACTTATATTTGGGCCAATATGGTACAGTGGTACCTTGGTTTCAGAACAGTCTGGTTTAAGAACGATTTGGTTTACGAACTCCGCAAAACCAGAAACAGTGTCTTGGTTTGAGAACTTTACCTCGGTCTAAGAACGGAATCCGAACGGTGGAAGGGCACTGGGGACGGGAAGCCTCATTTGGGAAAGCTCGCCTCGGTTTAAGAACGGTTTTGGTTTAAGAACGGACTTCCAGAATGGATTAAGTTCGTAAACCGAGGTACCACTGTATTAAGAAATAAACATCAAGTGGAGCTAACCCAATTCCAACAACTGAAGAAATAATGATTAACACCTATTTAGCACCTTAGAATGCTCAAAGCAAAGGGAACTGCCTTGTGCAGAGTCAGACCATTGGTTCATTTAGCTCAGGGATCAGCAAACTTTTTCAGCAGGGGGCCGGTCCACTGTCCCTCAGACCTTGTGGGGAGCTGGACTAGATTTTTTTGGGGGGGAAATGAACTAATTCATTTGCCCCACAAATAACCCAGAGATGCATTTTAAATAAAAGGACACATTCTACTCATGTAAAAACATGCTGATTCCTGGACGGTCCACGGGCCGGATTTAGAAGGCAATTGGGCCTTAGTTTGGGGACCCCTGATCTAGCTCAATATTGTCTACACTAACTGGCAGCAGCTCTCCAGGAATCCAGACTGTGTAGATTCCTAACCTTCGCTGGAGATGTCAGGGAATGAACCTGGGATGTTCTGCATGCAAAGCAGATATTCTGTCACCGATCTACAGCCTTCCTTTACGTTAAGTAATCCAACAACTGTCCCATTAGGTAGATCAGTATAATTCTTGTGGAGCTGAGTCAAAATGGCTTGCCGAAAAACTATATAGTTAGTTCATAGCCAAGGTGAGATTTGAACCAGGGGCTTCCTAATTAATTGGAATGGTGAATCTAAGTAAACTTCTGCTGCATTTGCCTCCTGCAAACAAGCTGAAGGGGCAGACTGTATCTCTCTTACCTCATAGAAAGGGATCTCTAAGGTTTTGAGGCGAAGGTCTATTTTGTGGTAGGTGTCCAAACATGGTAGGAAAAGGAATAATCCTGTTAGGAGAAAGAGAACAGCAGCAGTTGCAAGCTGGATGGTGTAAATCAGGGGTCCACAAACACATGTTGCCAAGGGCTGGTGCCGCCAGCAGGCAACCAAAATGGTCAAAGGCCTGGAAACGATGCCTAATGAGGAACGGCTTAGGGAGCTGGGCATGTTTAGCCTGGAGAAGAGAAGGTTAAGGGGTGATATGATAGCCATGTTCAAATATATTAAAGGATGCCATATAGAGGAGGGAGAAAGGTCGTTTTCTGCTGCTCCAGAGAAGCGGACACGGAGCAATGGATTCAAACTACAAGAAAGAAGATTCCACCTAAACATTAGGAAGAACTTCCTGTCAGTAAGAGCTGTTCGACAGTGGAATTTGCTGCCAAGAAGTGTGGTGGAGTCTCCTTCTTTGGAGGTCTTTAAGCAGAGGCTTGACAGCCATCTGTCAGGAATGCTTTGATGGTGTTTCCTGCTTGGCAGGGGGTTGGATTGGATGGCCCTTGTGGTCTCTTCCAACTCTATGATTCTATGATCGCGCTGCGGGCCGGAGCCTTGCGCACACATGATTTCCAGCGCACTTCCGGGTCGCCGGAACACTGGAAATAGCTTGTGTGCATGCGCATGGGCCTCCTCTGGCCTGGAAGTGTGCAGGAAATGACACTTGCACATGTGTACAAGCTATTTCCGACACTCCGGCAACCCAGAAGTGGGCGGCTGCACCGCGCCGTTAAGAGCAGGCAGTGGCAGTGAGCGCCACCTAAAAGAGCCTCCCAGGCTGCATCCGCCCCCCGGGCCTTAGTTTGGGGACGCCTGGTGTAAATAAACCAGAAGAAAACTCACATTTCTTAATGCAAAAGGTAATAGGCCTGGACCGAATAGGTAGCGAATCCAACCTTTTTAGTTAGGCAGCAGTGCTCTTTTGGAAGCTGAAGATGTAGAACAGAGGTATGTGTTGTTATAAGAATTCTAAGGTCTCAAATATAGAATAAATATTCATAAATGCGGCACCTGGAAGCAGAGCGGCAGCTGGGCTGCCAGATGAGCGAGTGAGCGCCCAGGCCGCTCTCCGGAAGCTGCAGTGGAGGCGGCCCCAGGCAGCACCGGCGGGCGCGGGCGGCAGGCAGGCTGGCCAGCGCCCCCTTCATTTTTGCGCTCTAGGCGGTCACCTAGTCTGCCTGGGAGGGGAGCACCCTGTTGCAACAGTTCAATAAAGATCAGGCTTACTAGCTGCTTTGCTTCTCAATATTCTCTGGTTGGCCTCTGTTATTTTCTCCTACTGATGGAGAACCTACAAAGGACTCTATAAGGGCTCTTGTATACCCCATAAGGGAATAAGGGCAGATTTTGTTTACAACAGGGGTAAATGCTGATAACTTTGAACTCCTTGCAATTGTGTCTTTAATTGAGTTTAATTGACCCAGCGGTGCTGGCTCATGCAGCAAAATTCTCTTTCTCATTCATCTGTCTAACAATCCTGAGTCATGATTATCCTATTTCTTATACTTATAATGAGTGTTATTTGCCCTGAAGAAACTAGTGGTTTCATGGGCCCCATAAAGGGCTCACACTAGTGTCTGGGCATTGTCTGTCCTGCCTGGTCTCTTCCTCCAAGCACTATCCCTAAACCGTGCCCTCCTCACCTGTGCCTTCCTGTACAAAACTACACAGGCAATTGTTTCTCACCTAAGCCATGGGGAGGGTCCATCTAAATGTTAAGTTCAGCTTCTTGAGTACCAATAGTGCGATCCGCATGCAGGCCACTATGTGCAATGGGATGTAATGGGGGCAGGGAACCTTTTCCAGCCTGAGGGCTGCATTTCCTAATGGGCAAAGGTGGGCAGAGCAGCAGGTACCGGTAGGAGTCTGACCTTTGCCTCACTGAAATGTAGTTCAAATGTCTCCAAGCAGGCCAGCTGCAGCTCAAGGACCCAGCGCACAGCTACTGAAGGGCACAGCCTGGTGTCAGAAGGTGCAGATTAGGAAGAGGCATTGCCTGGAAAGACTTCCAAGGGCTAAGCAGAGCAATTTGGAGGAAGGTATTTTGCTCCCCAGAACTTCCCCAGCAGGTACATAACCTGAGGCTTCCTGAAAGGCTGATAGTTCTATACTTACCGGGCCCTCTGGGCCTTCCGCAAAGAAGGCGTCCAAATCGAAACAAAATGGCTCTTTCATACTCCCGTACAATCTGTCATGGAAAAATGGATGGTGGGAATCTGTAAGATAAAGCGGAACTACGTACCGTGCGGAACCCTCTGCTCTAAAAGCCCACGGGACCCGAAATGCCTGGTGCCGCCTGCTGCAGCAAATGTAAAGTGATGACGGGCCTTTGTTGAGTGGGAAGAATCATATTCAGTTTCACAGCCACCATGCATTTCAAGCACATTTCAAGTGCATGACTTTCCCCCAAGAATCCTGGGAAGTGCAATGCAATTCCTAGCATCCTTAACAAACTACTTTCCCCAGGATTTTTTGGGGGGAAGGCACATGCTTTCAATGTAGGGTATGGATCGGTGTAGCATGGGGCCTCCAACTGAGCACCAGTGTTTGTGACTGAGGATTAAGAGAGATTCACTTGCTCTGTTTCTGGCTTCAGTTTCTTAAAAACACCATGCACAGAGGCTCTGGCCCTTGTGAGGAGTTGGCTGTCTGAAGGGGCCAGCAATGGAGGGAACCAAACATTGTTATGCCTCATGTCTGATTGTGGGAGTGTTTGCTACAGTCTACACACCTACATGCTATCTTCTTCCCCGCAATTTAAGCCACCACAAGGAATGTTTGTAAGTTGCATGACCAACTGCAAAAGAAAACGGGGCTTTTGTATCTTTTTAGAGTTGTACAGAAAGGGGAATCGTAGCAAGTACAATTAATTGTGCTCCTCCTGAACGACAAACTCCACCTTGCAAAAATCCCTTCTGCACAGCTATTAAAGGTACAGAGGCCCCATCCTTTTGTCTTCAGGAATTCTGCTAGCTTCTTTTATTCTCTTCACTTTTTTTAAACTCAGAAGGAAAATGTAGAAAAAAAGCTGAATAAGCATTATTTAGTAGCATTATTTCTAAGGTAAGCTCTCTCAGCCTACCTGTTAAAGATTATTCCAAAGTACCCTGTTTATGTAAGGTGGTGTAGAATAGCTACTACATCTGAAAGGAGAAACGATTACAAATGAGAACAATTCTAGCAGATCTTGGGCATATAAATGAAACAGAAACAAAATTAATTATCATTATCTCTGCCTCAGAGTAGCAGTAATTACTCTACTTGAAATGCACCTTGACGTGAAAGAAGACAAGTGGGCAGTATTACTTTTATTCACAATATGAGTAATTTAGAACATGATAAAATAGATGAGGGAGACTACTGTGAGCAAGCAGAACTCTTGGCTTTGTGAAGACTTTGGTATTCAGATTGCAATTGCTGGAAGAATTAGTGTTTAGTGTTATCTGAGGTCTATATATGGATGCTTCACTCACATCAATTTGGAACTACCTGTTTACCTACACAGCACCTCTGTAAGACCTCATTTGCATTGAATCGTACACATAGCAGTGTGTGTGAGTGAGAGATGCTTGGTCTTCTATCTGGGCCTGTATGTGAACTCTGAACACTGCAAAATTATAGTTCCTGCACATGCAACAGCCCCAATGACTTACCTTCATGCAGAACCAGATGGAAATGGGGAACGTGACTATGAGGAGGAGGAGGGAAAGGATGACAAGAAGCCACTCACAAATGCCCAGGCCTGGAGACTTTGTACCTACAGGGGAACAGATAAAGAGCAGGTGATGGAACAGGGTACAGTATTTCCTTTAATCTTACTGGGGAGACACAATAAGATGATGGAGGCCACTGTTGTTGGTACTATGGTCACGTATCCTACTTTACAGAAGGCTTGTGAGAGGATAGCCCTCTATTTGAAGGTGCTCTGTATGTGCAAGTGGGCCAGCTCCAGGGCTGGTTTTGAAGTTAAAGCACCATTAGAAAGGTGAGCAAGCCCTGAAGTTCCCCACCAACAATTGTTACCTGATCTAGTCTCCCCCACTAAGGAGAGATGAACCAAATTTAAATTATGGCAGTTATTTCTAAATGCACATCTATATGCCATTGTTATATTCACACTTTGTGCATATTTGTGCCCCCTTTTTGGTGATGCATTTCCTACCTTTTTTTGGCAAAACGTAAGTGGCCACCTTATGCAGCCGCAGTCTTCTTCAGACTATTATTTGGGCCCGAGTAGCAGGACACAGTAGATTCAAACTCTGGCATAGTAAGAAAAGCTCAGCAGGGTTGTCCCGGAGCCCTTCTGAGCCCCCCCCCCGTGCTCTTGCATTGCCCCTTAACTACTTGCCCCCTTACCTTCCTCCTGCTTCTCACTTTCAAGCAGGGCCTCCATTTCCTCCTCAAATGGCACAACATCATCCACATCCACTACTGTGGAAGTGTGGACTTGGTTGTCTGCCTGAAGGCTGCTCTGGGTCTCCCTTTCCCTCTTCCTTTTGCTGAACTCCTGCTGCTTCTCTTTGCTAGTCTTCCGGCTGTGTTCCACTTTGTCCTTCTTCCTGCCATCTTGAATGGCCTGCTCTCTGCTTCTCCCGCGGTGCTCCCTAGAAGAGCTCTGTGGCTTCTTTTCTGCCCTCATTTAGGGAGACTGTGCTAAGGAAAAACAACTCTTCACTGAGGATGTGGGAGTTTGTGCTGCCTGGCCATTTATCCTGTCCAAAAAGGAGGGCCAGAGAGAGGGGGAAGCCATTGCCCAGGAGGAGGAGGATGTTTATTTGCGCCACTGGAGCTATTGGACAGTGAAATCAGTCACAAATTTGAGCAGGGTGGTTGTGTCATCATATGCTGTGACTAAAATGAGAGGATCCTGCTGCACATTAATATCAATGCATTGTGGTATACAGTATTTATTTATGTAAAAGACTTTTTTTACCTGCCCTTCACCATAAGGTCCCAGGGTGAGTTATGACAATGGCAATACAGTAGTATCATTTTTTAAAAACAACAACAGTAAAACAGTTCAAAACACAACAGTGTAGATTAAACAAAAGAGGTGGGTCTCTCAAAACAAGACCTAAACTGCCAAATATGCTTCCACAGCCTTGAATCTGATCCATTATGAAATCATGTATTTTATATATGTTTTCAACTCTCCTTCAGTACAAGCAATGTGGAGTTGGAAAGGCAGAACCCACAGAGGGCCCAAGCAGTGATGGGGTGAACTGGAGGTGCAAGCACATTACCATTTGAAAAAATATCAATTTTTCAGATTTTTTGGGACAAGAAGCAGTGTTAGAACAGTATGAATAGGGGACCACTAACCCAAGTGTCTCCAGGTGTTTTTTTTGGGGGGGGGACCACTCTGGTCAGCCAGCACCTCCTAACAGGGGCTGATGGAAGTTATTGTCCAAAACAGCCAGAGAAAACCAGGTTGGAAAGGGTTGCTGAAGATCACAATACCAGTAGCAGTGTAGTCGTTGTTGCTGATACAAATTACGGGTCCCAGATCTCATGTCAGGAATACTGTATAGCTAGTCCCCTGGTTTCAAGAATGCCTAGAGAGGAACTGATAGTAAACCACGTGGAGAGAAAATAGTGTCCAACATTTCTCAGTTGTGATACCTCAACTCTAGAATGCCCTACCCTCTCAGATACGAGTAGCACCAGCATTGATGGTCTTCCAATGCCATATATATATATATATATATATATATATATATATATATATATATGTGTGTGTGTGTGTGTGTGTGTGTGTGTGTGTGTGTGAGAGAGAGAGAGAGAGAGAGAGAGAGAGAGAGAGAGAGAGATAGATTTGCAGATTGGGAGTACTTCTGGATCCTGCTCTGTCACTGGAGGCTCAGGTAGCTAGAAGTGGCTAGAAGTGCCTTTTACCAACTGTGGCTGGTTCAACAGCTATGGCTATTCCTGGACTGGGAAAGCCTTGCCACAATAGTACAACTGTACATTTGCTGATTGCTTCAAGACTGGATTACAGCAATGTGCTCTCTGTGAGGCTTCTCTCGTGCTGGATCTGGAAACTGCCGTTAATGCAGAATGCTGCAGCACGCTTGCCGACAGGAGTGAGGCCTCATCAGCACATACACCTGTGCTCATGGACCTGCACGGGTTGCTGATATGCTACCAGGCCAGGTTCAAGGTAAAGCATGTAAAGCCCTTAACAACTTGGGACCAGTTTACCTACGAGATCGCCTTACCCCACACGTGCCCACTCAACTGTTTTGATTGGCAGAAGCGGCACTATACAGGTGCCACATAATACCCGTTCCACATTCGATCATTTAGTGTGGCAGCACCGGAACTGTGGAACTTCCTGCCTATTGAGATCAAGCAGGTGCCTTCACTTTAATCTTTCTGATGCCTGCTAAAAACATTCTTGCCTAGACATGCTTACCCAGATGCTTAGAAGATTGAAGTAATTTTAATATGCGTTACTGTTTTAATTTTTGTATGTTTTGAAATAGGGTCGAATTTTTTCCCCTTGCTTTTCTTGTTTTATATTTTTGAAAACCTTATTGAGGCTTCCCACAACCAAACATTGTACAGTGTAGATTTTATGAAATAAATAAATAAAATACCATAAAAATATATCACAGCAGTTTACAACAACATAAAAACATAATTCTAGTTGCAGGTAGGTAGCCATGTTGGTCTGCCGTAGTCAAAACAAAATTAAAAAAATTCCTTCCAGTAGCACCTTAGAGACCAACTAAGTTTGTTATTGGCATGAGCTTTTGTGTGCATGCACACTTCTTCAGATATCTGGTATCTGGTATTTGGTATCTGAAGAAGTGTGCATGCCCACAAACATAGTTGGTCTCTAAGGTGCTACTGGAAGGAATTTTTTTTATTTTGTTTCGATAAAAACATAAAACCATGATATGTTCATTCAAACCTTTGACTTGGGTGATGTAATTATGTTGTATTTACACGAAACAGTGCTCCTTTGTATTATAATGCTTCTTGCTCTCAGATTGTGTGCAAAAAGAGTTATAAATAATTTAAATAAATAAAAATATTTCACTGATGAGACTAGGCACATGGCTAAGACCTCAATGATTATTCTAAGGATCACCGCCTGAGCCTCCCCACTTGCACCATGACATACCAGTATGGACAACACTGCACATTGCTGAAGGCTTTTGTACTTCTTCCTGCTTTTTGTTTACTCTTCAAGCTTTAGAAATTAGCACTGGCTTAGTAATACCGTACGGTAATCATCATGGTGCGTGCAGAAGAAAATGAATGGGACTGCAGGAGGTAACCTTGTGTTATTTTTTTCCCCCTCCTTGAATTCCGTTGTAATTAGAAATGTGTGCCACTCTGCTAAGTAAGCACAAGTGACTCGCTTTTTAAAATTCCCTTGTGTAAGCAGTTTAGATAAAGTAAAGAGGCCTTGGTTCTAGTCTTACAGGTGGCGGTGACTAAGCAATTTAAACAGCAAATCAGTTGGCACTGAGCACTGAGCAGAGCGCAATACTGAGGTGAAGGCATGGCTACAAATATTGCACCTAGTCAAAATGAATGTTTTAAACAAAATACAAAGGTCTCACTTGTGAGCCGCACAATGCCATGCCTGCCACACAAGCTCCCACACCGCAGCACACAAAGCGTTAACAGCGCACACATTAACAGGTCCGTTGCTATGTCAGAAAGATGAATTGGTACACTTGGGGTCAAGCGGGGTCAACAAACTTTTTCAGCAGGGGGCCGATCCACTGTGGGGGGCCGGACTATATATTTTTTTGGGGGGGATGAACAAATCCCTATGCCCCACAAATAACCCAAAGATGCATTTTAAATAAAAGGACACATTCTATTCATAAAATAAAAAAATTCCTTCAGTAGCACCTTAAAGACCAACTAAGTTTTAATTTTGGTGTGAGCTTTCGTGTGCATGCACACTTCATCAGATACCTATTCATGTAAAAGCATTCTATTCATGTAAAAACAAGCCGATTCCTGGACTGTCCGTGGGCCGGATTGAGAAGGCGATTGGGCCAGATCCGGCCCCCGGGGCCTTAGTTTGCCTACCCATGGGGGTAGGGGTTACACCTTGTGACCCCGCCCCAACCCCTGAGAATAGAGCTGGTGTCTCTCTGTAGCTCTGCCTCTTGGTCTGCACAGCCTCATCCTACCTTTGAAGCACATGCAAAACATCCCTTGCAAAATTCTGGGCACTGTAGTTTACACCTCAGTTACAATTCCCAGCAACCCTTAACAAACTACATTGTCCAGAATTATTTGAGGGAAAGAATGCTTCACAGGTGGCGATGGAATACTGAGAACTCGTTTACTTTTGCAGCACAGCTGCAGTTCTCGTCGCGTTTGTCAAGTTACTGTGCTTCACCTGCTTCAAACTTTTCCTTATTACAGTATTATTATTAATTGTTATTATATTGCGTCCTGCCCTTCACTCGAAGACCCCAGGCCAGTCCACATACACACTGACCGGTATGACCCCAGGCCAGTTCCCTCCCTTTCTCCTCAGGCCGGCCAGGGGGTCGCGTGGAGCAGCCGACCGTGAGGCGATTCCCGCTGGGAGCCGGCCAACGAAGGGTGGGAGCGGCCCTCCTTTCCCGCCCTCCTCTCTCGGGCCTGGTGTCGGTGATTCGCTAAGGGATGGGCTGTGTTTGTTTGCTTGCTTTAAAAAAAATATTATTGAAAAGGCGGGAGGAGACGTTGGAAAGAGGGAGGGAAGAAGAGGTCTTGAGGTCTGGCTGCTTGAGAAGCCTTTCAAAAGAGCCGCGCCTGCGTGTCCGCGCAGAAGGGAACGCGCGTGAGAGGGCGTGTCTATACGTGCGTGTTTGCGCGTGTGGAGATACAGATACTGTACGTGGCCGTTAAGAGGGAGGGGATTCAAAATGAGGGAGGGGCGGAGGGCGTCGGAGCAGTTCGGCTTCAGGCGCGTAGGTCGGCGGGGCTCGTGTGTCTGAACGCGCCCAGCCTCGTGTCAGTCGGTCGGGGGCGGGACCCTGCTGTCCGGGCGAGGGGCTTCCTCCTCCTCCACGTGAAGAGAGGTGGTGAGAAGGGAGTTGCCAGCCCAGGGGGGAGGGTCGTGATTTGGCTGTTTTTTGTTTCTACAGTAACTTGTTTTAGCTCTTGGGAAGGGGTGGCATGGAAGCTTGGTTGGGCGGCCTAAATTTCTTATACGAATATCCCTCCCTCAAAGAACACGTGAAAGGGTTGCATGGATAATGCAGGTTTTAATGATGTGCTGTCCTTGGCCTAGGGTGACTCTTAGAGTCGTTGCATTTAGAAGTGCTTTTGTGGAAGAGATTTTTCTGGTTTGATTTTAAAATGGCCTATTCATACCTGCTTATTAATTAAACATTCATCCCCACCTTTTAATAAAATAAAATAAAACAGCTTACAAGAATCATGTATTTGTAGGTTGAGGTGACAGGCTTGGTTGGATAATGGTTGCAATGTTTTTGTTAGAAGGTATGGCTTGTGGGAAGGGACCCGGGTGGCGCTGTGGGTTAAACCACTGAGCCTAGGGCTTGCTGATCAGAAGGTCAGCGATTCGAATCCCCGTGACGGGGTGAGCTCCCGTTGCTCAGTCCCAGCTCCTGCCAACCTAGCAGTTCGAAAACACGTCAAAATGCAAGTAGATAAATAGGAACCGCTACAGCGGGAAGGTAAACGGCATTTCCATGTGCTGCTCAGGTTCGCCGGAAGTGGCTTTGTCATGCTGGCCACATGACCTGGAAGCTGTACGCCGGCTCCCTCGGCCAATAATGCGAGATGAGCACGCAACCCCAGAGTCGGTCACGACTGGACCTAATGGTCAGGGGTCCCTTTACCTTTACCTATGGCTTGTGGGAGCAGTGGCACCAACTTTGGGGATGCACGCTTGTGTATGGCTCATCCCCTTCCTTTTAAAAATGGGGAAAGGGGGTTTATTGGACTTCTGAAAGTTAACAGAAAATAACTTTCCAGCTTTATATTTAATCATTTCCCTCTGCTCCCAAACTCCCCCATGGGATAGTGAAAACTTAAAATTGTACGAAGCTAAGGCTGATCCAAGATGTTTTGCTAGGGCCCGATGGCAACCCCTGCCTCATTCTACCTACAGAAACTAAATGGGTGGCACTTGACTTCAACACTGGCAGCAGGAGAGCATCCTCCACTGCACCTAAAGGCAACATAATAGTTGAGGGCAGCTAGAACAGGCTGTGTAGTTGCACAGCTCTGTCCTCCCACAGAGGGAAATGGCCACGGGACATAGGAGGAGTAGCCTTAGGCGGTCAACTTTGCCTAGTGGTAGGGCTGGTCCTTTTTATAGTCACTAAATCTTGATGCCACTAGCTCAGAACCTTCGAAGTTGTTATATCCATTTATGGGTGCAATCTAGCAAAAGTTCAGCACTTAGTAAATTCAGCAGGTTTTAGCGGGGAGATCAGAAGGTCGGCGGTTGGAATCCCCGCGACGGGGTGAGTTCCCGTTGCTCGGTCCCAGCTCCTGCCAATCTAGCAGTTCGAAAGCACATCAAAGTGCAAGTAGATAAATAGGTACTGCTCCGGCGGGAAGGTAAACAGCGTTTCCGTGCGCTGCTTTGGTTCGCCAGAAGCGGTTTAGTCATGCTGGCCACATGACGCGGAAGCTGTACGCCGGCTCCCTCGTCCAGTAAAGCGAGATGAGCACCGCAACCCCAGAGTCATCCGCGACTGGACTTAACGGTCAGGGGTCCCTTTACCTTCATCTTACATTTATCAGTTGTCCATGAGAGAGAACTCTGAAGTGTTTATGACTGACTGAATTGTGTGTGTGATGCTTGCAAGTAAAGTATTGCTTTTGGGGGAGTTTGGATGATGAGGTTTATCAGTGCTGTTAAAAAGAGATGAGATGAAAGATAAACCTTGTACCCAGTTTGCTCAGACTTTAACCGTAAGGGTTTGTTATAGTTGCGTGCTTCTGATGCGCATGAGGCTCTGTGGTGGGGTACTAATCGGCGCCGTGGTGTGCCGGATCCTCCAGCGCCCGCCGGATCCCTCTGGCGCCCTCCCACCCTGTTTCCCAGCGCGGTGGGCAGGTGGGCGCTGCGCGGGTGCAACAGGCGCTGCTGCGCGGCGGGCGGGCGGGCAGGCTCAGCTGTGCGGCGGACCGGTCGGCCAGCGGGTGGGCGCAGCTCGTGGCGCCCTCCTGGCGGGCCGACGCCATGGTGCCCTGCGCCACCCAGCCTGCACGTAGGGCCGGGCCTGGTACTAATCCCAACACTGTCAGGATATGCCTGACTCCCTCCTAAAAACCATGCAAAGGTTACCATTGTAAAAACAAAGCAGCAGCTCTTTCTGAGCACCTGTTGTTTCAAAACCCCTGGGTTTCCTTTTTTAAAAAATAATAAAAAATTTTATTGGATTTTACATAGAAAAAGGAAAAAGCGGAAAAAAGCGGAAAAAATTTAAAAAGAAAAAAGAGATACAAAAACTTTAAGAAAAAACAATTACAAAGATCTACAACAATATCATCACGTCTTTTTATAGTTAACTCATAGCATTTCTAAAATCTTAACTAAACATCATAAAGATACATCTTAGCTCTCTTATTTATATATAATTCTTAATCAATTTATATAAAAGGGTGAAGAAAAAAATAAAACCATAGAAATATTAAAAAGACGTAATTATATTTTTCAATTTCAA
This sequence comes from Zootoca vivipara, assembly GCF_965207765.1. NCBI lineage: Eukaryota > Metazoa > Chordata > Lepidosauria > Squamata > Lacertidae > Zootoca > Zootoca vivipara. Next base: position 6,403,086 of record NC_142590.1, read on the forward strand.
ATCTAAACATTTCGGACTTCCTCATTCCCCTTCCTTGAGTTCTTTATAATTCACTAATTATTGCAGTTTCCATCTCTAAAATTACATTCTTCTAAATTATATTTTTTTACCATTAACCCTTCATGCTTCTCTTTACCTTAGTTACCCAATATTCTCTACCCTTTTACCCAGAAATATTCAGACAAATTTTCAAAATCTTTTACCCCCTTTTTATTCCCCCTCTCAAAACTAAATCTACCCCCTTTCCTTGGAATCGGTGTCTCCAGAGATTTCAGCCAGCTCCCTAATACATTCCGAGTTCAAATCCTGTTTTGCCAACCAATAGAAATTAGCATAATTCCCCCTCATCCCACTCCTGCTCTGTCCCAATCTAAATTTTGCAGAACCCTCCCCCCCTGCTGTATATCCAATACTTTATTTTCGGTCTCATTCTTTTTCTGCCCCCCCTCCTACTTCCTTCTCCCCCCCTCTCACTGGGGTAACAACCTTTTTATTTTTCCCTTTTGGGGGGGCTTTTGCATCGCCACCTTTCCCTGTTTCACCTCTCCCACCGGTGAAACAGTGATTTCTTCTTCATCCCTTCCCTGCTCCACCTCTCCCACCGGTGGAACAGTGGTTTCTTCTTCATCCTCTTCTATCTCAAAAATCCATTCTGTTGGTTCAGCAATCTGTTCTCCCTTAATTGTTGCATTTCCTTCAAAATTATAGTTCTCTGCCATTTCCAAAGTTTTCCCAAAAGTCACATCACAGCATGCGTCGTCTTGTCTTTCCTCTTCTCCCTTTTCTTCCTCTCTTAAGTTCAAATCTATCATCTGTTTCAAAATTCAGTTCAGTAGATTCATCAATCCTCTCTTCCATGCATGTTAGAACAACTTTAGGGTTGCAAATCTGTTCTGTCATTTCCAAGATTGTTGTGATAATCAAGTCCCACTGTGAGTCCTTCTCACAGTCCAGAACTTTCTTTTCCAACCTGTTGGTGCTCTTCGCTTCCATGATTGTAGCAGGCAGGAAGTGGTGTTATTATTGTCCTTGTTTTATATTTTCCAAGTGCAAAAGGAATAAATTCCGGTCTGAACTGGATCCAACCTCTATTTCTTTACATTTTTCTCTTAACAGTAAAACTCAAATTCAGCACTGAGCAGCTTTGAGGTTTGCTTTTAAAAGTTCCTCTTTTATTTGTCTGCAGCTCTCAGTTTCAGGCTCACAGACACATTCTTTTCTATTGTGACGTCACAAAGACAGCTAGCCGATCCTTCCTTTGACCCGACTCCAAGTTCACAGGGGGATTTCCCCTTGTCAAATCACAGTCTTTTGCAGAGATTTAGGTACACTTGTATCTTTTTACCTTACTCTGCATCAGGAAAAAGTTTTTAAGAGGTAAATTTCTGAGCTTTCCATAGATTTACTGCATCCTCCATTACTCAATTGGGGGGGCTGACTTCCCTTTTACGCCTCCTCCCAGCGCCAATTTCTTAGTCCAATCGTAGAATTTTGACTTACTTGGTCTAGGTCTAATCTTTTTGTAGGAAGAATCCACCGCTTGCAGGTTGTAGGCATGGAGCTTCGCTTCGTGGAGGTAACAATTGCACCCAAAATGGCTCCCGCGACTGCCACTCCGCTGGCTCTCGGGGGCTCTAACGAGCTTCCTGGGCAGCGGAGGAGTCGAGTCGCCTTTGGAGCTCTGCCAGGCTATTTCACCCCCGGGACGCTCTACCCGGGGTTCTTGTGGGGATCCGCGGGGCTCCCGCGGAATCCCCCCCCCACGATGCCAGAAACCTCGGAGCTCGAGGTTTCTGCACCTTTCCACCAGCGCAGTAGTCTACAGTATTGCTTTTGGGGAAGTTTGGATGATGGGGTTTATCAGTGCTGTTAAAGAGAGATGAGATGAAAGATAAACCTTGTACCCAGTTTGCTCAGACTTTAACCGTAAGGGTTTGTTATAGTTGCGTGCTTCTGATGCGCATGAGGCTCTGTGGTGGGGTACTAATCCCAACACTGTCAGGATATGCCCAACTCCCTCCTAAAAACCATGCAAAGGTTACCATTGTAAAAACAAAGCAGCAGCTCTTTCTGAGCACCTGTTGTTTTAGATCCCCCTGGGTTTCCAAGGCAAGCACTATGTACTGTATCTTTTTAAGTTTGTGTACTGTGTTCTCCCTTGTCCATCTCGCAGTAAAGTTATCTGATGATTATGAAGCCTGTTATCACCAAAAGCAGTATTTCTTTGTCCTTTACCACTTCCTTCTCTCCTCCCCCAGTGTCAACATGTCCGATCAAGAACGCCTGATGAACTCGATGAAGAAGGTAGTGAGGTCTCTGCTGACACCCGTCAAGGAAGGCCTCACCCCTATTGAGTTAAACAAAGAATACAAGTCGATGATAGGAGAACCACTTCCGTTTCGTGCCCTGGGTTACCGTTCTGTCATGGAGCTGGTGATGGATATGCCAGATGTTGTTAGCATCTGCCCTAGTGGAAATGGCAATACTGTCCTCAGAGGTGGGTTTTGGATTAGTCTGGCAAGAGCAGGGAATGCCAATAACTTGGGGAATAATGTTTGACAGGCATACAGGGAGTTTAGGCTGGGTGGTTCAAGAAAGAATGGAACTTGGCCATAGAGCTGCCTATTGTAAATATGTCCTGTAGTTTGATTTTTGTGGTCCCTCCGAACACAAAGCAGTCAAGGGCAGGCATCCCCAAACTTCGGCCCTCCAGATGTTTTGGACTACAATTCCCATCATCCCTGACCACTGGTCCTCTTAGCTAGGGATCATGGGAGTTGTAGGCCAAAACATCTGGAGGGCCACAGTTGGGGATGCCTGGTCAAGGGCATTACCTTGCATTTCCCAGCAGAGTGCGGTTTGTTTTACAATAATGCCAATTCTTCTGCAGTATTGTGTCATGGTGACACATTCCCCAAACATGGTTTAAATATGAACCAGTTTGTAAACCTAAAAAGATGAAATCTGCATGTAAGTATTTTTTAATGTGTTTATGTTGCAGGGTATAATGCACTTAGACTTCACTCACAGGGTTAACAGAATTAAGCTATTCCCACAACAAATATAAGGTACAGATTTGGACATAACGTAGCCTAAGACATCCTGGCTACTTTCAATTCTATGTATATAGAATTTTTTGGGGTGTGTGTGTGTGTGTCATGTTTGATGTATAATGTCTACCTAACGAGCCAGCACTCCAGGAGAAAGCACACCATGCGACATCTTCAACAGAATTTATGGTTGTGGGTGTTTCCCTTCACATACATAAAACACAAATACTGTAGGCTGGGGTGGGTGATTGGGTTGCCTTGATGTTGGTAAGCAGGGAAGTAAGTATAGAAATGGAGGGTTGTACATGAGATTAAATTGAGAGGCGTGGGAGCTCTAATATCCTAGGGAAAGGAGGATCTTCTGGTCTGAACAGCTGGGAAAATACCTATGCTTGCAAATCTACAAATACTGTGTACTAGTATTATGATACTAGCTGTGTTCCTTTGGCAGTACCATTTTGTTGTAAGAGGATGGCAAGAAAAAGGGAGGAGGAGAGGAGAGGAGAGAATAGTAATTTTCTGTGTCAACATGCAACTTTAACCATATGGACTTCTCCTGTCTTTTAGCTATTCCAGATGAGTCCACTGAGTTGATTGCAAGCTTGGTTGCCAGACAGAAAAGCAAATCAAAACCATATTTTTCCAGGGGAAAGCCAAATTTCTCTTTTCAAGCCAGATCTTGTTCTGGTCTGCCTCAGCCCCCCCGAATTTCTCTGCCCCGGCGGGGTCGGGTTCCTCCTACTCTCCCAGCTGTGGTAAAAAGTGAACTGAAGGAGCTGCTGAGATCTTCACCTGTCCTGCTTTCAGATTTTGACAAAGCCTTTAGTCGGCACTTTGGACGGAAGTTTGAATTTATGCGTTTTGGCTTCTTCTCTATGTTAGAAGTGCTGAATGCAGCTTCAGATATCATCACAGTTGTACAGACAAGGGCAGGCTCCTTGTTGACGCTAAAGCCCTCAAGCAAGAAAAATCCAGAAAAGTTGCCAGAGTGTAAGTTTATGTTTGCTTAAATTCAGCTCTAGGAGAAAATAGCTCTTATTTGGCACCTTCATTTAGTTGAGATTCCTGCATTGCAAGTTGGACTAGATGACCCTTGGGACCCCTTCCAACTCTACAATTCTGTTTGCTTTATCCAATACTACCTTGCAGCCTTATGGTACCTCTCTACATTAAACATACAAACTTCTTCTACCCCAACGTGTAGATAAGTGTCCCTCTCAAGGAGTAGTATGGCTGTAAGAGATGGGATCACAAATAAAGGAACTTTGAGAAACCCAACTGGTACTGGAAGATGAGTAGCAGTGGGTTGAGTTAATTCCCTTCTGAGAGCATGTGCTCTGTCTTGCTCTTTCTCAGACAGCAGCCAAGCATGAGAGTGGGAATAGTGGGGTGATGCAAAGATGTTGGTGCACTTCTATTAAAAAAATCTTGATGTGTACTATTTATGTAGAATTTTGCACCCAACTGCAGATTGCACACAGTTGTGGACAAGAATCTACAAATAAATTATGTGCTCACTTCTATAGGTAGACAATTGATTTGCTTTTGTCCCAGGTGCCAGTAAGCAGAGTAAACTTGGGAAAAGGTTGTGGTCTGAGGTTCAGAGAGCTTGGCTTTGTTAGTGCAAAATTATGACCAAATTGCCAAATATTTTCAGTAGCATTTGAAATTGAAAACCATGGTGAAATACCGTCATTTGGGGGGGGGGAGGAAGTACACCCTCTTTGAATTCCGTGGTTTTACATATGAGGACATAGTAACAATCATCTGTTCCGTAGCAGGTCTTAAAATTAGGTAAATACAACCACACATGACATATCACAACATGTCATGATTTATTTAACAGAAATGAATCCAAAATGGAGAAGCCTTATGATTCAGTAGCTTGTAGAACAACCTTTAGCAGCAATAACTTGAAGTAATCGTTTTCTGTATGACTTTATCAGCTTCCCACATCGTTGTGGAGGAATTTTGACCCACTCTTCTTTACAACATTGCTTCAGTTCATTGAGGTTTGCTGGCATCTGTTTATGCACAGCTTACTAAAGGTATTGCCATGGCATTTCAATTGGGTTGAGGTCTGGACTTTGACTAGACCATTGCAACACCTTGATTCTTTTTCAGCCATTCTGTTGTAGATTTGTGGGCGCGCTTGGGATCCTTGTCCTGTTGCATGACCCAGTTTCGGACAAGCTTCAGCTGTCGGGCAGATGGCCTCACATCTGACTCTAGAATACTTTGGTATACAGAGAAGTTCATGGTGACTCAATGATTGCAGGGCTCCCAGGTCCTGTGGTTGCAAAACAAGCTAAAATCAATCCTCCACCACTGTGTTTGACAGTTGATATGAGGTGTTTGTGCTGATATGCTGAGTTTGGTTTTCGCCAAATGTGGCACTGCATTTGGGCCAAAAATCTCCACTTTGGTCCCGTCTGCCCAAGGGACACTGTTCCAGAGTCTTGTGGTTTCTTCAGGTGCAACTTTGCAAACCTAAACCGTGCTGCCATATTCTTTTTATAAAGAATAGGCTTTCTTCTGGCAACCCTTCCAAACAAAGCATACTTGTTCTGTCTTTTTCTGATTGTATTGTCATGAACTTTAACATTTAACATGCTAAGGCCTGTAGACTCTGAGATGTAACTCTTGAGTTTCTTGCAATCTTGAATGTTTTCCACTTTTGAATAATCTTTCTCACTGTGGAATGATGGAATTAAAATTGGTTGGATATGGCTTTATAACCCTTCCCAGTTTCATGGGCAGCAATTATTGCTTCTTTAGGAACATTGCTGATGTCTTTCCTCCTTGGCGTTCTGTTAAAACACACCTGAATGCTCCAGACCAGCAAACTGATAAAACTTCGGCTTTTGTAGAGGTGGGTACACTTGCTGATGATCAATTAAGCAAGGACATTTGATTAGCAGCACCTGTCTTCTACTTAGCCCCTTAATTCCTATGGAAGCAGTAAGTTTTTCACAAATAGCTCCCCCATTTTGGCTTTATTTTTGTTACATAAATTATGACATGTTGTAATACGGCATCTGAAGTTGTTCATCTGAGGTATTTACCTAATTTTAAGACCTGCTAAGGAACAGATGGTTCGCTGGGACACGGGTGGCGCTGTGGGTTAAACCACAGAGCCTAGGGCTTGCCGATCAGAAGGGCGGCAGTTCGAATCCCCGCGACGGGATGAGCTCCCATTGCTCGGTCCCAGCTCCTGCCAACCTAGCATTTCGAAAGCATGTCAAAGTGCAAGTAGATAAATAGGTACCGCTACAGCGGGAAGGTAAACAGCGTTTCCATGTGCTGCTCTGGTTCGCTAGAAGCGGCTTTGTCATGCTGGCCACATGACCTGGAAGCTGTACGCCGGCTCCTTCAGCCAATAACATGAGATGAGCACCGCAACCCCAGAGTCGGTCACGACTGGACCTAATGGACATGGGTCCCTTTACCTTTTAAGGAACAGATGGTTGTTATTATGTCCTCATATGTACAACCACAGAATTCAAAGAGGGTGTACTCCCCCCCCCCCCAAATGACTGTAAGTATTCATGAAGGCTCTGCATTAAGCTCATTCTTCCTTTCTGCTTTGTCAGTTAAGCAAAATGGTGATCTTTGTTCTAAGCCTTGTGCACTTGAACTGATGTGTGAGTCATCTTGTATCTGCTCAAACATGCAAGTGATGAATAAAACAATACAGTAAGGGGTTTTGTGCTGTGCTGTTGGCTTATATTGAGATTCCACTGCTCTTGGAGGTGTTCTTGGAAATGAGTGTGAACCTTCCAGCATTGCCTACCTAGGGAAAACAGAAAACTGTCACGTGAAATCATGGCTGTAAACCTTTTCTTGGCTTTATTAAGGCAAACCCGTGATTCCATCATATAAGACAAAGCAGACTTTGCCTACTACTCTGCCAGCACCTGCAGTGAAGAAATCTTCAACCCCTGCCCTACCTATGGATAATCAAAATCCATCTCCAAGCCAAGAATCTGATGCTTTAGTAGTAGAGTTGAAACCGGTGGAAACCCCATTAGTGAGAACTGATGACAGGATGAAACAAGTAAGTAATAGAAACTCCAAAGGTGACTGAACTAAGGGAATATTTAATTAGTTATTATGAGAAAATGAGAATCTGTATGGACACATTTAATTTTGTTTGGTGTCTTAATTAATACACACTGTCCCTGTGGAAGGATTTTAAACCTAAGTTCTTAAAGATGAGAAAAGATCTGCTTTAAGCTGGGTGAGGACAGAGGTCGCCAGTCTTCTTGGTTGGGCCAGTGGGCATATTTGGAATCTGCCAGTCATAAAATGGCTGCCATGGGCACTTGGCATAATTAGTGATGTTAAATTCTTGAGAATATTCTTGATTAATGAGGTGTGTACATTTAAAGCACCTGAGAAGACGACATAGAAGTTACAGTTTGGAGAATATTCTCCGGAGAATTTTCTAGCAGAGAATATTCTCCAGAATTTTCTCACCTCCCATCACTAGGCATAATACAACATGGCATCTGGTGTGTGTGTGTGTGTGTGTGTGTGTGTGTGTGTGTGTGTGTGTGTGTGTCATGACTCACAATAGCTGCCATATCTAAAAGAGCAAAAATGAAGACCACAGAATAGTGCAGGCATGCCCCCTCCCCCATCAGTGGGAATTGCTACTGTACTCTGAAAGAGAGAAGCTCAGCTCCTCTTCTCATGGTTACCTCCCAGCAGAATAGCAGAATATGTTTCTGCAGCAAATGCAAACAGTTAATCAAAATGACTGTCACAGCAAGGAAAATGTAAATACCATAGGACGAAAGAGGAGTTTTCCAAAGGAATGCTCACATGAGTGCATAGACAGTTTGTTGATATGGGTGCTTCCACACTAGACATTTGGTGTGGCATTGCCATGCCTTTTTCACTCACTTTACTGGGCACACTTGTTATGCTGTCCTGTGGTTTTTCCGTATTTTTCAGACTGCAGAGGAAGATCAGAAAAACAGCGCAGTTTCTGTAGGTGTGGATAGCCTTGGTGCTTCTGTTCAGTTTATTTATTTTTTAAAAAGGGGTTTTTTGATGTGTGTAGTGACTTTTGGAAGATTACGCTAGTGCCATTCAGCACCCCTTCGCTTTTCATCCAGACCTTTTCTTTTGTTAACCAGTCTTTTAATTAGCACTGAAGAGCTTTGTGTAGGCATTTATATTAAAATATAAGTATTACTAAAATAGATCTTTTAATGAACAAATGTTCTAAAGCTATAGCTATACAATTTTTTTAAAATAAACCCTGCTACCTTTCTTGTCACCACTATTGTAACAATGCTTTTGCCCCCCCCTTCAATTTAAACACTTACGTTTCCATACAAATGTTAAATTACTTGTCATTTTGGCATTTACTGAAGAGTACAATGGACAATCAAGCTGCAGTGAATGCTCTTAGTGTTGATTATTTTATTTTTTTGAAGGATCACTTAGACTTTTATTTTTATTTCTTTTTGCTGCTCAGACAAATTAGACCCTTCCAAACCACAGCTGCTGTGCTACATGCACTGTGTGGGCAGAACATATAAGGATGAAGACACTGGAAGCGCACAGTGCCCTTGATAGTGTGGAGAGTTGATTGCTCTTCCATATATAGCTCACTGCAATTATTAGCTCTAGGAACTGCCTTTTGGGGAAAACAGCTGCAAACTGCAGAGGTATTTGAAAAATCAAGGCAGAAGACTTCTTGCCTGACTCAATCAATGGATGGGAGTTCAGTTGGCAGTTATTGCTGCAGTCCTGTCCACCTTACCCTATACCACTAAAAATGTAAGCTTGTGTCCAGTGACTTAAAAAAGAAATAGCAGCAGCATGGACTACACTCAATAATAATAATAACAACAACAACAACAATAATAATAGTTTATTATTTATACCCCACCCACCTGGCTGGGTTTCCCCAGCCACTCTGGGCGGCTTCCAACAGAAAAATAAAATAAAATAATCGATTAAACATTAAAAGCAGCGCTAAACAATGCTGCCTTCAGATGTCTTCTAAAAATCTGGTAGCTGTTTTTCTCTTTGACATCTGATGGGAGGGCATTCCACAGGGCGGGCGCCACTACCGAGAAGGCCCTCTGCCTGGTTCCCTGCAACTTGGCTTCTCGCAACGAGGGAACTACCAGAAGGCCCTCGGTACTGGACCTCAATGTCCGGGCAGAACGATGGGGGTGGAGACGCTCCTTCAGGTATACTGGACCGAGGCCATTTAGGGCTTTAAAGGTTAGCACCAACACTCTGAATTGTGCTCAGAAACGTACTGGGAAGATGCTCAGAAACGAACTGGGTTTGGTGGTTGAGGGCACCTTATTATTATTTATTACCTGCCCTCCACCTAAGGTCCCAAGGCTGGTTGCATCATTACAACCTAGTATTACAAACAGGTGAAAACAACTTAAAACCACAGAAATAATGTGGAGCCTAAAAATATACACCTCAGCTTTGGAAAGCCAGGGTAAAGAGGTGCATCTTCAGCATTCCCTAGAAGCCATATAATGAAGGTGCCAGATGCACCTCTGCGAGGAGGGGATTTCGCAGCTCGGGCTGCCATGGAAAATGCCCTCTACTGAACCACCTTCTCGCTCGCTCGCTCCTGAGGGCGATGGAGCAACGAAGAGTGACCCCTCTGCCAGTCTTAGTACCCGAGATTCTGTAGGGAATGAGGTGGTCTTTCAGGTATCGGGACTGAATTGTTTAGGGCTTTAAATACTAATGTGAGCACCTTGAATTGGGAGCATAACTTTTTCCCCCTTTGGCTCCTGCAGAGGAGGACAGGGTTATCACTAAACAGAAGCTGTTGTTAAAAGTAGGTTCCTCCAGTTTTCGGATGCTAAGATATTACTGAAAAGTTTGAGTGTATTGGGAACTATTTTGTCCAATGATGTCATTCCTGGTAGATAATTATACAATATTATGTATATTTTAGATGTAGGTGAGAGGTCAGGCTGTGTGAGGGTGAGCAGGAAGGAGAGGGCACGGGGGGGGGGGATGTAAAGATTCAACCCGCTGCTTTTAAAAAATGGAACTTTCAATATTTGTACCAATCCGATCATGTAATCTTGATATGTAATCTACCATTAATATATCTGAAGTGATTGTTGCGTGGTGTTCCCAACTTTCAGTGTGAAGTTTCCAATGTAAATGCCACATTTATATGAATGGATTCCAATTTGTATGCACTAGCTTTCCCTCTCACTTTCTTCATATCTGTGGAATCTGTTTCTCAAAGCTAGAGAAGGAGATGCAGATAGCGCTTTCCCAGAAAGGACCTGGAGGGACAATCAGCTCAGAACTCAAGGAAAAAATAAAAACTGTAAGTGTTCACAATTTAAGGAACTTAGGTTGATATTTTTTTTTAAGGCAAAGGATTGTTTTAGACATGTCATTAATTAAAACTATGCAAAGAGCCTTAGACAAATATTCCCTGCTATGCTGCCCACATTTTTCCTGGTGTGAGGCATATGATGATTTGACCACTTGTCTGAACTGGCAGACTGGCTTGTGCTAACTTTGCAAATCAGGATTGAAAACTAAGGAAGAATGTCTGAATTAATCATCTTAAAACCCAGCCTGTGTGCCCCTCTCCTTGACATCTTATATTTCAGAAAACTTGGGCTGGATCTAGACACATCAAAGAAGCGTTTCAGTTTAAAGTTTAACGGTTTAAAGTTTAAATTTAAACGGAAAACAGGTAGAGAAAAATGGGACTCCGCATCGCCATCTGGTGGCACAATGTTATATCACGCGTACAACACATACCGGTATAATCACTTTTTTAAAAAACCAGTCTAGCTGAGTCCTGGGTGTTTTAAAGGGGAAAAAAAGGGAAATCATATTGTATTTACAGTAGCTGTGTATAGAAAAATAAACTTTTGTGCCTGTATACTTTTATTTTGCAAATGTTTTCTTAGATGCAAGATAAGTGGCCAGTTAGGGGGTATTGTTGTGTATTGTTGTAAATGTTTGTTTCATGCACAACATTCCTATCGGCTGTTTAGACTGCATGACAACTAATTGTTGTTTGTAATTTAGATTGTAGTGCAGCACCCCGAAGGATTGCTTATTTCTAAGTTACCTGGTGAATTTGAGGTATGTTTCCTCCTTTCAGAAATTGCTTTTGCTCTTGTCATTTTCTGTGTATGTTTCTACTGAAACAAATATTGAAGCCTGAGTCAGAGAGACAGCCAATAGCTCAGCATGCTAGATCACAGTTTGCTTGGGCTCGTTCCAGCTCATGCACACTCTTCTAAACCATGGTTCAGCACATAAGTGCACAATCTACAGCCCTTGACTTAATATTATATAGCCTTTGGTCTTGTAGGTAACGGGTGGTGGGAAGAAGGGGAGCAGGGGGGAAAGTGATGGTTCCGCCCTTAACAGGTTACCTCTAAGGGTATGTGGCCCTCAGCAGAAAAAGCATTGTCTGCTCCTGGTTTGGTTTTATTGTTGCCTCCCTGTAATCTTACTCTACTTTTGGGGGTGGGATGCGGGAAGTTCTTCTAATCTTCCTTTTCTTTTGCTTAGATAATCAAAAATATATAATTCTAATTTCAATTTAGTAGGCTAAAATACTGTTCAGCATAGACCAAAAGTGAACAAAACAGACAGGAAATTTTACTGGGTTATATTCTCTGGGGGGAAATGGAGATGCTTTCCAGTTTTTATAGACCAGATTCAAAGAGATTTCCTACGAAAAGTACGAATTCAATATTTTCCCTTTTCTCCACCCCACCCGTTGCCCACCCATTTCCTTTTTGACCAGTATTTTAGCTTCCAAAAAGTACCTATTTTTATTGCTTTTAGTATAGCTATTGCAATTCCAAAGGAAGAATATTGCAGGACGTCCTTTTTGCTTGGATTAATCAGATTTTCTTTATATCTAGCTACATTTTAAAGAAATACTGGCAGTAAAGAAACTAGGTTTCTTAAACCTGATGGAACTGGTTGGTGCCCTTAGTGATGTTCTCCATATTGAATGCAAAGAAGGGGAACAAGACTGGCGCATCTTTGACATTGAGTCACAGCGCTTAAGAGATGGTAAGTGGGGAACACTGCATTTACAGATACTTCCAAGGTGGCAGGTTGGATTGGGCTCAAACAAACAAATAAACAAACTGCTTAACCCATGCCATTTGATAAAGCAAATTTGAAATAGACTATAATACATACCAAAGGTGTGTTGATAGGCCCCTATTGTTTTCCCCTTGGCACACAATATATTGTTGCATGCCATCCCAGTTTCCAAGTAGTGTGAGATTCCAGGGGTTTCAGGTGCTTACCAAGGTTCGGTTTCCTTGGAATGAGGCACAGTGGAGATTGTGGTGTCTTTATAACATGTGGTTTAGCTCAGGCATGTCCAAACTCCATTTTTGGGGCGTAATGCAGTCTGGGGTAAAAATCATACAAAAAGCTCAACAATGTCAATCCTAAAAAAAGGATAACAACTTTGGTCGGCCCTCACAGTCCTTCACCATCAAATCTGGCCCTCTTTGAAAAAAGTTTGGACACCACTGTTCTAGCTTCTGTCTCACATGACTTAACACTCTCCACTCTGCCTTTGTCCTTCTAACTACCCACGAGTTGAGGAAGGGGCCTCCACCCATTTTCTGTATGACACAGAGCCCCTTCCTTTGTTTCCTTAAATTAATTACCCAGGCTACCGCCTCACCAGGAAGTCGCCAGTTGCTTGCGTGCACTCTGTCTGATGAGGGTGCTTAAGCCTGTGTGTGTGTCCCAGTAATGTGCCAGTTGTTCAACTGGAGTACAGTAGAAATTGGAGTTCTTGGTAAGTTCAGAAGTAAACGAAAAATTACAAGAACTCTGGCCAGAAACATCAGGACAAGGCCCTGTTTCGATGAATCATTACAAAGATTTATGTTAACTTTTACATTCCAGCTGATGAAGAATCATCGAAACAGGGCCTTGTCCTGATGTTGATGTTCACTGGAAGTTATCCTGAATAAAACTTTGTGAAGATTTTTTGAAATTATCCTTTCTGGCCCGAGTTCTTGTAGTTGTTCAACTGGGGCACAAGCCTGAAAAAGTTGTTGCCAGCTATGTAGAGGCCAGAAGTGTTGTGTGTGTGCATTTTGTGCACCCTAGGAGCTGTTGTAAGTGCATGCTTTTGTCAATAAGGAATTAAACCACCAGCTGTGTGTCCTCCTTGGCTGAGTGTGCTCAGGATAATAGTGTCCTTATAAGTGGGATGATCTGCTCCAGAATATTTGGCAGGGGTGAAACAAAGGTGAACCATGGTTGCAGCTTGTACTTTTAGCCCTCAGAAAGGATGGCAGATTGCACCTTGTTTTACTTGTCCAGCTTACAGATCCTTCCAAGGTGGACCCCAAGAAACATGAAACTATATTTTTTAAAAATTGCACTAAACAATATCAAAATATCAAAGTTATCAAAGCAGAGAAGGGGCATAGCTCAGTGGTAGAGCATCTGCCTTGCAAGCAGAAGGTCCCAGGATCAGTCTCTGGCATCTCCAGGTAGGGTTGGGAAAGAAGGGAAATCCTAGAGAACCACAATCAGTTGCAGTGTGGGCAATACTGAGCTAGATGGACCAAGTAGATGGACTCAGTATATGGCAGTTTCCTATGTTCGTATCAAGGCTCTTTTCACAGGTCAGGGGAATGTCCAGCTGAGCAGGCTCTGAGATGGTCTTCAGATGCCTCCTTCCCTCTTATTAGATCCTTCCTAATTTCCTGTGATGTGTGAAAATGCATTAAGTATGCATGCTTAATAGGCTGCTTTTATTTTTGAATTTAACACACCTTTTTTTCCCTAGGGGGGAATAGCAGCCATGTAGGGGAAGTTTTGAGCAGAAAAGCAGGCCAGGACCCTGATTCAGAATGGGAGCCTATTCCAATTGGGCACTCTGGTTGGTTTTCCACAGGTGTGAAAATGGCAGGTGAAGCATGTTTCTTTAAAACATATAACTATTGTCATGTGTAGTTTGGCCTTGCCTCTGTGGTGTATGATTCTTGAATGAAAACTTCCTCCTTTGTGCTTGAACTTTGGGAACTGCCAATTCAGACTTTTTAAAATGAAGGTTGTGTGTTTGCCTTCTAAACACAAGTTTCTGTTGTTGCTAAACATAAGTATCTGTTGTTCCTACAGATGAGCATGCAAGTGATAAGATTGCCCAGCGTGACTCTTTAGCACATGAAGAGATGCCGGATGTGCATGAGCCGCTCAGCTGGAATTTTCCTCTGGAGGAGTCTAAGGCTCCAGATGTGAAACTTAGTGTAGTAACGAAGATGACGACACCGGTAGGGTGACATTGCCGTGGTTAACAAGTAGCGTCATATTTTACAACAGTTGGATAGATATCAAGAGGCAACTAACAGTGGATTGTATTTATTTTATTTTGAAATCAGTTGTTGTATATAACAAGCAAGCAAGCTAGGAAAGATGTTTATTCGGCTTTACGCCCATCATAAAACACAACAAAACAAATCAAATAAAACTGCGGACTTGTACAAACCACAAATAATATAACACAATTCACAGCTCACAAGGACAAATATTAACAATTCAAAAATCATATCTTAAAAGTTTAAAATAATTTTTTTATTAATTTTTCTGTTTTACAATTTAACATACTCATTTTACATCTTTAAGATATCAGTAATGTGACTTCTTCTCTTTCCCTCATTCATTTTACATACGGTATCATAAATCCCTGCATATTTTACAAAAACTATACCTTTCACTATTCCATTATTGCATCCATCAAAACTTACTTACATTGTTGGATTTCTCTTAATGCTGCCAGCGTTTTCAGCTGTACACAATTCTTTCCCATATATTCAATAAACGTTTTCCAATCTTCTTTAAACATATGCTCTTCTTGTTCTCTTATTCTATATGTTAAGTCTGCGAGTTGTACATATTCTGTCAACTTCAGTTTCCATTCTTCTTTAGTTGGGAACTCGTTCATTTTCCATTTTGGGGCTAACAAAACATGGGCCGCAGCAATGGCATACATAAATAACCTTTTTTTGACACCTGGGAATTTCAGTCTGAATTATCCCCAACAGAAAACAAATATTTATTCACTTGTTACCAAAATTAGATTTAAGGTTTTCCTTTAACCAGCGAAATTAAAATTTGGCTTATTGTTTAATATACTAGCTTTGTTTATTTAATTATTACAGTCATACCTAGTGATATGTCTGCTTCATGTTGCGTCTTTTCTTTCAGGTTACAGACGCGCCGAACCTGGAAGTCCCGGAACGGGTTACTTCCAGGTTCGGCGTGTCCGTAACCTGCGCGCATGCGCAGAAGCGCTAAATCACGCTTTGCGCATGTATGGAAGCGCCACATTGCATCACGTGCATGCGCAGATGCGGCGCTTCATGTTGTGGCCTTTTTATGTTGTGAATGGGCTGATGGAATGGATCCCGTTCACAACATGAGGTACCACTGTACTTGCTAACAGAATTTGCAAGCCATCCTGCAATTTATGTGCTCAAGGCAACTCACAACAACAACAAAAATTAAAATAAAAAACCAAAAGTACAATATGGTTTAAGAATGCACATTTTGTCAGTAGGTTTTAGGTGAGGTTCCCTGGGAAGATAATTCTACAGTGAGTACTACCACTGAGATGTAGCCAAGTGCCACATCTCATTTGGGGTAGGACTTCTGAGAATATCTCTAAATCTAGGTTGGTAGGCATGTGTTGCGAGTAAGGGTGCTTCAGGTACCCTTAAAGGTCCAGCACCTTCAATTGGGTCTGGGAATAGTCTGTGAGCCAGTGAAGACGACAAAGCATTGGTGTGATACACTAATTTCATACAATCTCAATTAGCTTTCTATCAACCAAATTCTGAAGTAACAGAAGTTTCCAGGCTGTATTCAACCATCGACCCACCCCCACAATTAGGATTTTTTCCTACCTTTGTCTCTCCCACCTTTGTTTGTTTTTCAAAAATCTGTCTGGTTTGCATTTTAAAATTGTTTTATGAATGTTCATTTACATTGTGTTTATATTAGTTTGGTGATATTTTAAGCTGCTTTGCAGTGTTTTTGCCTGGGAAAATGGAATATAAGTATGTAAACACATAAGTAAGTGAGGAAAATGTGAGCAAGAGAGGCTTTGATGTTTCAGCAGAACCATGTCATCAAGGAATTATTCACTGAGGTTATGGAAAACCAGGAGGGGATGTAAGGAGTAAGGGCTGTCTGTGTGGCACTTTTTGTTGCATGTTAGGGCATCCAGACTCATTGCTGTTGGGATGGAGACTTGGAAGACTAGGAAAGCATTTTGGATTCCTGTGTAGTCAAGTACCTGGGATTTTCCAGCCCTGGAAATCTCTTGAGTGTCCTGGATGAATCTGTTGTACTGCTTGGATCAGAATGACTTTCTTTTACCGGTACTTTCCTTATGTTTGCAGCACCTGCGTATGGAGGATACTCACATTATTCAAGAGATCATGGGAAATGAAATCCCACCAGATGCTGTCCAGGACAGAAGCCTTTATAGCCTTCCCCAGCTGGACACCAGTGCTTTAGTGGGACTATTTGTGGAACGCATTGTCTCTCCTTCACAATTCTATGTCCGACTCTACAGTGCAGAAACTTCTGAGAAGTTAGAAGACATGATGATGGAGATGAGGTAAGGATGAACTTAACCATTTCTGCCATGTGGTGGAGATGTCTGGGCTTTTCGTTGTATATGAGCTAGGATTGCAGGGAAAAAGAGAACCCAGTTTGGTATCGGTTGTGCTTGTGGTCTGTTGAAACTCATGTGCAAAAATTTTACCCTGTTTCTTGGGAAGGGTATACATTTCAGTGTGCATGGTTTTCGTATTTTATTTTATTGAAGGAGCATGATAATCAACCGGACAGAAAACCCTCCTAAACATCAAAATAGGTCTGAACAAACAAATGGGTTTTAAGCAGATGTTTAAAGCGTCCAACCAATGAAGTTTCCCAGATCTCTTTGGGTTGGTGCCATCTTGTCAATCCCCTTCAAAAGCCTGGGTGAATAGATGCATTTTCAGCTGCCACCCAAGCAGTCTATGTAATCAGAGGAAGAGTCAGCAGTGTTCACCTGTCCTCCAGTTGTCCTCATTGCTCTGCACACTCAGGCAGGGAAGAGGAGGGACAAAGTCAGTGCAGTGCAAACACTAGTGTTTTCACTACAGCCCCCTTGCCCCTTTACCTATCTGCCAGAGTGCAACAGTGACATAAGCAACTGAACATCAGATGAATCATAGAATCATGAAATTGTAGAGGTAGAAGAAGAAGAATGTGCTGACCTAAATGGCCTCGTTCCTGTATACCTGAAAGAGCATTTCCACCCCCATCGTTCAGCCCAGACACTGAGGTCCAGCGCTGAGGGCCTTCTGGCAATTTCCTCATTGTGAGAAGTGAAGTTACAAGGAACCTGGCAAAGGGCCTTCTCGGTAGTAGCACCTGCCCTGTTGAACACCCTCCCATCAGATGTCAAGGAAATAAGCAACTTTCTTACTTTTAAAAGACATCTGAAGGCAGCCCTGTTTAGGGAAGTGTTTAATGCTGTATTGTGTTTTTACATTCGGTTGGGAGCCACCCAGAGTGGCTGGGGAAACCTAGCCAGATGGGTGGGGTATGTATAAATAAATAAATAAATAATAAAAAATTATTTAGTCCAACCCCCACAATTCACAAGTGTCCCCACCCTGTCATCTGCTACTGGATCTGTTTCTATGCCAGTTGTGTCTCAGGAGTTCTATAGCCAAGGTGCCACCACAGAAAAGACCCTATCTCTGGTGTACTTGTCCCATCAACAGGACCACAGGGATGACTTCTCTTGCAGATCTCAATGCAGATTAATAATGGTATAGGGATATCTGAGAATCAAAAGTTTTTTTAAGACTTTAAATGTCTGCTACTTAGACATAGGATTATACTGTTAGTGACCTACTTGGATCCTGTATTTCAGACGATGCTATTCTAGTAAACATGTAGCTGACCGATACATCATGCCCGAAGCCTCAATCAATTCTGGTCAGCTTTGTTGTATAAGAAATTCGGAAGACAAATGGTGGTACAGAGTTATCATTCATCGAGTGCTCAATGACCAGGAAGTGGAAGTGTTTTACCCGGACTTTGGAAATACGGGGACTGCCCAGAAATCCTCACTGAGGTTTCTGAAGTAAGTAAATCGCGTGCTAGGTAGGGAATGCTTATGGGCTGAAAACTGGTGGATGGTGAGACCTCTTTCTCTTCTACTCTTACTCTCAGAAAAATTAATGGAGGATAAAATTATGTTCTGCCTCCATTTTCAGAGGCACTCTGCTCCTGGATATGAGTTGCTGCACTCAGGTCCTGCTTGCAGACTTCTCAAAAGCTTCTAGGTGGCCACTGCAAGAACAGGATGCTCATTAGAAGGGTCATTGACTTCATTCAGCAGAGCTGACTCTTATGCTCTCATATGCAAATCTCATGCACACATCCTTCCTCTCACACACAAGTCCATTCACTCAACGTTCTTTTCACTTTCTCTGTCTCCCTGTCTGCCTACTCCCCCCACCATCCAAGGCTGATTTCAAAGGTAGCACTTACGTATCAGTTCCCACATCTTGTCATCTCATACCTAAAATCCAAAGTTCTTTCAAAACTGACTTGTCCTCTGTCAAAGACAGTAAAATAACATCTGAGAACCCATCAAATGGATAGGCTTTAATAGTCTTGTTCTGTCCAGTGCATCTTCATAGTATGAAACATCATGCTAAACATCATTTAAGGCAGTAAGAAAGGCTAAGATTTATTTGGGCTACAATTTCCTCATTGTCCTTCCTGCTCCTACCTCCTAAAGACCATTCCTGCTTTTACCATCCTTCCCACCCTGTTTAATTCCTAGCCTTTTCAAGAGAAAGGTAGGGATGCAGACTTAGAGGTTGTACTACACTATATCACTAGAACAATGCTCAGGGCCGGCTCTAGGTAGACCCCCTACCTAAGGAAATGATTATTTTTCTCCTTACAATAAAGTATAGCAGAAAAGTTGTCCAAATATAAACAGTTAACTTATGAACCCTCACAATAATTTCATAATTATCTATGTATTTCTAATAGTATAACCAAATCAGTAATTTTTTGATATAAATGTAAAAACTTCTCTGAAAATTTATTATACAAAAAATGAAACCTTCCTCTAGTTGTAAATGTTAAGGTGATACCAGCAAGAATAAGTCTTTCTGTAAAAACACACACTATTTAAATCAAGTCTTACTGACTAGTGATTTAAATCGTGATTTAAATAAAATCCAACTTGGTGTGGACTAAGTCTTGCTTACTTTCTTTTGTGGGAAATGCCAAATGTCAGTGCTTTGTTCATGGGCGTAGGCAGGGGGGGCAGGAGGGGGCAGCTGCCCCCCCCCTAGAAGCAAAAAAATTAATGTATTTTACAGACCATAACCAGCACTTTTCCCCTCCAAAAACTGAAGTGGAAAGGGCTTTGCTTTAGCAAGAGCAGCTAAGTCTCCGCTTGCTGGGGGGGGGGGGACACAGCAGTAACAAAAACACATCAAATAAATAAAGCAAAGTGGCTACCAGTAGTTAAGCAGTTAAGACAATGGAGCATATATCCCCAGGCAAGATTCGATAGCTGACCATTTCACCCTATTGTTCTTAAGTGGGAGTTGTTAATGAGCATTCAGGAGCATTAAGAGTTCTATTGGCGATTTAATGAGGGTGCAGACTCAGAGGATTCAATTTGACTAAGGTGGCTCTGCAAGGCTAAAAAGAAGTGAATAAGAAAGGGGGGGCTGTAGCTTTGACAGACACAGTGATGTTTTTAAAAAGCATTGGTGTTCCAGTCTGCCCCTCCTCCTGCATCTGTATACTGTAAATCAGGGGTGGCCACCTCCCAAGAGACTCTGATCTACTCAGAGTTTAAAACTGGGGGTTTAAAAACCCCTTTTGGGGGGTTCAGGTCAAAGCTGTTGAGTTTTTTTAAAGGAAGGGAAGCCCTGTTTTTGGGGGTTTAGGTCAAACTTGTTGAGCTTCTTTTAGGAGGGAGGGAGGCCCATTTTTGTTTAGGGCTTCAGGTCATAGTTCAACTTTTTTGAGGGAGGAGGAAAATTTTGGGTGAGCTTTTTTTAGGGGTGCCAGTGACCTACCAGTGATCTACCACAGACATCCAGTGATCTACTGGTAGATCACAATCTACCTGTTGGACATGCCTGCTGTAAATCAAGCAGAGAGAAAGCTGCTTACAAGGCTCCTGTACATGCAGAGTTCCAGCATCACAGCGTCACCCAGAGGCACCCACAAATATGAGTTATCCCTCTCTCTATTTCTTCCTTCCTTCCCTCCCTCTTCCATCCTTAATAAAATACGGGGGGGGGGGCAGATAAGCCCCACATAGAAAGCCCATCAACATGGGGGGATGACTCTTTCAAATACGGTATTTACCAGTAATTGGGGGGGGGGGCACCTAGGCCTCTAGGAGTTGGATGCTATGCCTAGGAGTAGGACAATTCAAGAAAGCAGAATGATGCATATGCTATGGTAATATATCAATAGAATAATAGAATTGTAGTCGGAAGGGACCACAAGGGTCATCTAATCCAACCCCCTGCAATGCAGGATTTTTTCCCTAAGGTGGGGCTTGAACCATGGTTGAAATATTATGGTGATATGCAGCAACGCCTCGGAGCCGTCGTGGCTGCGGCCGTGTCTTGCCTCGCCCTCGCCCGCCCTTCCACCCCCTCTCGCCTGCCCGACCCTCCTGTCCTCTTGCTGCAGAGTTCCAGCATCACAGCATCATCCAGAGACACCCACAAATATGAGTTCTCTCTCTCTCTATTTCTTCCTTCCTTCCCTCCCTCTTCCATCCTTAATAAAATACGGGGGGGGGCAGATAAGCCCCACATAGAAAGCCCATCAACATGGGGGGATGACTCTTTCAAATACGGTATTTACCAGTAATTGGGGGGGCACCTAGGCCTCTAGGAGTTGGATGCTATGCCTAGGAGTAGGACAATTCAAGAAAGCAGAATGATGCATATGCTATGGTAATATATCAATAGAATCATAGAATTGTAGTCGGAAGGGACCACAAGGGTCATCTAGTCCAACCCCCTGCAATGCAGGATTTTTTCCCTAAGGTGGGGCTTGAACCATGGTTGAAATATTATGCTGATATGCAGCAACGCCTCGGAGCCGTCGTGGCTGCGGCCGTGTCTTGCCTCGCCCTCGCCCGCCCTGCCACCCCCTCTCGCCTGCCCGACCCTCCCGTCCTCTCCAGCCAAGCAGGGTAGCCGCCAACGCTACCAGCCCCAGAAGCACAAGGTGGCCGCTGCTGCCACCGCCACGATGTCACCAGGCCCGCTGGCCCTTTAGCCCCGCCCACTTTGTGGCCCCTCCCCTTCCGTGCCTTGGCCCCGCCCCTGAACGACCATGGCTTCCCCCCCCCCTAGTTTTGATCCTGGCTACGCCCCTGGCTTTGTTCATAATCCAGTTTGATGCAAGACTACTTGGCTTGGGGCAGCAAGTCAAAAGTGGCCCTCTGAATTACCTGCATGTGCTGAACCTTGTTCTTGTTGCAGGTCTTGTTATGCAAGGCTTCCTGCTCAAGCAATTCCTTGTTCCTTAGCTTGGGTGAGACCTACAGAGGTATGTATGCATGCATGCATGTATGTATGTATGTATGTATGTATTATTTTTTCAGCTAACCTTATCCTAAATGGGAACAACTTAAAAATAAACTGGCTTTTTTCTCTCTTCTTGTTTTAAAATAACGTATGTGTTCATTTGTTTACGGCACATTTTTTACCAATGTTGTAGCATTTTTATGTTGCATCCAAAAAGTGCTCAAGCTTTGGCAAATACGGATGGAAATCTCATAATGGTTAGGTATTTGCTGAGACTGCTTCTCTTCACGCCCTACATCTAGTGGATGAGTGAATCATAGAATTGGAAGGGACCCTGAGGATCATTTAGTCCAACCCACTGCAATACAGGAATATGCAGCTTTCCCACATGGGAATTGAACCTGCAACCTTTGCATTATTAGCACCATGTCCTAATCAACTGAACTACCTTGTTGCATATTATTTGGCCTGTAAGGAGCAACCAAGGGTATACTTGTCAGTTATATCTGTATATCACAAGATGTTACGGAGGAAGAAGAGTCATGAAGGATTAAGAGCAATGATAAGAACAGAATTTTAAAGTTCAGAAGGTGGAATAGCTCAAAGAATAAGTGAATAAGACAAATGTATAGCTATGTTTTGGGAAGTAAAGATAAGAAATAAGATTTGAAATGATATTTTGGGGTGAAATCGAGATACAAAAGAAGAACATGAAAAGCAATTTGAATGTATCAAGACTAATCAAATAGAATCTGATGTGCAGAGCAAATGAAATTAGTTTTTCAACTCTGCTTGATTTTGTACCTTATCCTTTCTTTATCAAGAACAATTGGACCGCCAGTGACATACTTGAATTCCAAAGGTTGTGTGGTCTGAAGCTGCTTGTGGGAGTTGTAGATGAATACATAGATGGAATCCTTTACCTCTTCCTCTGTGACACCAGCTCTGACGAAGATATCTACTTGCACAATGCACTGAGATTAAAGGGCCATGCATTAATCTGCAGAGAAAACTTTCCTTTCAAGGTGAGGGCAAATATTTGCAGGGGGCACTAAGGGAAGGTTAAAATGGATAAGTATATTTTAAGGGCATGAGGTTCTCAAACTGATTTGTGATAATGACCCATTGAAAACTGAGGGGGGATGGGGATGTCTCAAGTCTTTTTAGTGCTAACTAAACCAAACCAAAAAAATGTTTGTATCTGTCAGAATGCACACTAAATATTAAGTCTGTGGAAGGGTGATAAAAAGAATGACATGGCATGCTTTTTTTTTTCTAAGAGAGCACCATGTGAAAACATGTGGAAACATAGTTTGATGCTTATAAGTTTGCTAAAAATCAGTGACCTAAATCTGTCACTGACTTGACAGCCATCTGTCAGGAATGCTTTGATGGTGTTTCCTGCTTGGCAGGGGGTTGGACTGGATGGCCCTTGTGGTCTCTTCCAACTCTATGATTGATTCTGTGATTCTAAAAAAAGCGCACAGGATTATTATTATAATATTTAATTCAATTGCATTATTACATTTAAAAAAAACTAGTTATTTTTAGTTAATTTCTAGGTTGTTAAATATTTTGAAAAATGAATTTTATTTATCGCTTTTCATTTTGCAACAATACATACAAATTAACAAACCCCAAAATAAGACCAAATCAACTTTCCCCCACCCCATTCGTGGTTCTTTTGATTTATCTCTACTTCTGCATATCCACAAAATGCCTCAATTGTTTGTTTCCTGTAAAATTTCCTTACGTATTCTTTACTGTTCATTTTAAGTTAACCCTGCTAAAGGTTTAAGTTGTTTACAGTAACTTTTTAAATAGTCAATAAATGCTCCCCAATCTTTATTAGTTTTTTCTCTTCCTGATTTCTTCCTGTAAGTTTGGCCATCTCCACATATTCCATCAGTTTTATCTACCAGTCGTCCTTGGTTGGAACTATTTCCTCTTTCCATTTCTGTGCATATATTATCTTGGCATCTGTCATTGCATACATAAATAGTTTTTTCTGATACTTTGGTACCTCTTGGTCAGAATAAAAGCTTCTGGTCTCTTTATAAAATATATATTCAACACCCCCCCCCCCCAGTTCATTATAAATTGTTTCCCGGAAAGCTTTCACCATCTTACACGGCCAGGTTAAATGAAATCTAACTCTAGTGAGTTTATGAAACTAAGGCTGCGTACACCTGTTTGTAGCACAAAAAAGCAGCTTCTCTGGATCCAGAATTGCTCGTGTGTGTCTTCAGCATGCTGCTTTCAGTCTAGATTGATTCTAGATCCTACCATCCACAAGGATAGGTGTGGTTACTTGATAGGCATTTGAACCCAGCCATGCCTTTTCCTTCCTGCACATGCCCCAGATAAAGAAATAAATAAGTGGCAATTGTGATTTTGGTATAATCCACAAAGTTATACCAAGTACATACCCACCTACCTATTGCCAGGACTGTCTACATCTTTTTTTCAAAAGGAAACACTGAGATAATGCAGAATCAATCTGCAACAAAACTTTTATTTTTTTTCAGGGGCAGAAAATACACAGTTGATCTAGATTGTGGGGAGAGGCATGCTACATAGAAAGAATAAGGACTCAGTTGCCATTGATTCCAGCAGCCAAAGTTGTAAGGAGATAGAAAATGAGAGTAAGCAAGCACCTGGAAACCCTGGTTTGCTTTTTCTAGGTTTCAGAATCAAGCTGGCAGGTGCAAAACATTTCTTAGTGTTGGTCCTCTTGACTTTTAGTAATGTTTTGAAATACTGTACTGCATATGAGTTTTTGGTTTCATATTACGGTATCTTAACATTGCATTGGCAAATGACTTGTAAACTACTTTGGTAAGAGTTTTTCTTTAAATTGTATACAAATTTATTAAATAAATAAAATTCTTCATTCTCCTGCCTTTAACAGAATTTCAGAGAGCCATGGTTTTCCACATTGTATCTGAAACCCGGTCCAGAGCAGCAGTCTGGTTCGACGAAAGCAGAAACGCCCTTGCTTAAGCAGGAATCTCTTTGTGACCTTCCAGAAGTACCAGATTCAGGGTCTTGCTATAATAAAGTGCTTTCCCAGGTGGAAATTTTTGAGTTTTTCTGTACCCCCCACCCCACCCCAATCTAGTATTCTCTTCCCGTCTTTAACTCTTCTAACCTCTCCTGTGCCAGAAAACTCAAACCTTGTGAATGCAACTTTTAATTTTAAAAAACTTGTTTATATACCGCCCTAATTAAGGTGCTGGTTTTGACCTTTAAAGCCCTATGCGACTTGGGACCCTCGTACCTACGGGACCGCCTCTCCTGGTATGCCCCGCGGAGGACCTTAAGGTCCACAAACAATAATATTCTGGAGATCCCGAGTCATAAGATGGCTAGATTGGCCTCTACTAGAGCCAGGGCCTTTTCAGTACTGGCCCCAACCTGGTGGAACGCTCTTTCCCAGGAGACCAGGGCCCTGCGGGATTTGTCATCTTTCCGCAGGGCCTGCAAGACAGAGCTGTTCCGCCTGGCCTTTGGGTTAGACTCAGCCTGACCCCTGTGTTTTTCTCCCTCATGGCTTGGATTTATGGCCTACTTGAAATGAGGCTGCACTTTAAATTTTAATACTGTATTTTAATCTGTATTTTAACTAATTGTTTTTATGTTTTATTGTGGTTCTGTTGATGTCAGCCACTTATGGCCTACTTGAAATGAGGCTGCACTTTAAATTTTAATACTGTATTTTAATCTGTATTTTAACTAATTGTTTTTATGTTTTATTGTGGTTCTGTTGATGTCAGCCACTTATGGCCTACTTGAAATGAGGCTGCACTTTAAATTTTAATACTGTATTTTAATCTGTATTTTAATTAATTGTTTTTATGTTTTATTGTGGTTCTGTTGGTGTCAGCCGCCCTGAGCCCGGTTTTTGACTGGGGAGGGCGGGGTATAAATAAAAATTTATTATTATTATTATTTATTATTATTATACCCGCATCTCTCAGGGCGGTTCACAGGATAAAATCAGTATGTTAAACCACAAGATTCAAAATAAAAACAACAACAACCCAATAACCTCAACACATTCTGAAAGGGCATAGGTTGTCAGTCAACCCAGCTAAAAACAGTTAAAACCTTTAAAAAAATTTTTTTTAAGGTATAAAAAAGCAATTTAAAAGAAGAAGCAGTACTCTCTGCTGGGCAGCAGCAGTCCTTTTGAAGCCTGCCAGGCCAGGTGGAGAGGCAGAACCGATTCAGTTAATTTTGAAAATCGGTCCAGACTAATTTAAGATCCTGGTGGCATATCAAGAGGCCAGTGGGGACATACCACCCTGCTGCTCCTGTTGGATTTCTTGATGGCTGCCAATACTTTTGATATTGTAGGTTACTTCAATAGGGGTTGAAGTTACTTTAGAGGGGAAAGTTTTGATTTATCCTAATAAGCCTTATAAGTGAATGAATAAATGAAAATTGTGTTTAGTTTTGATTGCTGTTATGCTAAAAATTCAAGATGTACCAGCAGATGCTGGGGGGTGGGATGGATCCTTAAGAATCTCACCTAAATATTTTCCACATACTGTTTAAAATAATTCCTTAATGATACAGAACATAATTCTGTATTGTGTTGAGGATCTTGCCCCACCCCAGTTTTCTGCCTTTTAAAGCTTTGAATATGAATATAAGGATAATTTTGTTTATCTTTAATTTCAGAAATGCACAGATACATTAAAAAAATTTAATTAAAGAAGCATTGATGTTGCATCTATTGAAGTATATCCAAGCAGTTAAAATAAGTACATGAGCAAAGTAGCAGGGAAAGAGTCTCCAAGACCCATTCGTTCATAATATGGGTAATGGAATCGCTTTGATCCTAGATGCCATTCTAGTTTCATTTGGAGACCTCATCAAATACCTTCCATTTATTTATTTGTTTAAACAAGGATTTAATTAGGACAACCTGATCCCACTAACATTTAATTTAAACTACACTGCAGTGTACGGGACCCAGGTGGCGCTGTGGGCTAAACCACTGAGCCTAGGGCTTGCTGATCAGAAGGTCAGCGGTTCGAATCCCTGTGACGGGGTGAGCTCCCATTGCTTGGTCCCAGCTCCTGCCAACCTAGCAGTTCGAAAGCACGTCAAAAAATGCAAGTAGATAAATAGGAACCGCTACAGCGGGAAGGTAAACAGCGTTTCCATGTGCTGCTCTGGTTTGCCAGAAGCGGCTTTGTCATGCTGGCCACATGACCTGGAAGCTGTACGCCGGCTCCCTCGGCCAATAATGCGAGATGAGCGCGCAACCCCGTCACGACTGGACCTAATGGTCAGGGGTCCCTTTACCTTTACACTGCAGTGTAAAGGGGTGTGTGGTGAAACAAGCCTCTTGATGCCGGCAGCTGTTTTGCATGGCAATGTCCCACCCCCACCCCGGTGGAAGTAAAGGACACATGAGACATCAATTAAGGTTAATGGGCAGAAAAGGCCACAACTTCATTGCTTACGGATGTTGAGCAGTATTGGCTTAGGCATTGGTCCTTAACTGGCTATATCTGACCCCTACCCGTGTGTTGGTAGTCTGGGAAGGGTTAACGACCAGCCAAGGAGCCCAGTGATGCACATCGACGTGGAACTCTCCCTGGGGTCACCAACAGGGGCATGCCTTAGGCCCTAGCCTCCATGGGCTTCGAGCAGGGCCACGCCCCCAGAATCCTTTAACGGAATACCACTCCCATTTTGGGGGGCAGGTGATGGCACTACCTCCCCTCCTCTTGCCTTCAGCATTAATATTCCAATACCTAACCGCCCAAACCAATAGTTGTGACGTTTTGCTACGAGGTAGGTGAAAAACCAAATGGCCAGTGCCAGTTTGCCAATTGGAAAAAATTCCTACCAGGCCCCTCAACGGCAACCAACCGAGGTCCATAGCAAGGTCAAGAGAGAAGACCTAAAGGGTGGTTGGGCGGGGAAAACTGATGCAGCTGGTGAGCGGGACAAAGGGGGGATTTCCCGCCCGTGCTCCTGCTTAAGAATTGCAGGACATGCCTCCAGGCCGGCCGGATTGGCCAGCCTGCAGGCAGGGCTGGCGGGAAATTCACCTATCGCTCAGAGGCTGGGTACCCCAACCCTGCGTGCGTGGCTGGGTCGTGCCATGCCCGCAACCCCACCTCCTCTTCAGGGCGGAAGTGGCTTTGTGGGGTGGTAAGGTGGCCAATATTGCTGGTGAGGAGAGTACCTCTTGGGAGTCCTACAGCAACTCATGTGGCCCGGTGAGATTCGAAAAGATGGGAGTGAGTAACTTTAAAAGGACTGGCTGGCTGCCTTGCTACCTCCCTCTTTTCCTTCTAGCAGACAGTTTTGTTTTATCAGCCAGTGAATTGTTTAAAACAAAGCATGATGAATAAACATATTCCTTTTAAAAGTTGATGGTACTGTAACTTGGCCCTGAATCATTTTCTAGGGTACAGCAGACTCACGCTCAGACCCTGAGATGCCACTCCTCGAGCCAGTATGTATGTGCAACGAGATCTGGGATGAGAACTGGACGCCTCCCAAGCATTATGAAGAAGAGGAAAATGGCGATACTTTGTCCCCTGACAATGCAGTGTTTCCCCGCCATTCTTCGAGTGATGAAGGGAATGAGGAGGAGACTCAGCACAGCCAGGAATTGACACAACAGGTGGTGGTTGTTTAGTGTTGATGGGAGGGAAATGGTCAGGTGGGTTGTTGGTGAAGTTGCAAAG
Source organism: Zootoca vivipara (assembly GCF_965207765.1). NCBI lineage: Eukaryota > Metazoa > Chordata > Lepidosauria > Squamata > Lacertidae > Zootoca > Zootoca vivipara. The sequence continues at coordinate 6,431,469 of NC_142590.1, forward strand.
CCTTTTCATATCCCTTAGCCATCTTTCTAGCCCGTTTATTATCCCAAAGTCTGAGACCAGAGGCAATGCTCTCCAGCATAATAGATTTATTTATTTAAAAATTTATATCCTTCCTTCAGGAAAAAACTTAAATTGGCTGACATAAAAACTGAAAACTATAAAGCGTCAAATACAAAAATGAATAAAGCAAAAGCATCAGACCCCAGGAACAAACATAAGGCTACACAGCAGATATATCACAAGTAATTTAAGCTTTAGCCAAATGCCTTTCCAAAAGAGTCAGGCTTTCACCTGAAGGTGTACAGGGTCAGGTCTTGGCAGTCCTTTGGGAGGATGTTTCATAAAACTGGTACCATCATTAAAAAGGCCCCGCCTTCTAGATCAGAGTGTGGATAACTGATTATAAAGTGTGGATGTGGCCAGGTCTAGTTTCTTGTTGAAAGCAGCCCTGCTGGAAAGGCATATCTAATCCAGCATACCCAGCAAAGGTGTGTCTATTCCAGCCCATAAGCAGGATATGAGGATGGTAGCATACTGCCTCTGATACTGGAGATGGGCCACAAACTTCAACCCTAACAGCCATTGATAGCCTTATATTCCATAAATGTGGAAAGGGCACAGTAGGAAAAGTTGGTGAAAAGCACTCCTACTTCCGGGGCTTCCGGTTGACCGCGCCATCTTTGCTCAGACGGGGGTCCGATCAGCGGAGCGGACCTCGGCGCTTCAGAGGTGGAGGGAATCGTTCCAGCGAAGCGAAACCTCCTTAAAAGCCCCAAATCGAGCTTTTTGGGGACGGATTTTGCCTGGCGGCGCCAAAAGCAAGCTCTCTCCTCCCCGGATCGGCTTTGTTTAAGCCCCCGAGAGCGAGGAGGTGAACCGCGGCGGACAGGCTGACACTGCTGCTCTGAGAGCGCGAAGCTGCGAGTCTGGGAAGTGGAGGCGGCCAATTCTTTCAAGAATACTCAGCAAATGAATAGACTGTGAGTAATTTGGATTCTTTGGAATGTAAATTAGGCAACAATTTGGACCTGGGAGAGAGGGGAAAAGAGGAAGCCACCCCCCCCCCCACGGTAACATAAGAGACAGTAAACAGAAACCCGAAGCCGTAAACAGAAGATTCTAACTTAAAAGGATCCCTCAAAGGCATCAAAGAGAATCTCCCCTAAATGCAGGGTAAAAGGGGAGAGAGACTGTGGTTGTGAATGCCCTGCAGAAGGAGGTTAAGACTAAGAAAGACCTTTCTTTTCCTCGGGAGCCGGCAGCCCAGACAACCCAGTGAGCTGACCAGGATTTATAGTTAAATTTTATTTCTATCTTTATTTCTGGACTTTTTGGAAATTCTTTTTTGGTCTATATGCTTTTGAAATGTGAGTTCGAACTTTATTTTTAAGAATGCAGCCAGCTTGTTAAAATGGAGTCGAGAAAATAGACTGCGATCATATTCCACCCCATGTGACAAGTTTTGACCTTGACAGGATTGAACTATGTCAACAAAAAGGTACCCGCCTGAGTTTCAGCGGACTGTTTTGACCTTAATGTGGGAAGCAAGAATAGAACTATGTCAAGAGGAGACACAACGGCAAGAGTTACAGCAACATTTCCAGATGGTGATGGCAGAATATGATTTCTTAGAAGATGAAGCTTTTGAAACTGAAGAAGACGAATGTGAGAATGACAATGATGGTGACTGTGACTTGGAAGGAAAAAATGAAGATGAGGACTGTGATGATTTAATACAAAATGAAGCCCACCACGAAAAAAATGATGATTTTACTCTACAAAAAGTTGGATGGAGTGCCTCACCTTCGAGGGGGGCACGATTGGATTTACTGGAACTCCAGAATGACCACAGGGAAGAAGGAAAAATTAAGCAGAGAAGAGAAGAAGCTCAGGGGTCTGATAGGGAGGCCTGGATGGCAAAAGACTGTAAACAGGGGGTGGGGTGAAGGGAAAGTGAAGTTGTGATTATAAGGATGGATTAATAGGATTATAACTGGACTGCTGACTATGGAACTTGCTGGATTGGTGGGGTGGAGCCGGTACTCGGGGGGTGTAAGGCTAGTTTGGGAATAGTTATAGGTTTAAAGAGTGAATTGATTCTGGAAAAAGGTGAAAATATGGAGGCCTATAGAGGGGGTAAAAATTAGGCACGGGAAGAAAAAATGGGAGTTTGATTTTTTAGTGATTGGACATTAGGCGAAAATGATAATAGTTAGTTTAAAAGTGGTATAAGATATAAAGGTGTATGTTATAAAATATGAATTATGAAACTGTTGAAGATGATAAATAAGGGAGGAAAACCGGGGCAGGGGGCAGGGTGGGGAAGCCCACAAAATATGGTTTAACAATTATGAATTTAACAATTATGATGAATTTTTTTTTCTGTTTTTGTCTTTTTTCCTTTTTGTCTTTTTTTCTTCTTCTCTTTTTTCTCTTTTTCTCTTTTTGTATCTTCTTTTTTTGGGTATGATAATAGATGGTTGGATGGATGAACTCCTGCGTACTGCCCTGGTTCACTGGAGCTCCCTGGTGGCAGGGGGGGGCTTCGGGGGCAGGGGAGGGGGAGGAGGACAGAAATCCAATCATAAAATGGACCACTTCTGACTGTTCACCTGCGTGGGATACTTCTGTGGCAGGGGAGGACTCATGGAGGGGGATGGGAAGAAGGTGGAAAAGGTGTTTATGTATGTACCATTCTTTGTAATTTGTAAAATCAATAAAAATTATGTTTTAAAAAAAAGCACTCCTACTTCCTGCTGTCATCTGCACTGGATCAAGAAGTATCCCAAGGCTGCAAAACCTATGTCTTGTCACGGGTAAGGGTTACAGTCCCATCCATGACTGGCTGTATCTTCCTGCTCCAACTTCCCCCACCCTTCAACAATAGTTCTGATTTCTTGTGAATGTAACTTCCCATGTCAGCCTTGGTTTGGTTGTTTTAGTTTTTTATGTGTTTGTCTCATGGAGTTATTTAGGTTATATGGATAAAATTTAATGCAAATACTTTTTTTAAAAAAACCAAAAACTCCAGTATTTCTGTCTTAAGTGGATTAAGTTAGTTTTCCGTTTCCAGTTCTTCATTGAGCTGGCATGGCATTGTCTGCCTAGGATCTGTTGAAAACAAAGAAGAGTTCACAGGGTGGGGGCAGGGCGCAGGAAATACCTAAACCATGCTAGTAATTTATTTAGAGAAGGGGTGTCCAACTTCCAAGAGACTGCGAACTACTCCCACTATAAATTAACTCCCACTATAAATTAACTCCCATTATAAATTAAAGTTCTTTTTTCCTTAATTTTAGTTATCCTAACAACTTTTTTCCTGCCAGTACATTTTCTGAACTATGTTCAAATTACCCCCTCTCTTGCTTTTACTGTCAATGAGCATCACTTTGGGGGGAGCCCTTTTGCTTACAAAATGTGTAACACATTTTTTTTGCAGAATGTGGATATTTCCATTCCCGTTGAGAAAACAAACTATCTGAGTCTGGAACCCCTGAACAGAAAAGTGGAGTCATCTGGAAGAATGGAGGTAAAGTCATTTCCGTTGGCTTACCTTGTAAACTTGATTTCCGGCTTTAAAGTAGTACAGATGAATTCCATTATTAGGATGGCATGCATGGTTGCATGACTCAAGATATATTGTCAGACCCTACATATTTGTTGAATCTTGGAGTGGTTGTGGAGAACCCAGGGATCTAATGGGGACCTGCAAGTCTGCTTTATCTTTCACTTTATCTGACTGCTTCACATGTTGAGTGTTATTGCCTGGCTAGCATGTGTCCTTGAACTCTGATCATTCCTCTTGTTTCCCTGGATGGAGGCTAGAGAGAAGTGCATGTGGAAACTAGCTCAGTGCACAAATACAGTATTTTCATTTGTTCAGTTTCACCTCTGGCCCTGCCCTCCAGTGGTTGCCCATCCCTTCCAAGAGCATGGCATAAACATTTCCTCCACCCCTTCTGAAAGCATCATTGCTTCCAAGAAAAGAACCTGTGAGTCCTCTGCTAACATTCTAGGGGAGGTTTTCCAAGATCAGAGGTGTGGCTTTTGAGCCTGCACAACTATTTCATTGCTCCAGAATGCTAGCTGTGTTGTTGATCTTGCATTTTCAGCCTCTTCTTGTCTGTCTCCTTTAATGGTGGTAGTTAACCAGGAGTGGGGGACGCGGGTGGCGCTGTGGTCTAAACCACAGAGCCTAGGGCTTGCTGATCAGAAGGTCAGTGGTTTGAATCCCCATGATGGGGTGAGCTCCCGTTGCTCGGTCCTGCTCCTGCCAACCTAGCAGTTCGAAAGCACATCAAAGTGCAAGTAGATAAATAGGTACCGCTCCGGTGGGAAGGTAAATGGCGTTTCCGTGTGACCCGGAAAAACTGTCTGCGGACAAACGTCCTCTCCCTCACCCAGTAAAGCGAGATGAGTGCTGTAACCTCGGAGTTGTCCGCGACTGGACCTAATGGTCAGGAGTCCCTTTACCTTTACCTATCCAGGAGTGGGTTACTTTTCCCACTAGCTTGAAAGGCAAGGCTATGAAAATGGCTATGTGCTTGGTCCCATTCTGTGGGAGGAGGCTCCCCCCAGTCCCATCTTGCCTGCTGCAAGGTAGTTGGGATTTTCCAGCCCTTTTGAACTTTTATTTATTAATTGTGCTAGCAGCCGGATTCAGCATTTGTTTACCTTGACAACTTATCTGGCCCTGATGACAAGCTTCTGTCACATTACTGCTGTTTGCCCCATGGAAAAGCAAACTGGAACTGACTGTTTGTGTATGAAGGAAAATAAACTCTCAGTTCCTTTCAGTGGCCTGTGACAGTGGCATGGGTCACATGGGTTTACTTTTGCCCTAAATCAGGTTTCTTCCCTGTCCATTTGACTACAGGCAAGAAACACTCTTGGAGCTACAACTGATTCTTTGTCACAAACGCTGCAAGAGTTTTACATCTCCATTGTCCATCCCAAGCAATCAGCAGAGGAGAACAAATTAGATTTGGATCTGAACAAATTATCTGGCTACGGTTCCCAACCACTTCCATCACCATCTGCCATACACGGTACTTGTGGGCTGCTTAAAGCAAAAACTGTTCGAGTGCATAATCCGGCTACGTATATTAATCCCGTTTTAAGTAGTATCCTTACTACTCTATTGACATTAAACTGCAAGTCCTAAGAATGTCTGCGCAGAGTCCCACTTGGAGACTGAGTGGAGAAATGGACACCTCATTAAAGTTGCAGCAGAAAGAGAAGTGTGGAACCCTTACTGCCTAAGTGCCTTGAATGCTTGCTTGTGCACAGCATATCCTACTGAAACGATGTGGGAGGATCCTGCAGCTCATATCGAGGCGCAGTTGATGCATTACTGCACCCACATGGGAGCTGCTTCCCGTGGTTCAGTTTCACAGTATTCCAAAAAAAATGTGCCTGCCTGGCATCCTCACTGTCGGTTTTTAGGTACCCACCTAAGACATTTCGACTTACTCAGGCTTTTGGTGCCTAAATTAGCCTCTACTGTGCTGCTCATCTTTTAGTGGGGGTGGGGTAGGACTTGCCCTTCTTACTGTATCATTGAGTGAACATTTTAGGAATTTTGTATTGTATATTGTTTTTAACTTCGTTTTTTAAAGTTGATTTTATCGGTTTTTATTTTCCTCTATCTGTTAAGTAACTTTGAGATGTTTTTGTGTAGTGTGACTAACAAGTGAAATAAAAAGTGGGGATGGGACTACATTGTTCATTGCCCAGTAAAGTTTTTCTTCAGTCAAGGCTGGCCTGAGGCAAAGTGAGGAAACCGCTTTAGGTGGCAGGATCTGCAGGAGCAGCAGATCCCGATCTAGATGTTTATTCCTGATGTAGATCTTCACTCACCCCTTCTTCCATGGCCGGGGGGTGGGGGGAGTGCCATTTTGTGCTTTGCCTCAGGTGCCAAAATGTCTTGTAGCCAGCCCTGTATTCTCTTGTCAGAGAGGCACATAAGTTGCCACTCCCATGTGGTTCTAACCGGCAGACATTATCGGAGAGATGTGAGGAGAAACCATGGGAAAGCAGAACCTAAGCGCATACTATTCAAGTGTGAATTGGCCCGTGGAATTTCCCTGTTGATTTGCCAGATCAGAGAGCTGAATCTAGATCCTGTGAACTACATAGCCCAAGGTCACTTTTTCTCTCTTTGCTGTGCAGGAAATGTTCCTTCGGAGAGGAAGTTGGATGACGCCTCCAGGACCCAAGTAATAACCCTGTATACCGCTAACAGCTGGCCTAACCAAGGGGGCACAGGTCACAATGCCTTGGTGTTCACTGCCAAACTTCAGGGTTCCCCGGCATCCTGTGTCGCTTGCAGCCCTAGTGTAGCCCTTGGAGCCTCAGCACGCTTAGCTACATCTGGTGGCTTTTTCTCCTTTCACCTTAAGAAGATGATGATATGAGGGAAGCCCAAGGTGTGGCTGGATGCCTGTTTGAGACTTCAGTGGCTGGCTGCTTGCTTGTGAACATTGGTAAAAGGGAAAAAAAATACTTGAAGGCTGTGGGAATTCTACCTCTGTTTCAATTTGGACTAAATGTGGCAATGGGTTGTTATTTTCTCATGTAACTTCTCCCCTGTTTGTATAGTTGTGTTGACTCTCCTGTTCTTAATATAATTGTTCCAAAAGTAATCAGTGAGTTGTCCTATTGTCATGTTTGGACCAAACTATTTACTGAATATTCAATTGAAGCTAGACAGTTCTGTATATATTTTTGAAGTATTGAGTGCATTTAAAGAAGGTAGCTATTCCAGGCTATTTCAGAAAGGATTTGTTTGTTTGTTTTCATAACTTGATGTACAGTTAAACCTTGGCTCCCGAACACCTCCGTTTGGGAACGTTTTGGCTCCCGAACCCCGAAAACCCGGAAGTAAGTGTTCCAGTTTCTGAACATTTTTTGGAAGCCGAACGTCCGATGCAGCTTCCGCTTGAGTGCAGGAAGCTCTTGCAACCAATTAGAAGCTGCACCTCAGTTGTCGAACATTTCGGAAGTCGAAAGGGTTTCCGGAATGAGTTACGTTCGATAACCGAGGTTTGACTGTATAAGCTCAGAGTCCAGCAGCAACCAGGACACAGAGTCAGAAGTTACAGTTTAACCTGCCAAGTGGCAGACCAGCTTCATTGTTATGAGCCTGATACTGTTGATTAGGGGCCTATGGAAAATAAAAAATAAAATAAAAATCTTGTGGATGTGTTTGCTGCTCTGGACTCCTTTGGGAGGAAGGATATAAATTCAGTAAATAAATAAATGGCAGCTGGTGTTGGGTGGGACTTTAAAGGAGGAATTGGGAGCTTAAAGTGGGCTCCAGGTTGTTCCTTTGCTGGAGAAAGGCACACTCCCAACTGCCCATCAGTTGATGTGCTGTAGGAGCATGCCTTGCATGAGGAGTGGGGAAAGTGGTTTCCATTCACTGGAAGCCACTTCTCCACCCCCACTTAAGCCTCCAATTTTTAGGGTTTTAAGGGAGCGGTGTGGGGTGCCTCATGACCATAGTGTTTACAGCTTCCAATCAATTGCAGAGAAAAAATCCCTAACATCCTTCACCTGGGGGCAGTGTTTACCATCTTTAGGGATGACTTACATGGCCTCTGGAGCAAATTTGAAATCTGCTCATCCCCTTTCTCCCTATGTCAGAAAGGTTACCTGAGCATCTTGAGCATGTATGACTGTGTGCTTTGTCTGTGTGCATAAGCATACTGCAAGTAAACGGTGGGATAACCCCATGCATGACACTCAGATTGACGCTATTTGGATGAATACAGATAGGATGAGAGAGAACCTAAGATAATTCTGGTAGCTGAGATGGAAAAGCCAAATAGTTTCCCTCAGTGTGATAAAATTATCCTTAAAAATTGTCAGTTTGCTGCCTGTTAAATAATCCTGTCCAAGGCAGGCCATGGACATTGCCCCTCTCCCAACCACCACCACCACCCATTCTTCAACCTGCGTTTTCACTTGGAGCCAAATTATGTTAACTTTGCAGGGCAGTTTCTGCCTCTATATAGAAGCTGGGAATCCCATGGGGGTAGGCTCAAGGCTTTTTTTCCAGCTGGAACTCCTGCATCTCTCAGGTGGGTTCTGGCACCTCTCAGGTAGGCACCACTGACATTTGAATAAAACAAGGGAAGCGATCATGGGGAGTTCCAGCACCTTTTTTTCTAGAAAGAGCACTGCGTAGGCAGATCACATACATGTTAACATGTCAGTACACATTGCCATGGTAATGTCCCATGTGATGCACCCATCACATGATTACTAGATTTAGACATAGCTATTGCTGTGGTGTGGATCCATGCAGCAGAGGTAAAACTGTATATAATTTGGCTGTTGCCATGGCATTGCCAAATGCTGGCCACAGTTGGAGGCAGAACATTGGACAACATGGACTTCTATTCTGATCCAACAGGACTACTTGTGTTCCAGCTTCTGGCAACTAGATGGCACTCAAGTACACGTTATCAGCCACAGGTGTCATGATCCCCTCTTTCTGGAGGATATACTAAAATGTTTAATGTAAAAAATCTAATTCAGGGAAGAACTACCTCAATTCTTTACTTTGGCACATTGATGTTCCAAACAGTAATAAGACCAGGAGCTAGACCTGTAAGGATTACATGGAGGGGGTTCAGTGCTGTTTTGTGATTTCCACCTGTGATTTTAGTTTTAGTTTTCCCATTCTGGAAGATGGGAAACAAATGGTTGCGTATTTTTCAGATGGAGAAAACAGTTGACTTAACATTACAAGCAAGTGTTTAGAACTGTTTCATTATTTTATAGTTTACTGGTGAAACTCGGAAAATTAGAATATATTCAAAAAGTGCATTTAATTCAGTAACGCAACTTAAAAGGTGAAACCAATATATGAGATAGATGCATGACATGCAAAGCAAAATATGTCAAGCCTTTATTTGTTGTAATTATTTGTCGTTAGGCGGGTCAATTATAAATGAAATGTAATAGCGATGTTTATTTTTGTAATCATTTGTTTTATTACTGTGGAATTTCCAAAAGAAAGCATTTGTAAAAATAAAAATAATAAGTTGCATTACTGAAATAAATACACTTTTCGACGATATTCTAATTTTCCGAGTTTCACCTGTAGATCATATGAGTCCGATGTTACAAATCTCTGTATTCATCTTCATATGGAATATCCTGCCTGCAAGTTAGGGCTTGATCAAACATGTATGGATGCTGCATGATTAGCTTGATGTCCAGCTGACTTTTCTGAGAGGCATTGCATTAAATTAAGATGGGATAAAGTTCAATCTGCTCTGTGTTTAGAGGTGCCTCATACATGTTTGCTGTGTGAAACAGACCGTGTAGGGAAGGACTATAGCTTAGCCGTTGGCCGTATGCTTAACATACAAAAGGGTAGCTGTAGGTCTGGGAAGGATGCCTGTCTGAAACTGGAGACGTGCTGCAAGTCAATGTAGACCAGAGATGGGGAGCCTGTGGCCCTCCAGATGTTACTGGGCTTCAACTCCCAGCTAGCAATGGCCAGTAGTCAAGGATGATGGGAGTGCTGGCCAAACAACATCTGGATATCACACATTCCCCACCCTTGCTGCAGTGTAGGCAGTATTGAGCTAGGTGGACCAGTGGCTTGACTTGGGAATGGAGGAAGCTGCCTTACACCAACTTGTCATATATATATATAGATTGAATTGATATACCCCCCTATACCTGGAGATCTTGGGGCGCTTCACAGAACAAAATCAACATAAAAACCAAATATATATAATCAAAATAAAAACCACAACCCAGTAACACCCCCCTCCAAAAAAGAGCCACTTTTTAAAAGGGCATAGTATGTAAGTCAGATCAACCAAAGACATGGTTAAAAGGCAAACTTCCCCAGGGAGAGCATTCCACAGATGGGGAGCCACTGTAGAGAAGGCCTGTTCTCATGTTGCTACCCTCCAGACCTCTCGAGGAGGAGGCACATAAAGAAGGGCCTCAGAAGATGATCTTGCAATCATTTCCCAAAAAGCTTTCCTTTAGAGAAGTGATGGATGAACATATGCACATGTTAACACAATGGGGTGTAAAAACAACAACAAAGGGGCATCGCTGGGCGCTTGATGGGATATACATCTTGCCACTTGGGGCTGCAACACCATGGATGAAAACCCCAATGACTTCTCTATAATTATCGTGTTGGTCTTTGCCAAAGACAAGGTGCTCATTGTTTCGCCTATACAGTGGTACCTCGGTTTAAGTACACAATTGGTTCTGGAAGTCTGTACTTAACCTGAAGGGAACTTTCGCATTGAAAGTAATGGAAAGTGGATTATTCCGTTCCAGACGGGTCCGCAGAGTACTTAAACTGAAGCGAACTTTCACATTGAAAGTAATGGAAAGTGGATTGATCCGTTCCAGACGGGTCCGTGGATTACTCAACCTGAAGCGTACTTAACCCGAAGTATGAGTGTAATTGGTTCTGGAAGTCCGTACTAAACCTGAAGTGAACTTTCCCTTTGAAAGTAATGGAAAGTGGATTAATCCGTTCCAGACGGGTCCGCGGAGTACTTAAACTGAAAGTACTCAAACTGAGTCGTACTTAAACCGAGGTATGACTGTAATCCAATCCTATCTTCTCTGCTCATGGGCTAAAATATTAAGAGTGTCTCCTAGCGCAGCCATTGTCAACCTGGTGCCCTCCAGATGTTTTGGACTACAGCTCTCATTGGCCCCAGCCAGCACTGGGTGGGGTTCATGGGAGTTTTAGTCCAAAGTATCTAGGGAATACTAGGTTGGTGACGGTCAGTCTTTCTTTGTACTCATTCCACAGTGTTGCTTGCACTTTGTGCTGAAGTGTGTTTAATTGTTGCCTCCCTTGTCCTGCTGCTGTTGCAACCAATCCACAACTTGCTCCAATTACTCTTTTCCAGAATGCCTAGCTGCCTCCCTAGCATGGCTGCATCCTATATTTCAAACAGGGCACCTTCACATCGATCTCCAAAGGTTACCAGCAGCTTATTGACAGATTTGAGATAACATGCACTGTAGCCTTTGCTGAATGGAATTTAATTAAAGTTGAGCAGTCTGTCAAGTTCTTTAAAAACACAGACGAAACCCCTAAAGCTTTCAGAATCGGCAGAGAGTATCTTTCCAAGAAAAGCATGGGCAGTTTCTCTGCATCCATCCTACCACCTCCTTGGAACTGTTGATGCCAAAACTTCTCTGAACACAGCTAATCCTCATTTTAAAACATGCACAGGGTATGGCTATGGCTTACGGACACCTACCTGACACTCTTGAGCAGAGGTGGGGAACCTTTTCCAGCTTGAGGGCCACCTTCCTTTCTGGGTGACCTTTGGAGGGGTGTGTGCACGGGGTCAAAAGTGGTTGGAGCAGCTGATCTTAGAATAATAGAATTGCAGAGTTGGAAGGGACCACAAGGGTCATCTAGTCCAGCCCCTTGCAGTGCAGGTAGATTTTGCCCAACCTGGGGCTTGAACCCATGGTCCTGAGATGAGTCTTACGCTCTGCCAACTGAGCATACATGTTACTTTTGTACAGTAGTCTAGCACACATGCACCTTTCCCTACCCGGGCGATCAGGAATCATTGTTGAAGTTCAAGGACACATTCTAGGCAGGTACAAACGCTCAAAGAAGGTTGCAAATCAGGGCCAGGGAGTGGCTTAGAAGTTTGTTCCAGTAGATTCAATTGGGTTTTATTCCATGAGATTGATAAAAGCTATTTCCCTCTTCATGCGAGCACCTGGCCAGAGGGCAGCATTTGTTGGAACTGCAGCAGAAACGGAAAGCCCCACCCTCCCCCGGCAAAAAAAAAACCCTTCCCACATACCTTGGACCCAATCCTTCCTGCAGCTGTGTTACTTTCTAAAACCATCACGTGGCATTTTTGTACAGGTGTTAACGAAGGAAGGAAGGGGCTACCCAGTCAAGATGGGCAGCATATAAATATCATTATTAAAGGGGGTGGGTTCTCCTTGCATCTTGCCAAACTGCAGTTCCCAGGATTCAGCGAGAGAAGGAGCTTTATATCTCCTGGTGTGAGGGGTAATCCTCCAAGGTGCACTCATTCATTGCTGAGACAGATGGATACCAACTCAGCTTCCCACCTAGCTACAAAATGGCTATAGAGGTGAGAGGAACGACCCCTCTGCCAGGAAGCACTCTCCATTTCCCTGCCCACCTCCCCAGCCCTGGTTGCCTGTGTCTTTTTGCAGCATCCTTACATGGGATCCTTTTTTTAAGGACCTACCAGTACCTTTCCCCTATCAAACAAGGGGTATATGTTAAAAGGACACCTTTGCTTTTAGCAAGCCATGCTAGTAGTCGGACCTAAAAGTCCCCAGCACTTGCTTCTTGTTAAACTCTGCTTCTGTAATGATCTACGCCCACTCTGAAGTTTGCAGACAAGACTATTGAGCTTTCGTGGAGAGCCTTGAGGAATGGGGAAAGGAGCAATACTTTTGGATGGTTCTTTGCTCAGAGCTGTGCTTGGCAATAGCTGAAAATCTCCAAGCGGGAGTGTTCCTGCTCCCCATATTATTTCTGTCGCCAGCCAATGCTAAGAGAACGGGTGATGCGGTGAGACCTTGCTTGCCTCAGGCAACAAAGCAACACGAGGCAAAACAAACGGTGGATTGTTCAGAGTGTCTGTAAGATCAGATCTTGACTTGTTCAGGAAACCATGGCAAGACAAAAAGTATGGCTGTTTCTTAACTCCTGGCCACTTTTCTTTTTTGTGTGCACATATGGCAGAATCACATGTCCTCCAAGTTGCAATTGTCACCAGGATCCACATCACAACCAGAACAATGGACTCGGCTTGCAGAACAGAAGGGCAAAGTGTGTGCTGGGCAGATTCAGAGCTGATAACAAAGGAAAACAATAAACAATAAAATAGCAATTGCCGTATTTTTCCATGTTTAAGACTAGGTTTTTAAACCAAATAATTTAAAATTGGAGCTCGTCTTATCCACGGGTAGTGCTGAGGGGTGTTTTCTTAATTCGGAGTCCCCCAAAATAAGGGGGGGGGTCCTTATACATGGGGACGTCTTGTACACGGGAAAATATTGCCCAGGTACAAACAAACATCCTCTTTCTATCTAAATGCAAAAACCTGGACATTGTACCTAAGGGTCTTAGAATTAAGAACCCTCTTCAATCAACTTATCCCACAGAATATGCCAGAAAACTATGCCACACTTTATCTAAGAAACTGCTGAAACATCTTATCGGCGTTCTGTATTCCAAACAGAAGTTAATAAAGGAGGAACTCTCTGCACTGGAGAACTCCATCAGGAATCACCCGGCCTGGCAGAAGTTCCACAAGGAAAAACAAACCATTTACCACTCTCAACTGGAGTTACTGAAGAACCAGAAAAATAAAAAACTCTGCAACCTTTCCAACCTACAGGCCACCAATCAAAACAAGATCAACAACATTGTCAATCTTTCACAGCAAACACTCAGCCCAGCTGAGGAATCCGTCCTTTCACGGGGACTATCATTCTGCCCTGCCAAATCCCAACACATGATTCAGTTCTGCGGGGACCTGGAAGCATTTTTCCGCCGTTTACGCCTGAAGGAGTATTTTCATCACACACAAGAACAAGACAAAGTAGAACAAACTACATCCCCACAACACAACACCTCTCAACTTACTGGGGAACAACCATCACCCTCCAAACGCATCAATGAACAGAACATTGACCACCAACTACCACCGAAAAGAAGTTACACAAAAAGGGACTCCACATGGACCCCTCCTGATGGACGCAATACCACACTAGATCTGTACATCGAATGCTTCCGCCACAGAATCCAAACGGATGTGACCAGAAAACACCATCGCTTACAACAAAATCTAAACCATGCTGAAAGGAGAGCCATAGAAAATCTCAGGAACAACCCAGACATTATAATTAAAGAGGCAGACAAGGGTGGAGCTGTCGTCATCATGAACAAAACTGATTACATCCAAGAGGCCCACAGACAACTTTCCAATACTGCCTTTTACATGAAATTGGACTCAGACCCCACACAAGCATACAAAAAAGAACTGAACAAGATTATTAAGGAGCTACCCCTACACATCCAAGAACAGATCCTCACAAACACACCAGCGGAACCTCGGCCAGGAACTTTCTATCTTCTACCCAAAATACACAAACCAGGAAACCCAGGACGCCCCATCATCTCAGGTATTGGCACCATTACAGTGGGTGTTTCCGGCTATATGGACTCTGTTCTGAAACCATATGCTATCAGTGCTCCCAGCTACGTACGTGACACCACAGATTTTCTGAGGAAAATACAATATTTGAACAATCTTCCTAACAATACTATACTAGCCACTATGGATGTGGAATCTCTATATACCAACATCCCACACAATGATGGTTTACAAGCCATAAGGAACACCATTTCAGATAAAACCACAGCGGACTTTGCTACCAAACTCTGCCACTTTGTCCTTACCCACAACCACTTCAAATTTGGTGATGACCTGTTCCTCCAGATCAGCGGCACAGCCATGGGCACCCGCATGGCCCCACAGTATGCCAACATCTTCATGGCAGATTTAGAACAACGTTTCCTTAACTCCTACCCACTCAAACCTCTCCTGTACCTGCGATACATTGACGATATTTTTATTATCTGGACACATGGACAACAGACCCTGGAAACCTTCCACCAGACATTCAATGACTTTCACCCCACCATCAACCTAACAATGAACCAATCTATGCAAGAAATACATTTTTTGGACACTACTATAAAAATACAGGATGGACGTATAGACACCACCTTATACAGAAAACCAACTGACCGACAAACATATCTACATGCTTCTAGCTACCATCCCAAACATACCAAACAATCCATCGTATACAGCCAGGCCTTACGTTACAACCGCATCTGTTCCAACTCTACAGACAGAGAATCTCACCTAAGAGATCTACAGCAAACCTTTTTAGAACTAAAATATCCACCTGATGAAGTTAAACAACAGATCAACAGAGCCAGACAGATACCTAGAGAGAACCTGCTGCAAGACAGACCCAAAAAAGAAAATAACAGAACACCACTAGTCATCACATACAGCTCCCAAGCTAAAACAGTACAACGCATCATCAGAGATCTACAGCCTCTCCTGGACAATGACCGCTCCCTTTCTCAAGCTCTGGGAGGAAGACCTTTCATTGCCTACAGACAGCCACCCAATCTTAAACAACTCCTCACCCACAATAATACAACCACCAGACTTAACATGGACACTGGTACCAGAGCCTGCAATAAACCCAGATGCCAACTTTGCTGCCACATACACCCAGACAACACCATTACTGGCCCCAACAACATCCAACATACCATCTCAGGACTATTTAATTGCTCATCCTCTAACATTGTGTATGCCATCAAATGCCAACAGTGCCCTTCAGCTCTCTATATTGGACAAACAGGCCAAACCCTACGCCAAAGGATAAATGGACATAAATCTGACATCAGGAACCAGAAGACAGAAAAACCAGTAGGAGAACACTTCAATCTCCCAGGACATTCTATACAAGATCTCAAAGTAGCTGTCTTACTACAAAAGAATTTCAGAAATAGACTGGAAAGAGAAGTTGCTGAATTGCAACTTATCACCAAGCTCAAAACCATGGAGGGACCTGGTTTGAACAGAGATATCGGGTTCTTATCTCATTATACATGATAAGCGATCTTCAGCCATCTCAACCCTTGCTTTTTCATGCAAAACCATTTGCAGTCGTTTGCGGTCATCAACAGCTATCAGTCAGTCAATCACCCATTTCCACCACCCTTCTGAGTGATCCCCCCTCCCCATCCCCACCCCTTCTCTACATAAGTGCCTGGAAACTTCCATTTCACTGTATCTGAAGAAGTGTGCATGCACACGAAAGCTCATACCAAAATAAAAACTTAGTTGGTCTTTAAGGTGCTACTGAAGGAATTTTTTTATTTTACTTCGATCCAGACCAACACGGCTACCTACCTGTAACGGGAAAATATGGTATTTATTTTTTATAACCTGCCCTTCCTCCCCTACAATGAATATGCAAATGCAGTTGCCATGGAACAGTAATTAAAAGCAACACCAGCAATAAAATACAATGCAGCAGGCCTTTTAAACTCTACTCCACTTATGCACCAAAGCCCTGAATAAATACGTTTTTAAGTCGTTGCCAAAATGGCAATAGCATGGGGGGCAACCGCATCTGCACAATAGAGAAGGCTATGTTTTGCATAGCCACCACATGAGCCATACCCACCTGGGGAATCACAGACAAGATCTCCCTCTACTGATCCCAAGGGACAGGTTGGTAGGCAGTGGTGAAGGTGCTCCATCCAGTACTTGGGTCTCGAGCCATTCAGAGCTTGATTGGTGTTATGCATCTACCGTATTGGCCCGAATATAAGCTGCACCCAAACATAAGCCGCATCTTTAAAATTGAAGGGGGGGGGGAGAGAGAAAATACCCGAATATAAGCTGCTCCATTCCTCACTGCTCCTGGCTGCATTGCCGGCGGTCTTTCCCCTTCCTTGGTCTCTCCCTTCATGGCCTTGGGGGAGAGGACAGGGGACTATGCTTGGGGTGGGGACTGCTCTGCCGCACTCCTGGCACTTTTTGCCCCGCGCTCCTGGCTGCATACCGTAAGGTTGCGGATATAAACCACACTTTAACTTTTCATGGCCAGAATTTGGGGGGGGGGGGGGGAGAGATGAGGTTTCTATTCAGGCCAATACAGTACGTTGTTGTAAGTAAACATGTATTTAGTCAACTTTACTAAAGTCCTTTTAACATTCCGCATGGAATAAATTCACAATAAAATGCAC
The DNA here is from genome assembly GCF_965207765.1 of Zootoca vivipara. Classification (NCBI taxonomy): domain Eukaryota; kingdom Metazoa; phylum Chordata; class Lepidosauria; order Squamata; family Lacertidae; genus Zootoca; species Zootoca vivipara. The sequence goes on from NC_142590.1 coordinate 6,448,324, forward strand.
TGTACGACGTACGTACTTTTGAAGATAGGTTTTCAGGATTAGGGATTAACCACTTGTAGACTGTCAATCAGCCAAGGCAGCCATTTTGCACCAGAATAAGCTTCCCTCACTTTGTAAAACTAAGCATTAAATATGTATTAAACAATTAAAGTTGAGTGGAATCCAGATGATGGGGGTAAGCAATTTGTTTTGGCAACTGGGATTTACAAAACTTGGTTGCCATTTCTCCCCAAAATGCCTTCTCTGAGATTTTAAGAGGCCCTTTCTAGTTCCTAAGGGGTCTAACATGTTCTACAACCCATTGTGCCGGAGAGGTTTGTGGGAGCTGTTCCATATTTGTGAGTGTAGTTGTGAAGCAGTGTTTCTTGTGCAAAAACAGAAAGTCCCTTCCCAGAGACAAAAGGGGCTAGCTGGATTTCTCTCAGCTAAGCTTTATTTACCCTCGCGGGCAGGCAGCTACCACCAACAGAAAAGACTCGCTGGAAAAGACCAGTGGAAAGCCCCGAAACTGACCCCTTTTTTTATTAATCAGGTCATTGTGTAGGGTGGAGACAAATTTGATTCAGTCTGCATTTAAAGGCAAACTTATCAGTTTGCACTTTCTGAAACAGCACAAGGATTGCAACACAAGTCGCAGTTTTCTACTGCAGTTCTGCAGCTAGTGATGTGTTCAGAAATGCATAGAGTGAAGTGTGCATAAAACACAAAAACAGATTATTCTTGGGGGAAGTGCTTTGCAAAACTGGGAGTGGAATTCAATGTTGCATTAAGTGGGGTATTCATGAGTGGAATGAGTGCCTCGCCCCAAACCTGCTCTGAGGATTGTCACAACCATTCAGAGCTTAGGGGGGCACAGAGGGATGAGTGGGGGGGGGAAGCCCTGTACCTCATTCTGTGTACAGGCATCTCCCCACTTGTGCTCGACTCGTGCATGACTGGTATCTGCGTGGCACTGGGAAATAATTTAATAGATTAATTTAAACTGCAAAAATGGCACGAAAAGAGCAGGAAAACGGGTAGCAATCCCAGGAGCCTTTGAGGCCTGCGGGGAGTTGGAGTTTGGGAAAGAAAGTTTGGAAAGGACGATTGTGGTGGAGTTTGGCAGGTTTTTTGTGGATTTGGGGCATAGTTTGACTTTTTAGATGGTGTTCCCTGCTATACGCAATTACATGTACCGGCAGTGACCATTTTGCGTGTGTTCGATTGGCGCACAACTGCTGACGCACACAACATTTCCGACCCCAGAAGGGAGTGGAACAGGCTTGCATGCACTACATTGATGTGTGCAGTGACATGGAATACAACCCCCGCGCAAATGGGGAGTTGCCAGTATACGTGGGGTATCCGGGAACGTAACCCCCGGGTATAAGTGGGGAGTCGCCTGTATGTAAGGCAAAATTGTGTACAAAAATGTGTGTATTGGGAGAAATTGGCGCTAAAATGCTGATAAATTTCCGCAAGTGCTTTTTGTTTTTTTTAAATAGCGAATGATGCTGAAATGTGCGGAGCCGAATTTAAGATTGGACAAATGAGAAACGTAAACTGAAATTTGGCATATTCACCCACCCCCAGTCACTGTATCCTTTGAATCCACTTGGGCCCTCAGCTTGGAACTGGCGCTGCTAAACCATAGCTGCCAAGTCTCCCATTTTCCCCGGGAAATCCCCATTTTTCCAGCTGTTCCTAGCTGAAAAAACGGATTTTTTTGTTTTCCCCCGGTTTATTCTGGCGTGGCGGCCATTTTGGAACTGGGCGGAGCATGCTCAGAAGCGACTTTTGATGCTGCTCTACCCAGTTCCAAAATGGCTGCAGTGCGACGTCTGGCGCGGCGGCCATTTTGGAACTGGGCAAAGCAGCATCAAAAGTCACTTCTGAGCATGCTCCGCCCAGTTCCAAAATGGCGGCAGCGCTACTTCCGGTCTGCTATTTCCGGCCCGGTCCCTTATTTCTCTGACAGCAACTTGGTAAGTATGTGCTAAACAGAAGAGAGTGGTAATGCCCTCCATTTTCGGCCTTGGCCAACAGAAGTGGCGCTGAATCTCTTCCACGGTAGGCCATTTGGGGTTATAGTCTCCTACGCCAGCACTAATGCTCAGAACTCACCGTGGGGCATTGGGAGAACAATCAGCAGTGGGCAAAACTTGCAGCAAGTTAGTGCTGTAGCTGTTAACAGGTGCTATTTTAGCAAGCAGGATTGTTGTATGGGCATTCCCCAGGGGGGAAACAAAAATGTTTAAAGTGAATTAAAAATTGAACTTCAATAGAGTGTTCCCTCTCACTCCAGCTGTTCCTGAAAGCCAGGGCATGGTAACCCCCAGTGAGGTGTGTGCTCCAGGGGAGCTTCTAATGGAATCCAGTGATGTGTGGGGTCGTAGTTCACTACATTTATATTGATGTAGCCTTAGAACAGAGGTGCTCAGTGAACAGCCCATCCCGGGCCTCCTCTGAAGCTACTTGTGTGGGGAAAGGATTTTGAGGGTGCTAGAGAAGCCGGTTTTGTTTCCTCCCATCAGTGATTTTTCAAGCTGTTTTTTTCCAGGGAAGTCTGGCGTTCCTTTCACACTTCTCAGAATGCCCCGAGGGTGAAGACTTGTGGACGAGTTTCTAGAGAGGACAGTTTGCCTTCCACTACCCACACCCCCTCTCTCACACACACAGACACCCATGTGCAAACCCAGCCATGGTGAGCGTTTTCTATGCTGTGCTATCACAGCTTTCAGGCCAGCGGTGAAGCCCAGTGGACTTGTCTCCACCGAGCTGAGTCTCTGCACCCTAGACCCCAGATGGAATCAGTGGTCCAAGTAGAAGAGGCAATGGGGATTCGTGAAATACCCAGCAAGGAACAGGAAGACTAGTTATTAAGAACTTAACAATAATCTATTTCTTATACCCATACCTGCCAAGTTGCTGTCAGAGAAATAAGGGACCGGGCCGGAAATAGCAGACCGGAAGTAGCGCTGCCGCCATTTTGGAAGTGACTTTTGATGCTGCTTTGCCCAGTTCCAAAATGGCCGCCACACCAGAAGTCGCACTGCAGCCATTTTGGAACTGGGCAGAGCAGCATCAAAAGTCGCTTCTGAGCATGCTCCGCCCAGTTCCAAAATGGCCCCCACGCCAGAATAAACCAGGGAAAAACAAACAAATCCGTTTTTTCAGCTAGGAACAGCTGGAAAAATGGGGATTTCCCTGGGAAAACGGGAGAGTTGGCAGCTATGCTTATAACCCACCCATCTGGCTGGGTTGTCGCAGTCAATCTGGGTGGCTTCCAACAAAAATACAAATAAAAGCAAATCATCATCATCATCATCATCATCATCATCATCAAATATTAAAAGCTTCCTGAAACAGAGCTGCCTTCAGATGTCTACAAAAAGTTATCTGCTGAGAGGCCATTCCACAAGGCAGGTTCAAATACCAAGAAGGCCCTCTGCCTGGTTCCCTGTAACTTCACTTCTTTCAGTAAGGGAACAGCCAGAGGGGCCCTTGGAGCTGGACCTCAGTGTCCAGGATGAACGATGGGGGTGGAGATGCTCCTTCAGGTATACAGGGCCAAAGCCATTTAGGGCTTTAAAGGTCAGCGCCAACACTTTGAACTGTGTTTAGGCCAGGTGTTATATGGTCCCAGAAGCTGCTCCCAGTTTTAGCATTCGTATTATGGATTGTAGTTTCTGAGTCACCACATGGAGCTCCTTGCAGTAGTCCAAGTGGGAGATAACCAGAATGTGTACCACTCTGGCAAGACAGTGGCCAGGAAGGTAGGGTCTCAGCCGGCATACCAGATGGAGCTGGTAGACAGCGATCCTGGACACAGAGGTGACCTGTGCCTCCATGAACAAGAAGAGGCTTGCAGAATCAGGCCAATGGCCCATCAAGCCCAGGACCACTGGATGGCCCTGGCTGTCAGTTTCCTCCCCAGCCTTGGTGTTGCCCTTTGTAGAACTCCGCAGGGAGGAAGACGTGGACAAAATTAGAATTAGTTGGTTCTGCCTGTCCTGTGCCCTGGCTCCACCCTCCTGTTGGCCTCCCTGTCCTTCTGCCTTACCAGTCTCCTTGGGCACATGTCACCACTGGGCAGGGGCAAGTGCTGTGTGCTTTGGGTGCTGGTGGGACCCTGCCAATTTCTTTATGTTGTCATCCTAGGGCATGAGAGTTGCATGTGTGCGATGGTGATTGACTTTACATGGGGGGGACTGAGGTCCCTGCTAGGCGAATGTGCTCTGGTTGGCTGGTGGCATTGGGCTTGTTTTGGGCTGCTGCTGCTGCTGAGCTTGTGAGGTTTTTCTGTGGCCTCTCTGAGACGCCACAGAACAGAGTTCAGGTGATCAGATTTTTGTGCCGGTGGGTCTCCAGTGGCTGCACCTTGTAGTCCATAGTTTGGATTGTTGTGTCCATCACTAGTTAGTCCCCTTACATCCTCCTGGACTACAATCAACTAACAGCTCCATTTTAGGGTCCATGGAAGTCAGTAGGCTTCAAGGCAACTAGCTGGGGTAAGGCCACCTGCAGCCACCAGCTAACAAGGAGAGCAGTGTGCTGAAGCCCACTTCGGCTCGATGGGCTTCTGCAGCGCCACAATTCCAACTCAATGGTGTAGCATTTGAAAATGTCAATCCCTTCTACCTGGGCAGTTCTCTTTCCACAAGGGCCGACATTGATGCCCAAACCCAGCGTCGCCTGAGCTCTGCATGTGCAGCTTTCTCCTGATTGAAGTACAGAGTGTTTGAGGACCGCAACATTCGCAGGGAAACCAAAATGCTTGTTTACAAGGCTATTGTACTACCAACCTTACTGTATGCTTGTGAAACATGGGCCACTTATAAACGCCATCTCCAACTTCTCGAAAGATTCCATCAACGATGTCTCTGAAAATTTTTACACATCGCTTGGGAAGACAGGCGAACTAATGTCAGTGTACTGGAAGAAGCAAAGATCACCAGTGTTGAAATGATGATTCTTCAACATCAACTTCATTGGACTGGTCATGTTGTGCATATGCCTGATGATCATCTTCCAAAGCAACTACTCTATTCCGAACTTAGAAATAGAAAGCGTAATGCTGGTGGTCAACAAAAGAGGTTTAAAGACTGTCTCAAGGCAGATCTTTAAAAATGTAGTATAAACACCAACAAGTGGGAAACACTGGCTTGTGAGCGCTCCAGTTGGAGAACAGCTTTTATCAAAGGTGTCATGGGTTTTGAAGATGCTCGAACTCAGGACCAAAGGGAGAAACTTGCTAAGAGGAAGGCACGCTTGGCAAATCCACACCGTGATCAACTCCCGCTCGGAAACCCATGTCCCCACTGTGGAAGGACGTGTGGATCCAGAATTGGCCTCCACAGTCACTTACGGACTCATTTTTAAAACTGTTTATGGAAGACAATCTTACTCAGCTATGAGTGATCGCCAAAGAAGAAGAAGAAGAAGAAGAAGAAGAAGAAGAAGAAGAAGAAGAAGAAGAAGAAGAAGAAGAAGAAGAAGAAGAAAGAAGCCTTCTCTGTGCTTGCCATCTTTAGCATCTTGAGGAAGGGAGAAAGATGGCAATTGGGACAGCAGTGCAACGGGAAGGTCCTAGATATCTGGAGGAGGGTGTACTGGCAACAGTATGAGAAGACTGTATGAGGACTTGGCAAGGTAGCAGACATGGTGAGAGACTGGGGGTGGGTGGATGTAGTGAAGCGGCTGAATCTTTGGTGCCAGGTGTCTTGGGAAAGGATAGAGGCCTCCATACCATCTAACTCTTTTCTTCCTCTGCTGTTGCAGTCAGCAGTTATATTGCAGATATTGTAAATGGAAGTGCTTTGAGTTTTAAATGGGCTGTCAGAAAGCATTTGGCACCAGCAGAAAGAGGCTGGGAAATGACAGCTCATTCCAGTTTTAACAAAGTGCTGCTGTTGCTGCCAAATTCTGAGTGCTGAGCGCTGGAGGCCACTCAGCTCCACCCTTTGCTGCTGTAGGAAGTCTGAGCTCCTCTTAACTTGGCTTGTGGGGAAGATTGTGGTAGTGGGGGGGGGGTCCCCTGGGACTGATCCCCTGATTCAAACAGTTCAGTTTGGAGTCACTCGTTTCTAAGGGTCTAAGCTCTTGTCTTGAGTTGGTCAGGTGCCTGGAGGGACTACACAGACATTTTGCTGTATCAGATTTTAAGATAGAATAAAATAAAAGACCCAGTTTGCTGGCAGGTGCCTCATGTAATCCATGGATGCAAAACTTGTGGCATTCCAGACATTGGACTACAGCTCCCATCATCCCTGACCGTTGGCCATGCCGGCTGGGGATGATGGGAGTTTGAGTCCAACAAGTTCTGGCTGGCCACAGGTTCCCCCGTCCCTGATGTAATTCGGACCTGAAATCGTTTTTATGTATGGAATTGTTTTAATTGCTGATGCTTGGTTTCCTGCCTTGCCACTTGAATGAGATATTTTATGTAGCCTTTAAAAAAAACACCTTACTTTATGAAGATTAAAGCCAAGACCACCAGAAAGGACACATATCCCAGCATTCAATGAAAAAGTGGGGTATCAATGGCTTAGGCAAATGAGGAGGAAATAAAAAAGTCATCTGGAATGACTCCTTATTCCTGAAACAACGTCTTCTCGCTGATAGGTTAAGCTGCCCCCACCCCCACCCCTGGACTGGTGTTTTATTGTGGGTATATTCTGCAGCACATTATTGACACAATGATAGTGGTGGATTTATTCTGCTTCCATTTGTTCTGCAATGCTTCCCCAGCCCTGCCACATTATCATAGCTGTGAACTTCCGGATTGGTAAATAAGGGATCAGCAGCAGCACGGCACCGGAAGTCGCTTCTGCGCATGCCCAGACATGCGTAGAAGCGACTTCCAGTGCCGGCTCTGCCCGATTTCCAGTGCTCAGACATGGATGGGGCAGAAGGCTACACTGAACCAAATATGCTAGTTAATTACACAGAGCAAGTATTTTAAAAAAAGATTTTGAGGAGACATTTTAAAAGTGTCCTTTCACTTGCAGTGCTACTGACTTTGGCCTCCCCACTGTGTAATGGCTCTTAGGAACTTGCCTGTGACATGGGAAGAAGCAGGACATTTGGAGGCCAAGTATGTAGAGGGGAGTGACTATTGCAATGGCCAGGCCTCTTGTTTTTTTTTTTAAAGACTGAGGCAAATTCCTGGAAGATATGAACACCAGCAGCTTTTATCTAGGATGCTCAAGGCATCTGCCCTAATGCATTGAGTGTCCCAAATACCTTAAAATGCTGGAGGCTAGAGGTGGGTAGCAGAGAAGTGAGGATTCTACCAGTACTATGTACTGTTAAAACCTCTTGATGCATCTACATTACAGGAGGAGTCTAGGGCTACATAGGGGTATAAACTAGTAGAGCTCTTCTAGACTAGTGAGGACCATATTTTCTAGATCACCTTGGGAAGCAGCCACTGGGGAGGGGGGCTGTCCTATGGCGACCTCATAATCATGGTCAGAGGCCATGCTTTCTCCAACATCCTCCACCAGAAGTGTCTGGTGTCCCCTGATGCCAGCAGCAACTCTCCAAAAATCACTCTACTTAGTTCCTGGCGTCCCATATTTTTTGCCAGCCTAGTCCCAAAGATTGCAGTACTTATGCCTACAGGAGCCACCCGTGTCCACACCTCTGAATTAGAGTGGTTAACCCTTGCAGTGGATGCTCATCTTCTCAAAGAAGGCTGAGTCAGCGTGCCACACTTTATCTGCAACAGCATTTCCAACTATCTAGGCTCAGTTTTTAAAATTACACTGAAGTAGCAAGAAGAACTTTACCTATGCATCATTGCACATTCCTCCATCTCATTCAAACCAGGTCTCATTGTCCTTATAGACAACGTTAATAAGCCAGGAATCCTTGGCCTAAGATGTACGGTTTCACAGTATTTGCATGCAGTCACGGCGTGGTATTTAGGATTTAACCATTGGTAGTTTGTGATCTTTGGTGTCTGCCAGAGTGAAAACAAGAGATGCTAATGAGCCTCCCATTCTACTTTCAAAATACACGTTTCATAATTGGAGCGTTGGAACACCTGAATATTTGCCAGTACTCCCCCTCCAGCTCCATTTTGCATTACGGTGTCAAGCCCATTAGTTTAAACTGAATCGTATGGGGCGATGAGTCTCTACTCCAGGCACCCCCAAACTTCGGCCCTCCAGATGTTTTGGACTACAATCCCCATCATCCCTGACCACTGGTCCTGTTAGCTAGGGATCATGGGAGTTGTAGGCCAAAACATCTGGAGGGCCACAGTTTGGGGGTGCCTGCTCTACTCTCTATTTCATTTGAGTCTTACCTGTGCCAGGTGTGTCCTTCTATGCATCTTTGGGGAGGAGACCACTAATACATTTCGGCAAGGGTGAAGTCTCCTCTTCTTTTGGTTCTTCTGCTCTCTTTCATTTTTCAGCAGAGAAACATACCCCCTCTCCTTTCCAACCCCCCACATACTCTACTTTAATCATTCTGTTGGCTCCCCCATCCCCCGCCTATCTCAAGCAAGAGGTTTATTTTATGGTTCAGCTCTTTAAAGAAAGAGGCTGATTGCTGGGTGATGAGATCTTACTCACTACTTTCTGGGCAGCGTGCTTGTGCTTTTAATCCCACTGCTGTCAAGCTCCATTAGGAGATCTGGACATCATCCTTCTACCTCTGGGGCTCAGCCTACCACTAGCCAGGCTTGAAATGAGGACAGTGCTTTGGCCATGGAGAGTGATGGACAGATGCAGAAAGAGGTCTTAAAGCAACAGCACCCTGCCTCTTGTCTGCTAGGGGCAAGGCTGGAGTTTTGGTAATTGCCCAGCTTCTGGCTTCTGAGACAAAAATGAACCAACTAAAGCATCCATGGCCATCCAACCTCTGCTTATAAACCTCCAAGGAAGGAGAGTCCACCACCTCCCAAGGAAGACTGTTCCACCGTCTATCAACTCTTACTGTCAGAAAGTTCTTTCTGATTTTTAGTCAGAAACTCCTTTATTGTAATTTGAAGCCATTGGAGCGAGTCCTACCCTCCAGAACAGGAGAAAACAAGCTTGCTCCATCTTCCATGTGGTGTAGTGGTTAAGAGCGGTAGACTCGTAATCTGGGGAACCGGGTTTGCGTCTCCGCTCCTCCACATGCAGCTTGCTGGGTGACCTTGGGCTAGTCACACTTCTCTGAAGTCTCTCAGCCACACTCACCTCACAGAGTGTTTGTTGTGGGGGAGGAAGGGAAAGGAGAATGTTAGCTGCTTTGAGACTCCTTCGGGTAGTGATAAAGCGAGATATCAAATCCAAACTACTACTCCTCTTCTTCTTCTTCTTCTTCTTCTTCTTCTTCTTCTTCTTCTTCTTCTTCTTCTTCTTCTTCTTCTTCTTCTTCTTCTTCTTCTTCTTCTTCTTCTTCTTCTTCTTTCTTCCATGTGACAGCCCTTGAGATATTTGAAGCTGGCTATCACATCTCCTCTTTTCCAGGCTAAACATACCCAGCTCCTTCAAGCGCTCCTCATAAAGCTTGGTTCCCAGACCCCTGATCATCTTGGTTGCCCTCCTCTGCACACATTCCAGCTTGTCAACGTCCTTCTTAAATTGTGGTGCTCAGAACTGGATACATTATTCCATTTGTGGTCTTACCAAGGCAGAATAGAGTGGTAATATTACTTCCCTTGATCTGGACACTATACTTCTGTTGAGGCAGCCTAGAATAGCATGAGCTTTTTTTTGCTGCTGCACCACACTATTGACTCATGTTAAGCTTGTGGTTCACCTCTAGATCCTTTTCACATGTACTGCTAGTAAGCCAGGTGTCCCCCATCTTATATTTGCGCATCTGGTTCTTCCTGCCCAAGTGCAGAAACTTATATTTGTCCCTACTGAAATTCATTCTGTTAGCTTGGGCCCAGTTTTCCAATCTGTTATGATTATTTTGAATTCTGATTCTGCCTTCTGTGGCATTAGCTACCCCCTTCCAGTTTGGTGTCATCGGCAAATATGATGACTTTTAGGTGTCTCTGTTATGATGCAATGGCTGATCTCATCCCAGGTGAGGCTGGCACTTGTGTAGGTAAAGGTAAAGGTAAAGGGACCCCTGACCATTAGGTCCAGTCGTGACCGACTCTGGGGTTGCGCGCTCATCTCGCATTATTGGCCGAGGGAGCCGGCGTATAGCTTCCAGGTCAGGTGGCCAGCATGACAACGCCGCTTCTGGCAAACCAGAGCAGCACATGGAAACGCCGTTTACCTTCCCGCTATAGTGGTTCCTATTTATCTACTTGCATTTTGATGTGCTTTCGAACTGCTAGGTTGGCAGGAGCTGGGACCAAGCAACGGGAGCTCACCCCGTGGCAGGGATTCGAACCGCTGACCTTCTGATCAGCAAGCCCTAGGCTCAGTGGTTTAGCCCACAGCGCCACCTGGGTCCCTTGTGTAGAGCTTAGGCTAAATGCTACCGGTATGTGCTCCCAACTCATATAAAATATTGAGGTGGTGCACAGCAATATATACAAGCACAATATTTTTTTAAAAAAACCCACAAAGCAGCAGAAAAGCTGTAATTTTACAAAGCTTTGATGTTGCTTCAGTGAGCCTTAGACTGAGCAGTCCTTTCTCAGTTGTAAGGTCTGCCTTTCCCGAAAGGTGCCTTTTCTGTAAGAGGGTTCTTTTAAACTCAGTCAAAGCAAGGTTAGGCTCTCCCATAGCTGTCAAGTTCTCCTTTTTTTTAAAGGGAAATTATGCTGAATAGGCTCCCTCGCGAGAAAAGGGAAAACTTGACAGCTATGGGCTCTCCTAGTACCAAGGCTCCTGTGGCGGAATCCTCTGGGTCAGAGGACAGCAATGTGACAGCCTCGGGTTGGAAGGGCATCAGTGGCCCAAGACATTTCAGCGCCCAAGGCAAAATGCCTTGCTGCTGCTGCTGCCCCCATGACTGGCGGAGGGGTGTGAGGCTCTGCAAGGAAGTGCCCTCACAAAGCCTTGCTGCTGGGTGCAGGGGGAAGGCAAACTCAAGAGGAAGCTTTGTGGACTCTCCCTCCCCACCTGGTGGGTTGGCAATGGCTTCTCCTTAAGCAAAAATAAAGCCTCACCATCCCACCTGGAAGGGGGAGGAGATTCGGCAAGGTCTCCCTGGCCAGTAGCAGAGTTAGGGGGCGGAATACTCTGCTGCTGTGCCACTGCCCAAACCTCCCTTACCTGGCTTGCTTCTCCAGCGGTTGTGGGGTGGGTAGGGTATTCTTGTATAGAATGTCCTGGGAGATTGAAGTGTTCTCCTACTGGTTTTTCTCTCTTGTGGTTCCTGATGTCAGATTTATGTCCATTTATCCTTTGGCGTAGGGTTTGGCCTGTTTGTCCAATATAGAGAACTGAAGGGCACTGTTGGCATTTGATGGCATACAGGACATTCTATACAAGATCTCAAAGTAGCTGTCTTACTACAAAAGAATTTCAGAAATAGACTGGAAAGAGAAGTTGCTGAATTACAACTTATCACCAAGCTCAAAACCATGGAGGGACCTGGTTTGAACAGAGACATAGGATTCTTATCTCATTATACATGATAAAGCGATCTTCAGCCATCTCAACCCTTGCTTTTTCATGCAAAACCATTTGCAGTCATTTTCAGTCATCAACAGCTATCAGTCAGTCAATCACCCACTTCCACCACCCTTCTGAGTGATACCCCCTCCCCACCCACCCCTACCCACCCCTTCTCCTCATAAGCGCCTGGGGACTCCTATTTCAGTGTATCTGAAGAAGTGTGCATGCACACGAAAGCTCATACCAAAATAAAAACTTAGTTGGTCTTTAAGGTGCTACTGAAGGAATTTTTTTTATTTTACTTCGACCCAGACCAACACAGCTACCTACCTGTAACCAGAACTATGGTTTGAAGCAGTCACTCATGGTATCTGGCTGGACATTTCATTAAATGCTTGGAGCTGGAGTCCTGGTTGGCATGAAGTCTCCGATTGTGACATAAGCTCCACCTCAGCCAAAGGATTTTGCATTAGTGGAAGGTTTCTTTGTAACACAATTTGATGCCTTGCGGGTCGGGCTGTTCCCCTTCCTGCCAACCGTTTCCAAAAGTTGTGCAGGAATTGGCTGAAAAGTAACCGATGAGCCATGGTCATTTTGAAGGTGACCTGTAATCAATAAAATAAGATTTTTAAAAACCCCAAAAGGACCAACATGACATTGGCGTTATGAGCCAAACCTTTCCAATAGCTGAGATTATGCAGATAGTAGAGCTGTTCAAAGGTTTTCCTCCTTTCACAGCAGTGGCAAGCGGTTTGCAAAACTACTGGAAGAAGTAAAATATTCACAGTCACTGGGTGGAAGCCAGAATTCTGGGCCTCCTCTGCATTGTTTGCACTTGTCAGCTATGTAAACTAAGGGTTTAAATGAGGTGTATTGGGTGGACTGATGGGGGTGATTTAAAGGGTATGTGTGAAATAATACATTGGAGGAAGAGGCCAATTGGAGGAAGAGGTATTGAGAGAGAAATACAATATGAGGGAGCAATAAGGGGTTTGTAATAATAGAAGGAAACCTCTTCCAAAGAAAGTGAAATATGTGGGGCTGCAGGAGGGTAAAGCAGGTGAAAGTGTGTGTGTGTGTGTGTGTGTAGTGTATTAATCAGTGGGAGGGAAAGTTCTTTCAAAGATGGTGTGGGTTGTGTAGGAAACTGCCTTACGCTTTTATAAATCCCTGAACTTCTACAAGTCCTGTTCCTCATGAGAACTTTTTTGGCATCTCCATGCACAACAAACTAGCTAGAGTGATTTCATAGGCCTGCATTTCCTTCAGGTTCCTTTGCTCCCACCCCCACCTCTTTGAAATACAATATCTGATTTGTAGAATAAATTTGAAGAACCACATTTTTCACTCTACTCTTTTCCAGGTTGATTTTAACTGGAACTCTTACTAATTTCTCTCGGACCATAGCAAGTGCTGTAAGAGACAATCCTAAGTTGGGTTTGATTTTGCAAATAGAGATATTTGACTTTACAAATGGGTTAATGTCTTCATGCCATATCTGGTATCATGTGTGTAGTTCAAGTTTTTTTGTGAAATTAAGTCGTTTTTGAAATTGGTTTCCATGAAACAATCTGGGAGCAATGTGTGTGTGTGTGTTAGGGTTGCCATACGTCTGGGAAAACTCAGACGTGTCCTCTTTTGGAGGCCAAAATGCCCGTCCGGGCTGATTTTTACATTTTAAAGGAAATATCTGGCTTGGGGGTGTGTGCTTGGGTGTCACGGTCCGGTCGGCGGGTGGTTGAAGCCCTGGCTGAGAACGTCAGGACCAGAGGCAAGATGGTGGCGTAGAAGCAGGAGAAGGTGCAGGGCTGAGGGTCCAGCAGCAGGGTCCAAGGCTGAGGGTCCAGCAGCAGGCAGTCGCAGGGTCAAGGAGCAAGGCAGAGGCGAAGGTCTGGGAGTCAAGGAGCAAGACGTCGGCAAGGCAAAGGTCCAAGGGTCGAGGATCAAGGCGTCGGCAAGGCAAGGGTCCAAGGATCAAGGCGCCGGCAAGGCGAAGGTCCCAGGAGCAAGGCGTCGGCAAGGCGAAAGTCCAAGGAGCAAGGCGTCGGCAAGGCAAGGGAGCAAGGAGCAAGAGGCCAGATGCAACAAGGCAGGGATAGCGTTGCTGTGGCAAAGAGCTGAAGGGAAATGCTGAGCTTTTATCCCTCCCCGCTCCTGCCACCAGGTGCAGTGAGTTATCAAGTGGCCTCACCTGAGTGGCCACTCCTTGCTTCTCCAGCACAAGCTGAGGCAGGCCCCAGTCCTGCAAAGCACTACAGGCCCCAGAGCCTGACTCCTGCCCATACTCCTGACATTGGGCTTGTGCTCAGGTTGCTCTGCATGCAGCCTGAGTTGGGGAAAGAGGCATGCTATCTCGGGCTGGTAGCAGCTCGGGCTGTCCTCTTTTTTTGCTCTTCAAGATATGGCAACCCTAGTGTGTGTAATATTTATATGCACATTTTAAAAGCTTAGAAGAAAAAGCTTTGTGAACTGTAGCCTGCTGTGAAAAAGGCCCAGAACAATCTTGACAGCCTGGAGCACTCAACTTGGAACTCCTTAATTTCTCTGAGTCACCGCATTGCACACTCTTTATTCCCCATCCTTTTCAGTAAAGGTTGTGTTTGTCCTTGACAGTGTACAAAGCAGCGAGTCTTCTGCACCCTGGGTCAGTCCCAGATGTCTGGCAGCCCCCCCCCCCCTCCTTCAACTATTTCTGTGACTCCTGCTTGCCCTCCAGTACCATGTTCGGCAGTTGCATTCTGGGATGTGAGCAGAGACTGAAGCCATATTAAGCCACATGTCCCAGAGGGCATGTTGCCTGAAGATACTGATTTAAGCTACTGTGCCCACAAGTTTCTCAATGATGATAGATGAGAATCTGCCAAGCCAAATAACATCTGTGGCTTGGCAGGCACAGGGAAAGAGAGTGCCATACCCAAGGGCCTGTTCCTGTCTGATCAGTGTTGACCTTACTGAGAAAAGCCCTTCTCTCTTGTTTAGTCATGACTCCCCCTCCGTCTCTTTGCAGAGTCGAGAGCCAGCCACCTGAGCCTGGCCAAAGGTGAGGCAGAAATGTTGGATCTGATTGTCCTGGGATGGAGCAAGACTGATACCAATTAGCTTAGGCGCCAAAGAATTGCACGACACCTTAAATTATTAGCAGATCTACTGCTAATCTGCTAATCTACTGTAGTAGATCTGCATGTGGGTTTCATGTGAATTATGTACATTAGCTCTCCCTTTGCCCCAATTCCAAAGCAGATGTTTTGTTCTTAATGTGGGGGATAGTCTATTCATTTAGGTACCAGCCCTTTGACTGAATATGCAAAGTGACATAGCTCAGCACTTTGGAATATTTGATTAATTCTGCTTTTGAAATCCCCACCCTTGGTGCGAAGTGGCACGATGGGAAAGGGACTGTTCAGGGGTGTGTGTGTCAATTATTCCAGTCCCTCTGCCGTCCTCATCGGACATTTGGGGATGTTAACAAGTTTAAACAAACAAACAAACAAACACTTGCAAGAAACAGCTGTAAAATGGGAAGCATAGCAATTCTGTATCAGTTAATCTAGGAAGTCCACAGCTTCCATGCTGCATGTGGTACTGTTTCCCCACATTATACTAAAGGTGGAAGAATGTCCTCTCCTTGAGACAGGCCAATTAGGGAACAGAGGAGGTGAGAGAGGCAATTTGTCCAAGGGTGCCAAATGAATGGCAGATTCATCTGAAATTTGGGTGTGGGTCACCCAGGTTCCTGACTTAGCTCAGAAAATGGGTAGGCAAACTAAGGAGGGATCTGGCCCAATTGCCTTCTAAATCCGGCCCACGGACGGTCCGGGAATCAGCGTGTTTTTACATGAGTAGAATGTGTCCTTTTATTTAAAATGCATCTCTGGGTTATTTGACGGTCTGAGGGACAGTCTGGAAAAGTTTGCTGACCCCTGGCTTAGAAGATTGTGTATTGCATTGCTACTAAGCCAAACAGTTACTTCTAAAGAAAAATCAACCAATATTTCTTCCTGTGCAGAACCTTTCCGTGGGACAATCTAAATGTGACACTTTTGTGGTTTCCAGAGGGGTTGTGTGTTTATGAATTCTGAAATAAACGCGTAGAGTTTTAGGAAAGGGCATGCTATTTATTTCCTATGATGCAGCAGGAAAAGGTGGGGGGAATCATGTACAGGAGGAGGAAGAAAGAGTGACTTGGCAAATTTCCAGTGATGCTTGTTAGGTGAAGAGAGAACTTTCTGGCGGGGGAAGAGGGAGATGACTTAGCAGCGAGGTGGGTGATTAGAAATCAATATTTGATTTCATCCCAGTAACTAAGAGACTAGAAAAGATCCTGACCAGATGACAAGATGCGGACCAGTTAACGAATGAGCACCTTCTTCTTTTTTTAAGAGAGAAAAAGAATTCCATTCATTCTCACGTAAGCATTTTTCAAAAGAAGTAAAGGTAGTTTGAAACAGGGGCTGCTGTTTGATGTGCATGAGACGGAGTCCCTGTTTCCAGCTTCCTTCAGCCTTACCTGTCTCCAGCCTGAAAGGCTGAGAAGGAATTGGTTTATCTAGGGTTAGTGATGGGGGATAAATCTGATTCAGTTCTCATTTAAAGGCAGATTTATCTCATTTGCATTTTCCAAAAGCATAAGCATATCAAAGCGTGGCCATCCTGCAGAATTTGCACTTTTCTGAATTTTGCAGTGCATTTCTCCAGCCAAGTAATCTGTCCAAAAATGCAAATACCTAGGATAAAAGTGTGTATGTGAATACATATACTGTAGTAAGGAAACCAACATATTAAATGCATTATATTACAGGAAATTGCTTTGCAAAAATATTAGGAAAATTACACTGACATGCACATCACCTCGAGCTCCTTTGAGGATAAGGTGCTATATAAGTATAATAAACAAATAATAAAATGCCGATGAATTTTCACGAGGACTTTATTTGTTGTTGAAGGCAAACTAATGTGGAAATGTGGAGAGCAGAACTTAAAACTGAACAGATGGGGGAATGAGAAAATAGAGTGGAACTGAAGTGGACATATTCAGCCATCCCTACCTAGGAGTTCCACAGAACCCAGCTTGTAATTTCCAGATGTATACGCTTTTGGGTGGTGCTCATATTGTGTAATGATCTCAGGCAGGCAAGCAAGCCCTGATAAGAATTAATAAGTCTCTGGAAGTTTTATGGTACGTTTATTTACAATTAACATCCAGAGCGCGGCTCAGAGCCTGCCGCTCTTAGCTACAAGTTGGTCACTCTGAGTCTCCGCCCCTTTCGCAGCACGAAGGGCGCCAAAGTCCAGTCCTTCCTCTCTTGTACTTCCGTTGCATTTTAACCCTTTCAGCTCTTCTGAAAGTTAACTCCCCCCCCCAGCTATCAAACAAAGATCCTCTAAACTCTGTTTCCCTCCTGGTTGCATAGCAACCTCCTCAATGTCATCTATCTCCTCCCCTCTCTCTGCCTGCGAGCTTTCCGAGTCTGGGAACTCTTGATGAAAGGGGGCGAACTAACCTACTTCTGCTCTGTCTGTGGCTGCAATCCTTCGTCTCCCGAATAAGACTCCCTCTTCCTTCATCTCTAGAGTCAGACTCTTCCCAGGTGTTCGATTCAGCCACGTCCCTGGCATATTGATTCCAATACCAATAGCTGGGGTCAAGAGTGGGAGAGGGCTCTTGCACTTCTGTTCCACTCATGGGCTTCGCTGGAGGCATCTGACTGGCCATCTTGGGGAACTGGTTTGGATAGGCCTCTGATCTAGTAGATCTAGTAGATCTCTTCTTATGCTGTCTCTGCCTGATGAGGAACTGAAGCTCATGGCTCAGGTTTTGCCAATGGATTTTGTTTTCAGATTAGAACAGTGCTTTGGTTGCAAGGTTCAGATGGTTGGTTGCATGAGAGATCAAATACATTACTAAGCATGAGCTAAGATGCTGACCCAACAAGCAGCAAGCCCCCTGCACCTTCCCTTTGATGGGTCAGGTGGGCGCAGCATTTATTGTGGCAAGTGGCTGGAATCCTGAGCTTGTGCAGCAAACTGGATCTAAATGCGGCAAAAAGGTGTATAAATCAAAGGCTGGATGATGCGGAGCTATACCAAAATTTCTTAGCTGGTGGTGGAGTCTGCTCGCCGTTAAATTTCGGCATAACCCCTATTTACCGTGCTCCATCCTATTTAACATCGCTTACGGCCGCGTCTCACCGATATGCCTTCATTAAAGCTAGGTTCAATGTTTTTCCAACAAACGTGCTGAGACATAGATTTACTAAGGGCCAAGTCTCTTCAATGTGTGCTTGTGAAATTAAAACATCTGAATCTCTACATCATGTTATGTTTATCTGCCCTATGTACAGTTCTGCTCGTGCTAGTATACTAAACTCCATAATCCAGCCTATGGCTGACAAACCAGTTGACCTACAGCTTGCCTGGGTTCTTCAAGATGTGGATCCTTATATTACTCTAAAGGGACCCCTGACCATTAGGTCCAGTCGTGACCGACTCTGGGGTTGCGCACTCATCTCGCATAATTGGCCGAGGGAGCCGGCGTATAGCTTCCAGGTCATGTGGCCAGCATGACAAAGCCGCTTCTGGCAAACCAGACCAGCACATGGAAACGCCATTTACCTTCCCGCTGTAGCGGTTCCTATTTATCTACTTGCACTTTGACGTGCTTTCGAACTATTACTCTACAGGTTGCTAAATTCCTAACAGCCGTCCTCTCGTACAAGAGACGGAATGGAATGTTAGTTGATAGTTATAAGAATTTTCTATAATGACATCAGATATTGATTTTAGCGTAGTGCCTACATTTTTAATCATAATCTTAAACTTTTCTTTTTGAATTGGTAATATTTGTCCTTGTGAGCTGTGAATTGTGTTATATTATTTGTGGCTTGTACGAGTTTTATTTGATTTATTTTGTTGTGTTTTATGATGGGCGTAAAGCCGAATAAACATCTTTTGTACTTTTGAGCTTGTGCAAGCAAATGGGCACTCCTTTTAGTGAGCTGACAAGGTGAGGCTTGTGCACACTGTCATCTCTGTGTGTGCCAGGTGATGGAGGTGGAATGGGTGCTCAGATTTACTCCCAGCTGCCTCTTTCGAAAGTGGAGGCTCCTGTGTAACGGGAAGGCGCCAGAGGCAGCTCTATGGCTGGAAAAGCAGAGGAGAGTGTCTGGAAGTGGGGTAACGGGTGGCATTTCTGAGAGTTTGCCTGAGCCTCCTTCAGTGGGTGGCTGGAAGCCTCCCTGGGATCAGACATCTCTTGGGGTTTGCAACCTACTACCCCCACTACACTGGGAGCCTCCCAGATTGTATGCAATAAAACTGCTAGCATATTTGCAAAGCTAAGCAGGATCCAGTGTGGTTTCAGGCTGGACGATGGACGGCGTGTTGAGATTCCTGCATTGCAGGGGGTTGGGCCGGATGGCCCTCAGGGTCTGTCCACCCCTTCCATGACACCTCCAAGGGACTCGTGGCATTATGTTCAAATGGAATTGAGAGCAGTGCAATTGTCCTCCCCCACCCCCTTTGACTACTGGTGACCCTGGAACAAAGATAGAACTATAAACAGTGAGAAGTGAAGCCTCTTAGAAAACATTGACTGTGGGGGTGGGGAGGTGTTTTGAGAATACTGATTTTGAAGGGAGAGATTTGCCAATTGTATAGTTCTTGGGTTTAGCCCCCCCCCCTATTCCGTGGATGCCTTATTTCTTAATATGCTTTTCTGTGCCTCTGCGTCTCTGTACCAAAGTATGTCAAAGTGCAAAACAAAAGGAACAGGATGCCCAGCTCGCCATCAAGGCTGGATGGCTGGCCTTGTCTGACGCTATCAGTCTGACGCACAGAACAGGCAACATAGTCAAGGCTTTGTTGAGTCAGCATGTGTGTTTATGCACAGGACCGGACACAGGAAGATCCATATATGTACTTGTGACCCCCTTGCGTGTGCAGATTTACAGAGGAGGGAGCCCAAGAAGTGTATAAGAAGCTTTGCAATTTGTGTTTCTTTACTCTTGTCGTGAGCTGACCACCAAGAGTCTCTTATTAATAAGAAATTAAATTCTTTCTCTGAATTCAACCCCCGGTGTCATTTTTGACTGTCTCTGTCCTGCCTGGGCGCAACTTAAAGGACCCTTAGTAGCTGATAAGGCTACATTTTTAGTAGCTGATAAGGCTACAATTTAGGGTCCCCATCTCTTTGGTGCATCCCTGAATTCCAAGCCATGCTGCTTCAGGATGCCTATGTTCTGTTGGCAGCTACGTACCATTAAGAGAGGCTGCTATGCCATCCCTCTGGCAAAGACACTTCTATAACCTAACCTCATCCTTCTAAGATCTGGAAAGAGCTTCTTCATTCATCAAATATTAAGGCCTGTGTTCGTTAGCAGGGGAAAGAAACACACGTTTCCCTCTCAAGGTATACGTAATGCATAAGAATCAAGAGGGGATCGGAGGTCCCTCACGCCACCCCAGAAAAAAAGCACCAACTCAGATTCATTGTAAGTGGTCAGGTCTAGATCAAACCAATTATCGCACTTAAGGCTCTTCATTCTTTGCCTCCACCATAAGTATTTGTAGCTTTATATTGAAAGCCATGGAGAAGAGAGGCTGCGTTGGAAGAATCAGCACCCAAGCCTTAAAACTCTTGACTCCACTTGCCTGTTTATCTCGTTCACGTCTTACTGAGGTGGAAGGTAGTGAATACACTTTGGCGATAAAGAATTGTGGATAGGACAACACAAGAGCTGAAGGGAAGGGAATGCTTGAAGGTCTATCTCTCAACCGGTGATTTGTTGTCCCTAAGCAGGCAGGAAAGGTCCCAGCCCACTAGACAGGTATGCACATTTTTTGTCCCGTTAGAACCAAAGGGGGTTTGGGATGCATAACTCTGAGCTGGATCATGGCCAGTGTGTGCCTAAAACTCTGGGTGAGAAACTCCTGTTAATATTGGCATTACACTTGAATATGTTTGAGACTTTCAAAGCAACAGAGGAAATCCACACACACACACCCCAGCTGCCTCACCTTTGCAGATTTCCAAATGTGTGTTTATGAGGGGGAAATGCACATACAACCTAAAATTGGGGGTGGGGGGGGGGAGGATCTGGATTGGTGGAGGTATTTTGGGGAAGAATCACTGGGCAGGGGAAGGGTTAAACAGCCCTTACTATCCATTCTTAAGGAAATCAGCCCCGAGTGCTCACTGGAAGGACAGATCCTGAAGCTGAGGCTCCAAGACCTCATGAGGCCACCTCATGAGAAGAGAAGACTCCCTGGAAAAGACCCTGATGTTGGGAAAGATGGAGGGCACAAGGAGAAGGGGACGTCAGAGGACGAGGTGTTCTTGGACAGTGTTCTTGAAGCTACCAACATGAGTCTGACCAAACTGCGGGAGGCAGTGGAAGACAGGAGTGCCTGGCATGCTCTGGTCCATGGGGTCACGAAGAGTCGGACATGACTAAACGACTAAACAACAACTAATGTGAAATACATTTTCTGCTGACCAGTAAATATTTGTCTGCCAAAGACCTGTTGGTTGACATGAGGTACAGTTCCACTGTTGGTAATTTTCACCAACAGGCAAGAGTTGCAAGAAGGATAACAATTCCTTCAAACAAACAAACAAACAAACAGAATTAAAATGGTTTGAGGGTGGAAATACTCCGTTTGCATTGCAGCCTGATCCTGTGCATGTTTACGCAAAGCAAGTCCCACTGTGTTCAATCTTAGATGGTTATTCAATTAGGATAAAGAAAACATTTTAAGGGTACTGTTGTCAACCACACACTGCTACCAGGCAGCTTCCATTTATTGCCATGAAGCTCTTATGCTACGGAGGAAGGCTGCATTGCATCCTTCCAACTTCATCTTTATAAGATTACATTGAAGGACATTTCAGTGAGACTTTCTCCCTAGTATGTGTGGATCCTAGCAGCTTCCATTCCCCCACCCCCTCCAGCAGCTGTTATAGGCTGCAGGAAATCTTAAATTCGGTTGCAGGATTCTTAAGATGAGGAAGATAAACAACTAATGGAAATAAATGCCTGTCAATAAACAAAAGCCCAAATTCTTTATTTATTGTTTAGGACAGACATCCCCAAACTTCGGCCCTCCAGATGTTTTGGACTACAATTCCCATCATCCCTGACCACTGGTCCTCTTAGCTAGGGATCATGGGAGTTGTAGGCCAAAACATCTGGAGGGCCGTAGTTTGGGGATGCCTGGTTTAGGATATTACTAGCAGAATGAAATCATATGATATAACCAGCCATCTCGAAAACTTCAGAGATCTATAGAGAGAGTGGCAGCTTCTGGGAGAATAATTTAAATATTCCATTCTGGTCAAGTGTTAACATTTTAGCTAATGAGCATATTGACCATGCATTTATTTAGGGTGGGGAGGAGGGAACTGTGAACCTCCTGGTGTTCCTGGACTCCAGCCTCCACCAGCTCCAGCCAGCATGGCCAATGGTCAGGGTTGATGGGAAGATGCCCCACTGTTAATGTGGGGCCTGAGCCAACCAAAGGTACAAGCACCTTGCAGTTCAGTCCTAATCATGTTTGCTCAGAAGTAAGTGACTGGGGGGGGTCTACTTTCTCCATATAAGCTATGCACAGAATTGCATCCTTTATCTGAATGCAAAATTAAAGCATTTTAAAATTTATATGGATATGAAATGTGCCAACAGCCCACCATGAGCGACCATATACCTGGCTGGCTACTGGCAGCTCTTGTGTCTACATAAGTCAGATTTTGTTATTTATTGCATGTTGTCTGTAGTTCTTTCCATTATTTCTCTGGTCTTCTGTGTGCATGTGTGTTTGTGTGTGCATGCACAAAATCTCAGATGAACACATTCCTCCTTGCCTGTTCTTTAAAGAAATCTCTCTACAAGTACACAGAATGCTAGCCAATTTTTAAAAAACAACAACCCCCAAACCTTTAGTTCTTCTAATTCTTTATTACCTAGTATTTTCCGTAGTTCTTCACACCAGCACAAAGCAGCTATGAACTGCTGTCATCCTGATTTAGTAGTTCTCTGTGTTTTTCTGGCACTCGCTTTGACTGGTAGGAAATATCTCTGCAAGTGCCTGAGCAGCTGAGAATGAGATCCTATGGCTTTTAGGAGTAAAAAATGATGAAATGTGTCCTGGTTATCATCATGCGCTTCCTCCCCCTCGCACACTTCCTTCTTGGCAGTAGAAGATACAAGTGTTAGCTAAACCATTTGAAAACTGTGAAGGAGAGAAGGAGAATGCTAAACTGTGAGGAACTACACCTAGACAGGATTTTTACACATATCTAGAGGAGCCAAGTGGCATGAAAGGCTAGCAAAACATTAGGAATGGATTATGCTGCCAACAGATGCCCATCCATTACTCCCAAGATGACTCAGCCTTATGAAGGTGTGTTTTAAATATGGCTGTAGGCTTTAAATGCGATCAGTCAACAAATGTAACGTAAACTCTCAGCCTCACTGAATGAAACGGGTCCCTAACCAATCAACTAAGGCTATAAGGCTATAGTTGATTGGTTGTGAACCAATTTCATTTAGTGATGCTGAGAGTTTAGGTCAGGCATAGGCAACCTTGGCCCTCCAGATGTTTTGGGACTACAATTCCCATCATCCCTGACCACTATCCTGCTAGCTAGGGATGATGGGAGTTGTAGCCAAAAACATCTGGAGGGCCAAGTTTGCCTATGCCTAGTTTAGGTTACACTTGCTTGGGTTTGGGGGATAGTGTGGTTCCATTAGGATAACAGGGGTTATGATTATATGTGGGTGTCCCAGATAGTGGCTCAGATTTTTTTCCCCTGCCCTTCTGGAAATCATCTGCTTCTCCCCATACACAGTTATTTAGGGCAGAAGTTTCCAACCTTTTTGAGTCCACGGCTCCCTTGACCAACCACATTCTTTCTGCGGCACCCCCGTGGGGCTCAGGAGCCCAGTTATGACACCCCTTGCCTGCAGAGCTGGCAGCCTCTCACCCTTTTTTTGAATACCCTCCCTTGTGGAGTGTTCCCTCAGGCTCCTCTCCCCTCTCCTTGGGAGTCCTCCAGGCAGCTGCTGCTGCCACCCCTGGTCTCTGAGCTGCCCCCCCCTGCCCCAAAGAGAGGTGCCTCCTTACACTGCCCCAGAGAGACCTGGGACTTGTCTGTCCATTCCCAACAGCCAGGACTGGCTGGCTGGGCTCCATCACCCGCTTGCATGCTTACTCCAAGGTTGCCTCAGCTTCTGGCAACCAGCACTCCCTGGCGAGCCCCAGAAGCAACTTTTGTTTGGGGAGCTTGTAGCCAGGGCTGCTGTAACAAACAGCTGTGCAAGCCTTTGGGAGGCAGAGATGGGAAAGTGCATCAGAGAAGGGAGGAAAGGGAAGAGAGACAGAGGCCAGTGTTGCCCGTGGAACCCCCGACCATCATTCAAGGCACCCAAGGTGCCTTGGTACACTGGTTGAAAACCACTGATTTAGGGGATCGTGGCTTCCCATTTTTCCTGCCTTGACAAAGAGCTGGCAGGGGCAGGCCTTGGTCTTTCACATTTCAGTGGCACTCTGTGTGAGGCCAAGAATTTTGTGCCCTCCCACCTCTGGCCTTCCATTCTGCTCAATTCACTATGTCATAGTTGCAATGCTCTGTGGCTCCCCCTAGGCTTGGCACTCAGTGTGGCGGAACCAGTCGCTGGAAGGAGGGGACTTTAAGCTATGGTGTGTGTTAGCCTCTCTGCTTCCACTGCCTCCAAACAAATTAAAAGACGCTAGTGAATGAGGCAGACATAATTCGGGTTAAAATAACTCTTCCTAGTTAGCTGGTTGTCAGTTTTGTGCAGGCTGGGCTTCTAGCTATGATGTCAAATAGATGGTGGTCCTTCCTGGAATTTCTCTGGAGAGGCTCCTCTCCCACTCTGCCTTAGCAAAAGGGCAGAGTTAATGAGCCAGTAACCAGCAACTATTTATCATTCCTCTGGCATGATTCCAGTCTGAGCCAGAAGAACTGCCCAGCTACCCTCTTAATGTACATCATTGCCTTTGTATCAAGGAAAAAAGCAATTGTGCTGCTAGCTCTCTTTTGGTGATCTTGAGCTACAAGCTGGTACTTTTCCATTTTGTGTGCCTGTTTTAGGAGCCTTCAAGGTTTATGATGGTCTTTCAGAATTATAGGCCAAAAAGTGGCTGAAAGGCCATTTAGAAGGGTTACAAGCACTATAGATTCTTGGCATACGGACATTAAACTTCTGGCACCTCACATTGTAGGGGTAGAATCACAATAGACCAGGCTTGCACTTTGTGGCACATTGAGCCAAACTTAGCCCACTAGGGGCAATTGAACCTACTAGAAGGTCAATTACAAGAACTGTTTTTGCTCCCTGTTAGGAACTGTAGAAACAGGGTGCTATCAAACACCTGGAAATCACCAGCACATGGCTGGTGGGCTCACTTCAACCCACTGTGTCAAAAGGAATGCCTAAAGTAAGCAGTGTTGAGGTAGACAGGGACCAGTGTTCTGGGTCCTTTTACTGGCCTGGGCTGGGGAATTGAGAAGAGGCCAGTATTAAATGGCTTTAGATGCCACAGTGGTGCTGTGGGGATAATGCCCAATTTTACCAGCCCCAAACTCTTTGGATAGTGTCAGCTACCACTAGGAAGGAAGGAATAAACAAAGGAGGTTTGTAGCCATGCTCTTTCACCCTGCCTTATTGAGGAATCCAAACATTCTGATTGGATGGAGCTTTTCACAGCATGAGGGTCCTTTGAGGGACACCAGGGATGTATTCTATTCCATGGATAGAGATTTTATGCAGAAAATAGCAGGGCTTTGGTGTGCAGATTTAATATGCTCAAAAAGTCTGATATATTTGGCAAGAGGATAATAGAGTTGCCAGTGCATGTACTAATCTCTCTCTTTTAATACTATGACAAGTTTTCATTTGTTCACTTAATCTTTCCTATTGCATCCATTTGGGAATGTTCCATGGTACCTGAGCCAAACGCCAGACACTGGGTCACTGCTTCCCTCTGCTTTTCCTCCGCCGCCCTCTGAAAAAAAAGATACTTGACGCACACTAGTGACCTGCTGTTGGGTGTGCAGCCAGAAAAAAAGATGGGGCATTTTGATTTCAAAGAAACAGGCACGTAGCGGATACACAGACTCAAAGCAGCCAGCATTTCTTTCGCTTTCTCGCATTGTCTTTATCCTGTTAATAAGAAAATCCGTTAATTTTGGTCCAGGTAAAAGGTAAAAATAAAATAAAATTAAAACCCGGCCAAGCAGAGGTAAAGCTTCATTTGCGAAGATTGAGGCAAAGGATCAGGACGCGCGCCGTTGATGAGAGCCGACTAATGAGGTTAGAAAAGGATTTTATCCCCAATAACGAGCTACTGGAGAGTTTTCAGGACCACGGACAGAAGCCAAAGGGAGGGCCGGAGCCGCCTGCTGCCTGGTTAATCGTATTCAGCTGGCGCTCGCAGCAACTCCTCGGTTAAGCATCTGTCGATTTTTAAACGGACTCCAGAGGGGAGTTGGCAACCTGCAACCTGTTGGGCCAAATGGACTCGTAGCTCCCGCTCCCTTTCCTTTTGCTCTTCTGCTCTGCAGCTCAAGCGAAATCTCACGGGGCCTCCTTTCCTCCAGAGGCTCCACCCTTTGGATGCTTCTCAGTCACAGGGTCGGAGCAGAACTCAAGTTTCCGTGTATGTGTGTTTAAGCAGATGCTGCAGCTTTTCTTTTCTTTTCTTTTGGGAGGTGGCGAGATGCTCTGGAGCGCCTTCCGCCCTCTTTCCCCAGCCCAGCTGAGCTGTGCTCAAACAGCGGCTGGCGGTTCTTAGCAGGGGCTCGCGAGGTCCCTGAAGCCCAACCTGGGAAAACTCAAACCGCTTAGCTTTCTTTCTTTCTTTCCTTCCTTCTTTCATTTCTTTTCAAAACGTCTTTTAAAAGTTGCATTGTTTCAGCGAACTTCAGTGATTTTGCTCTCCGCGCATCACAGTCTCTAAACGGGACTGTTTGGAGCTGGCTGAAAGCCGCGGCCTCGGGGGGTCATCCCAGCAGATTGAAATTGTGGCTTCGGGCTCCCGCTGATCGCACCCCACACTTACCCCCCACATTCGCCTGCTCGTCTCTCCGCCTGGCCTCTCGCAGTGCGCGTGGGCGGAGAAAGAGGGGTCCCGCTCCCCTAGGCAGAGCATGAAGCATCGGCGCCCCCTGCAGCAGGGGGGTATCCGGCACACGCTTTTGGAGAGCCTTGCCAGGAAGCACGCCAGACGCTCCTAGGCGAGAGCTTGAGGGCGCGCGGCGCGCCACCTCCCTCCTACCCGCGCCGCTGCGCTCCCGCCGCCTTTGCTGCCAGTCTACACACTTTCCACCCGCCACTGCCTTGCCTGCTGGGACCGGGGGTGCTCAGACCCTCGCAGGATAGGCAATCGGCCCATCCAGCCAAAACAGAGACGCCTCCGAGGTAAGTTGCTTTGGAATCCACGCTCGCCTGGGTGTGTGTGTGTGTGTGTGTGTGTGTGTGTGTGTGTGTGTTTCCCTCTGTTGCGCCCCTGCCTCTCTGAAAGATCTGTTGGAGGGAATCTGCAGTTAAGTGGCGGCACTGTGGGCTTTGTAACACGAGGGGAAGGCAAGTCCGAAGGGCATTTCCTTGTTAAACGGTGCGACGGGCTTGTACTGTGTGTGTGTGTGTGTGTCGTGACGGTTGGGGGACCGACCCGTTCTCGCTCTCTCCCTTTGCGTGGAGACTCGCGGCGCGTTTCCACCTATCCAGCTGCCATGGTCTTTCGTTTTGTTGGCTGGAGTGACACTCCACCGCCCCCCCTCCCTATGCAGAATAGTCACTCGGTTTCCCCTAACATCCCGCCCCTTCTGAAGACAGCTTGCTTGTTCTGGGATCTACGGATCTGGCGCTATCGCGCCTTGAAAAACAAACCTGCGCGGCGCGGAGACGCGGTGGAGAGACGCCTTGGGGCTGCTTAGCATTCAGGGGTCTTCCCAGACCGAAGCTTTCTTCTGCTCTTTGTTCCCTTCCAGTCAGTTCCTGAAATATATACATGGATTTGTGTGTTTTGCTTTCCTTCTCTCTGGCTTTCCTTTGTTGGAGAAGGGTGTCTTTGTGTTGGAATTCTGCCGGGGGAGGATGCAATGCAAAGAAACACAAGATTGCTGAGTTATGCTGGGGCTGGTTCCCACCCCGTCCTTTGACAGACCTCCAAGGCGTTTTTGCAAATTGAGCTGAGTTACATTTCGAGTTTCTCTCTGTGTGTGTAAAAATTAGAAGGATCATAAAATTGGGAGAAAAGAGGGTAACTCTTTGTAGCAGTCTCTGTTAACGAAGCTGGTCCTTTTGCTTGTGAGTTTATGGGTGGTGGTGGAATCAAATCCAGGCATCACATATAACTACAGAGGGGAGCAATTCAGTATTTTGTTTTGTATTTCCCCTTTTGAGTTACACGCAGGGGTTCCTTTGCCATGAAGGGAGGTGACAGACTTGGGGTGCCATGAAGGGGGGCAGGCAGGGTGGGATTTCACCCATGGGGCACACTTCATTAAGAAGTTTTCATTGAACATTCATTTCAATGGGGCTTCTACAATCTAATTCTTGGTGGATTGTATGTGATGCTGATGATCAAGAGCAGAGCACTGTCTTGTGTTTTTATTTTCTTCCTCAGGCACCAAAGTATCTCAGGTTGACCCTGAGTCTGTTTTTATGTTGAATCCAATTAAGTTGTTGGTGCGTTGTAGTTACTAAAGAGACCACATTTAACAGCTCTGCACACAAACTAAACCGCACCTGATTCTATCCCAGTAGTCATTACTACGGGATGTTAGGGGGAGCAGTCTTCATCTTTTATGATCCCTCGTAGCCAAGTAAGATGGTCTTCCATGAACACGGTCTTAACAGTGAGTCCGTGAGTGAGTGTGGAGGCCAATTCTGGATCCACACAGTGGGGACATAGGTTTCCGGGGTGGGAGCTGATCATGGTGAGGGTTTTCCAAACATGCCTTCCTCTTAGCAGGTTTCTCCCTTTTGTCCTGAGTTCGAGCATCTTCAAAGTCCATGACGCCTTTGGTAGAGGCTTTTCTCCAATTGGAGCACTCTCAGGCCAGTGTTTCCCAGTTGTCGGTGTTTCTCAAGGCAAATCTTAAATGTAGTAGAAAGTCTTTAAGCCTCTTCTGTTGACCTCTGGTGGGGGCACGTCACGCTCCTTCTGGGGTAGTTTGCTCACCTTTGGTTCCCACCCTGCACTCAGCTCTCACCTGTGGCTCCTAGAAGCATGCGACAGCGGCCACACCCTGAGAACGGCTTCAACAGGCCAGCTAAACCACGTGAGGGTAGCTGATGTGTCTCAGACCCTCAGTGAGTTAGGGACTTCCTCTGCATGAAAAGGCAGGCTCCAGCAGATTGAGTGGACAAGACCAGTAGTGGGTCCAGTGGTCAAGAAAGCAGTTTCTGCATGTGGGAAGAGGGAAGTGAGGGGCAGATGGGGCTTGTCAACCTGGGAAGGGAGCCCATCTAGGAGAAGGAAAACTCTGATCCTAAACCTCCACTGCCTTGCATAGGATATCTTTGGGAGAAGAAAAGGCTAAGGAGCAGGGCTTTTCCCAGCTGTAATTCAGTCCCAGCACCTTTCAGGTGGGCACCATAGGTGCCAACTCCCTGGGGCCCTGGGTGCCCAAGCATCCACAAAATTCCCCATGAAGGTACTGGGCAACCACAAATTTCGGTGCCAGGGCACGGTCGCGGAGCCAAGTTGGCACTCCTGGTGGGTGCCATTGCCATTATAAGAAAACGAGGGAGGTGTTCATGGTGAGTTCCAGCACCTCTTTTTCTAGAAGAATAGGAGTAAACCCTACACAAATTCAGGGTCCCTAAGATGTATGCTTCCTTCTGGCAACTCTTTTAAGCCAAGATCGTGCAAATGTATTGCTCTGTGTGGACGCACCCACAAGTAAGATAATAGTTCTGAAGAAAGTAAGCTTTCTTTGGGTTTAAATGGTGGGATGCTTGAGTCACAGCAAGAATGAGCATCTCAGGAGAGGCATTCCCTCCTGTCTGAAAGGAGAGGTAGGAGAGATGCCTCTTCTTGGAAGGCACAGGCTACCCACAGGCTTGCAAAAAAAAAAAAATCCTGAACATCTTTTTTTTTTTAATCTGCTGCCTGAAGAACTGGGGACACATTTCTAAGTCAGTCAACAGATTTTGTAAATGTATTTATATTTCAGGGTTTTATACAACAACATGTATACAAAAAACATAAAGCCATTAGTAAAAACAATACAGAGTAATCATTAAAATGGCTGGCTAATCAAAGTTTTAAAAAGTCGACCTCTTTCACAGGACAGCTCTGTGTGAAGTGTTGCCTGTGGATAAGCAGTTTTCATGTCTCAGTCTATGCTTAAAGTAAACATATATCATAACTTTCTTTTGAAAGGAATGTCTGTGAATTAAAATTCGTTATCTTGCTGAGCAGAGATCTTGGGTTGCTGTCGCCATTCAGCAGCCTGTAACTCGTTCTGGCGAATGTACCCTTCAGTCCTGAAAATTGGAAGGGGCCGTGAGAGTTATATGATTATATCTCTTAATAGTGTTTATAGCAGGGAGGGCTCAAGTTGGCAGGCGGAAGGTTTCCCTGGAAATCTTTTATTTGTTTCCTTCTCCACATCCATAAGCACACTGTGTACTGCATCGAGCTCTGCTTAGCCTGGTCATTTATATCCCTCCAGGGCACAGCTCCATATAATTATCTCTGTGTTAGACTTGTCTTGGAATTCTAAATGCTGGTTCTTGCAAAAGAGCACCTCTTCTTTCTTCTTCTTTCTTTGGCGACCACTCGTAGCTGAGTAAGATTGCCTTCCATAAACACGGTTTTAACAATGAGTCTGTAAGTGACTTTGGAGGCGGCCAATTCTGGATCCACACGTCCTTCCACAGTGGGGACATTGGACCTATGAAAAGATTTGCCATATATTCCGGCTGCTATTTCTCTCCACAGTATTCATTGTGCAAATTTCTGATTGTGTATGTGTGCGTGTGTGGGGGGGGACTTTCAAGCATATTTTAGAATATTCTCTGCTGAGATAGATAACTTTATCTGGAGAGAGGGCTTTTTTTAAAAGCTGTAGTGTGCTGCCAGTTGTAGTGTTTCTGTTCTAGAACAGTATTTGGGTTGCTCTGCAGCCAGGCAGCTGCTGTGATTAATATAGCAACAAAAAGCTTAGGTTGTGGTTCTTTGAGCATCTTTACTAGCAGTTTAAGGATTGTAGTATACTTTGTAGGTAATTAGGAAAGAGCTTCACTTTGCAATAAAGCTAAAGGTTAACAATAAAACGGATTAAACAAATGCTGATGACACCTAAGGAGTATACCTGCTTTCTCTGTGCATAATAATCTGTAGTTACACAGGTCTTCACTTTAGCCAGAGATCAGTTTCAAAATACTGTTTATTTGACTAGTAGCCTGCAGCCAAAGACCTGACTAGTTGGTTCAAATCAAAACTTCCGGTTTTACCGCAGGCTGTGTCGGTTGCGCTCCTACAGCAGCTGCTGTTTGGGGGCGACTGCCGGGGGTTTTACTGGGGCAACGCAAGGCTAGGTGACCCCCCCCCCCAAAGCCTGGAAGGAACTCCAAGCAAAAATAAATTCGGCAGTGCCTGTTATGAATCCCAGCACCACTCGCTTTTCAAAAAAAAGGCTGAGAAAGGGGGGGAACCTGGGCAAAAAGAAGAACATCTTACTTACCCGTCGGAAAGCTGCAGTTACCAAACAGCACGGAGACGGTAAAAATTCCATTTTATATCAGAACAAATATAAAGCGGCAGTGGGGAAAATACACAAATAAATAAATTGGAAAGCAGAAATAAACAGAGAAAAACCAGACCCTGAAAAGAGAGAAGGGAGAGGAAAAGGACAGAGAGTGGGTGTGTGTGTGTGTAGAAAACGATAAACGCAGCCGCAAAACGTAAGGGGGGAAGACAAAAGAAGAACTTTGGAAAATAGGAAGAAATCACATAATCCATAATAAAACAGTTTGGAAGCATATTACCAAAGACGGACTTGTAGATATAAAGAATTAAGAAGGCATTAAGGAGAGAAAAGCAGCACACCAACCCTATCGTTTTTAAAGGGGGAGACTATAAGAAGCCGCTTAGATAGGCAGAAGAGCAAAGAAAAAAATGTAGAAAGAAGAGGGACGAGACCTTACCGCTGTTGATCCTGATAAAGGGAAAATACAGAACTAAGAGAAAGTAAAAGGAAGAAGCAGATATAAGTAAAGAAAGTAAGTAAGATAAAAGGCTAATGCAAAATGGTGATGGGGGTCTGAGAAAACGCTGGGAAAAGCTGAGTAATACTAAGGGAAGAGACAGCGACACTGCTGGAGAGAATTGGGAAAACAGCGGGAAGGAAAATCAATTGTAAGAGAACAAGAAGTAATTGAAAGGAATGAAAGACATCTAGTGGCGTAAAGCAGAAGGACAAGTGAATAAACTCTTTTATAAACACAACTCCTACAATAAGCAATTGAGAGACACCTAGTGGCAAAGAGTGGAAACATACTTTCTCCATTCTTATATAAATATATAATACATATACATACACGACTCTCTTAGACGATAAAAATGTCTCATGGAATGAGAAAGCCAGGAACAGGATGCTCGCAAATGAGAAGAAAATCCAGTGTAGACCAGGAGACAGATCTGAAAGAACTCATCTGGAGCCTGAAAGATGATATAGGAGAGGTGAAGAAAGACCTGGTGGATATTAAGAGGGAGATGAATGAAAAAATAAAAACAATAAATGAGAAATTAGAAAAATTAGAAAATAAGCTGGAAAGGAATGAAAAAGAAAGTGGAGAAATAAAGACACAAGTGAAAGAGGCGGACATTTTCTGGAGAAAATACTGGAAGGAACTAGGAGGGGACAAAAATGGAGCCAGAGTTGACGATAAGAAAGAAGAAGATTTGGTAGAGTCAGAGGAAGAGAGAGAAGAAAAACAACAGGAAGGTGAAGGATAAAGAGTTGAACTATCTGAACTGCTAAACCACAATTTAAATTTTTACAAATTACAGTTGTCATGAGAGCAAAGTTAGAATATAGGATATTATATCTTATCTAAGTAACAAAACTTATATCAAGATATTTTAAAAAATTTTATTGTTGCTAACCAAAACGAATAAAGAATGGAATTCAAATTAATATCTTGGAATGTAAATGGGTTAAATGATAGGGGGGAAAGGCAAAAGATAGGACATATTTTGGAAAGACAGAAATGGGATCTAGCCTGCCTGCAGGAAACACATGTCAATGTTAACTTAATCATAAGAGAGTATTGGTAAATCCTAAATTAGGAAAGGAATTTATAGCATCAGACACCAAAAAGAAAAGAGGAGTAGTAATCTATGTTAAGAATAAATTCAAACCAGAATTACTGTATGAAGATAAAGAGGGAAGAATTGTGATAGTTAAAATAAAGATAGAAGGTGAATCCATTGTGATAGTGGAAATTTATGGTCCAAATGGCAGGAAAGCAGAATTTTATGCTAAATTAAGAGCATTATTAAGTGAGTATATAGATAAAAGAATTATTATGGCAGGATATCTAAATGGTGTGATGGAGCCATAATTAGTCAGATTAAAGGAAAGTAAGGATAAGAATGAAGAGAGGCTACCAAAGAGTTTTAGAGATATGGTAAAAATTCTGGACCTGGTAGACATATGGCGTCATAAACATCCAATTGAGAAAGAATTTACTTATTTCTCACAACCTAACCAATCACACAGCAGAATAGATGGGGTTTGGATAAGCAAGGAACTGATGATAGAGGTAGAGAAAACTGAAATTATTCCAAAAACGAATACAGACCATAATCCAGTCTCACTATATTTAAAGGGAAAAGAAAAAGAAAAGCAATAGGAGGTGGAGGATGAATGCTTTCCTATTAAAAAATGAATGACTTCAAGGAGCCAAAAGTATAATGAAAGAATATTTTGGAAAAAAATTGGAAAAAAGGGATAGATGTAAGAACAGTATGGGATGCTGGAAAGGCGGTAATAAGAGGATACTTCTTGCAGCAGAACTCTATTCTCAACAGGAATAAAGAGAAAAAGAAAAAAAAAGCTAATGGAAGAAATTAAAAGGAAGGAAAAGTTAGCATGCATCAGTAAGAATAATGAAAAATTAAACCAAGAAATTAAATAATTGAGAGTGGAATATAATATGATTATAGAACAAGAGAGCTACAAATGCAGTGAATAAGCTGGGGAAAATATTGGCTTGGCAATTAAAAAAAAGGAATGAGAAATTAATAAGTAGAATAAGAACAGAAGAAAAGATGTTGTTAGATATAAAGGAAATAAATGAAGAATTTGGGAAATATAAGAAATTATATCAAAAAGATGAAATATCAATAAAAGAGAGAGCGGATTATTTAAATAAATATAAATTATCAGAAATAACAAAAGAAGATAATAAAATATTAAACAAGCCAATTTCAAGAGAAGAAATAAAAAATATAATTAAAAAGATGAAAACTGGAAAATCTCCTGGACCCAACGGGCTACCGGCAGAATACTATAAAAGCATGGAAGAGCAGCTGATTGAACCCTTAGAAGAAGTATTGACAAAAGCAATGAATAATGGGATTATCCCTGATTCTTGGTCAGAGGTGCTCATAACACTATTACCGAAACAGGGCAGCGATCTAGAATTTGTTATAAATTACCGACCAATATCATTATTAAATTCGGATTGTAATTTTTTTCCGGGAATATTGGCTGATAGAGTGAAAAAAAATATTTAAAATATAGTGCATAAAAATCAAGCAGGGTTCATAGAGGGAAGGCAAATAAAATATAATATCAGAAATATAGAAGATATATTGGAGTACCTGAAATATAAAAAAAGACAAAAAAGCAGCACTGGTATCAATAGACACGGA
Organism: Zootoca vivipara; assembly: GCF_965207765.1. Taxonomy (NCBI): domain Eukaryota; kingdom Metazoa; phylum Chordata; class Lepidosauria; order Squamata; family Lacertidae; genus Zootoca; species Zootoca vivipara. Next base: position 6,482,745 of record NC_142590.1, read on the forward strand.
GAAGGCATTTGATAATGTCTCATGGGACTTTATGGGGAAATTATTTAAAGAGATGAAAATGGGTGAAAAGTTTCTGAAAGGCATCAGTGCGATTTATAAAAATCAAAAAGCAAATATAATTATTAATGGTGGAATCAGTGAAAAAATTAGTATAAATAAAGGAACAAGACAAGGCTGCCCACTATCCCCATTATCCTATATAATAATGTCCAAGATGTCCCTGCGTCCAGTTGTCCCGTGTGTCCCTGAGGTACTGCGCATGTACCCCAGAGACACAGGGATTGGACAGCAGAGACTGCCCGCGCGCACTCTCCCCCCCCTCTGCCTCCTCCAACCGCCGCTCCCGCCGGACACCGCCTCACTGCAGGACACGTCAGGGAAGCGAGGGTGGAGGCCGGCGAAGGCCTCCTCACAACCCTCCCTGGCCCGTGAGGAGCGGCGGTTGGAGGAGGCGGGGGGGAGAGTGCGCGCGTCCTTCCTGTCGGCGGCTGGGGGAGAGGAAGGAAGGAGAAAGCGCTCCTCCGTTCCTGTCCCCCTGCCGCCGACAGCAAGGTTGGGTCCCAAGGTTCGGAGAAGCGCTGCACAAGCGCTTCTCCGAACCCTGGGATGTCTGCTTCCTGTCGGCGGCTGCGGGAGAGGAACGGAGGAGGAGAAAGCAGCGCTTTCTCCTCCTCCGTTCCTGTCCCCCTGCCGCCGACAGCAAGGACAGGTCCCAAGGTTCAGAGAAGCGCTGTGCAAGCGCTTCTCCGAACTCTGGGATGTCTGCTTCCTGTCGGCGGCTGCGGGAGAGGAACGGAGAAGAAAGCAGCGCTTTCTCCTCCTCTGTTCCTGTCCCCCTGCCGCCGACAGCAAGGACGGGTCCCAGGGTTCGGAGAAGCGCTGCGCAAGCGCTTCTCCGAACCCTGGGGTGTCTGCTTCCTGTCGGCGGCTGCGGGAGAGGAACGGAGGAGGAGAAAGCAGCGCTTTCTCCTCCTCTGTTCCTGTCCCCCTGCCACCGACAGCAAGGACAGGTCCCAGGGTTCGGAGAAGCGCTGCGCAAGCGCTTCTCTGAACCCCAGGATTCTAGCGCCCGTTATTAAACGGGCTGAAAACCACTAGTTCTTTATAATTGTAATAGAAGTGCTATTGGAGAAAATCAGACAGGATAATTCAATAAAAGGTGTAATATTAGGAGAGAAGAATTACAAGATTAGAGCTCTTGCTGATGACAAAATGGTAAGAACACAAGATCCCCAGGAAAGCATACCAAATTTATTGAGATGTATAAATGAATGCGTGTTACGTAGCGGGGTATCGCTGCCCCCCACGCCTCCGGAAGCCCCACACCTCCAGCTACAAACTCCAGGTAGAAAGCCCGCCACACTGAGCGGGCTTTCTTCCTGGAGGCGCGGGGGGTGGTGGCCGCGATACCCCGCCAAGTAACGATGCATGCGCAGTATCCCGCTGGTATCGCCGCCCCTAGTGGCTCCAATCCGCGCGGTGTGGCAGGAGGGGTGCACTTGGTGTGGACTTTTTACCAGGAGGCTGGAGGCTCAGCTTGGGAGTCATGGGGGTGGGGTGCCAAATGCCCCCCCCCAGAGTGGAACCCGGGGCGTACCGCCCCCATCGCCCCCCCCCATCGTGACGCCCCTGTTTTGCCTACGGGGTCAAAATTCTCCCAGATAGGGACAGCATAATTCAATCCGCAGTCACCTTACTTTAGCAGGCATGAGTAAATTATGGCTTTAATAAAAAACTGTTACTGGGCAAGATAATTTAATATTGGGATGTTGTTCTTGTCAATTTGCTGTTGACTCATGTGACTAACTATTGGACTTCAACCAGCCCAGCGTTCATTTATAAGAATGCGAAGCGATAGGCACATTTAATCTCTTCTCTCCATAGCAGTCTGATTTTCTTCTTTCTCTCTGTCTGTGCTTGTGTCAAATTTGACAGTGGAACAGTCTCCAATGAGAGGTGGTGGACTCCCTTTCCTGGGAGGATTTTAAGCAGAGGTTGAATCATAGAATCATAGAATTGTATCATTGGAAGGCGCTCTGAGGATCATCTAGTCCACCCCCCCTGTGGATCTGGCCACCTGTCATGTATGATTCAACTGAGATACCTACATTTCAGGGGGTTGGGCTAGATGACATTCAGGGTCCCTTCCAACTCTACAATTCTGTGATTTCTCCCCCAAGCAATTTCACAATTTGAAGGTCAGAATCCTCAACATTAATGGGTTTGCTCCGCTCCTGAAATGAAATATTTAACATGGCTCCGTTACTGCCTCTTCCTTGAAAGTATGTTTCATGCTTCATTTGCCAGTGATGTGAAGAGATTTCATGCCATATTTTTTTCTTTCCTCTCAGCTGGACATCTATAAAGGGTGTGTGTGCATGCACTCGTGAGATGTGTGTGAGCGTATGTACAAATATGTTCAGTGACCATATGATTGCATTCATCTGTGTGTACTTGAATCTTGCTGCACATTTTTCACCTGTTCAAATCTGCCTCAATGGGATACTATTTCACTGCAGAACGCCCCTCTCCCTGTATAAATGTGGATCTCCTGGGCAGTATCAGTGTCTAATTTTAACAGAGGCCGAGGAAACCGTCATTTGGCATGTACCTGTCAGTTGACTACATACTTCTTCTTTTTTTTACTATGATCAGGTATTGCAATAATAGGTACTGCTGCGACGGGAAGGTAAATAGGAGAGAGGATGAGCCATGGATGTGGAGAGGTCTGTGTTCAAGGGAGAGTCGAGAAAAGCAAGGAGCAGGTTAGAAAATGAAAGGGAGTGAAAGTAAAAAATGGAGGTGCAGAGGAAGTTGCAAAAAAGGAGGGAGTGGGAGGCATGAGGCAGGGGTGAAGATGAAATCGGAGGCCTGAAAAGGTCTGCAGAATAGAAGGGATGGTGTATTTATAACTGGGCAGAAGGTAAAAAGAGGGCTTAGTAGCTGCAGTGTGTAGGAGAAAGAGAATGCAGACTGTCTGTGTGCAAGGAGGGGGTTGCACAAAAGGAGGCCGAGGAGGCATGGGAGTGAAAGTAATAACCGGTGCAAAGTGGGGCTTCAGAGTGGGGCAAAACGTGAGCTCAGGTAGTTGCAAGGGGTAGGAATAGGAAGCTCAGAGGGTTAGTGTGAAGGAAATAGCAGGGGATGGCTGAGCAGAGGCACAGCCCCTGGTACATACATAAATAGATTATCTCCCCTCCACCCGCAGTTTCCTCTTTCCTCCCGTCCTTCCCTTTGAATTCTCCCGAACTCATCAGGCTGGATGTTAACAAAGCCGGGCATGGATTAGGCATAATAAATGATGTCATGACTACAAAATTAAATAAATGACCTAACGGCTGCAATATCCAACTTAATTGTTTTGTTTTTCCCATCCCTCGCTTTGTGTAACATCCAGCTTGATGAAGAATTCTAGAGAACGCAAAAGCTTTTCCTCTGTTTTGTGACGTTATGGTTTGTTCGAATGAAAGTATTGACTAGCTATAGATTTTTGAGGGTTCCCCCTTTATGGCCAACATGCTTACTTTTTGCTTTTCCTGTTCCTGGAGGTGTTTTGTCACTCTGTGTAATGTATAATATGTAATACGTACTGATGCTTATACAACTTGGCTGTGATTGCTAACACGTTCCTGTGTGTTTTATTCAGAAGTAAGTTCTACTGTGTTAATTGGGTTTACTCTCAAGTGGGTGTGCCTTGAAATGCCCAGACTACCATCAGCTCTCTCTGTTGTTGCCCCTGGCTCCGCCTACCATTAACTACTGTATCCTGTCTGTCAACTCTGCCTTTCCAGCAACAAGAGGCACCAGCTGCCACACATTCTGTGCACACAGCTCCAGAAGTACCATGAAGTGGTAGCTTAGCATTCTGTCCAAACTCTGGATCATGGGCTTTTTTTGCCTTGACAAACCATGGTTGCTGGGCCTGCAAGAAATGGTGGCTCCCCTTTGTGGTTTGTTTATCTACTTTCATGAAGGGAAAAGTGAAGCAGAAGGGCTTGCCTGGATGCGGTCTTGTATGGTACAGTAAACCAAGGCATTGACTGTGGCCAATGTCATTTGGCAGTGATGTCCAGAACTGAACTTACCTGGCATTAAAAGGAGATAAGGGAAAATGCGCCATTGACATATCTCCCAACATTTGGCAGCAAAATCAGTGCCGGATCAAATCCTGTGGAGGCCCCTAGGTAGTCAAAATCTCTGTTGCAAATTATCTCCTAATACATTTTTGTAATTTTCTTTCAAGATCAAATCAATATTATTTTGATCCATTGTCGTGGGGCCCCTAAAAGGCATGGGGCCCATAGGCTGGTGCTCTGCCTATTTGGTAATCTGGCAGAACCACAGTGCACCAACTCCCAGGTACACTGATGCAGCAAGAGCCTCTTGGGCTTGCTGATCGGAAGGTCAGCGGTTCGAATCCGCATGACGGGATGAGCTTCCGTTGCTCTGTTCTGGTTTCTGCCAACCTAGCAGTTCAAAAGCATACCAGTGTGAGTAGATAAATACCGGTAGGTACCGCTCTGGCAGGAAGGTAAACGGCATTTCTGGGCACTCTGGCACTGGTCACAGTGTTCCGTTGTGCCAGAAGCGGTTTAGTCATGCTGGCCAGATGACCCCAAAAGCTGTCTATGGACAAACACTGGCTCCCTCTGCCTGAAAGCGAGATGAGCGCTGAAGCCCACAGCTGCCTTTGACTGGACTCAACCGTCCAGAGGTCATTTACTCCCCCCCCCAGCTACACTGATGTAGCAAAATAGCCCATGTTTCCCACCATACCTTTCTGTGATGCAATATGGATATAACCAACTTGTTCATTGTTGAAAGGGCAGAAGTGCTACATCTTATGTGTGTGCCTATTAATATGTAAAATGTGGCCTTTACGCAAGGGGATTGGGACTGGATATTAAAGGGCAAAGACGTGCTGAAGTAGAGGCAGCCACGGCAAAGCCAGGGGGCCTATCCTAATGTTTTATGGAAGCCAGGAAGGTGTTGTAGTGGTCATCAACCAATAGAAAGGGTTTGTTGATAGCATGAGAAAACTCATTGGATATATGAGGCCACTTTGAAAGGGAGATTGCGTAGCTTCCTGGATTGCCTGAAATGACCATAAAGTTGTATATTTTCCGTGTGGAAAGTGGTACCTATTATATTTTTTAAAATTTATTTATTGAATTTATATCTTTCCCTTTCTCTTGAAGGAGCCCAGGGTGACATTAGACAGTAGATAAATAGAGGTGAATGACAGCTAATTTTTATATTTTCTTTACAAAAGGGCGCTGGTAGTCAATGTCAAATTCTTGGCTTCATGAATCAGCAGAGGCCTTAAATGTTTTAGAATTCAAAGGACAGAAGTGTACCATAGTTGTATGATGGATGGTGTTGCTGGGGGTGATGACTGATAGTTTTGACTGTAATCGTCTGAAGTGTCCTTCCCATCCTTCTTAATAACAAATGTTCCTGATCATCCTCTGGAAGTGATGATGAAGGATTTGGAAATGTGGGAGTCCGAAATATGAACTCCTTCAGTTCAGATTTCGATGCTGCATTGCAAGCCAAGCTCAGATCTCTTCAAATTTAGGCCCAGTTCATAAGAGGGTCTTCTCCTGCCATTGACAGCTAGCTCTTCCTGCAAGTTTCCTTAATGGGTAAGCAAGCTCGTTTTGGCAAAGGGGGACAGGAAATGAATGACTGACTGTTGCCAGTTCTCCCAGCACAAGACCTTGCTGCTGATGCCACGATCAGTTGAGAAGGAAGGCAAGCAGGCAAATTTCGGGGTCTCTGGGAATTAACAGATTGGGGAAAGTTCAGAAAAGGGCAACTGAAATGTTCAAGAGGACGGAGCAGCTTCTCTATGCGGAAAGGTTACAGCATTTGGGCGTTTTGAGTTTGGAGAAATGGTGAGTAAAAGGAGACATGATGGACTTCTATGGCGTGGGGAAAGGGGCTAGGAAAAAATGTTGTTTTTCCTGTCTCTCTCATAGAAGTTGTGGGTGTCCAATGGAGCTGAATGTTGGAATATCCAAGACAGAAAAAAGAAAATGCTTTCCCCACACAGTTAAAGCAGTGGCAACTTGCTTGTGGAATTGTCAGGGTTGGAGTCAGGCGTAGTACAGCAACAAAAACAACAAATCACCCATGGCCAGTGCAGCTATATCTTTATTCAATTAAACAAAGCACAGCTCAGGCCTAGTGGTCTCAGCAACTCTTACTAGGAGGTCTTGCCCCACTGAAGCAGCCGCGAGGACTGACGGTCCCTGCCTTCCCAGTGCCCATCGAGTCCAGCATCCTGTTCTCGTCGTGGCCAGTTGCCTGTAGAAGACCAGAAAGCAGGATTTGAACGCATGAGGCATGAGCCGTCTCCCCTCCTGTGGTTTCCAGCAATTGGCATTCAGAAGCCTTGCTGCCTCCAACTGCAGAGGCATAGCCATTATGGCTAGGAGCCTCCATTAATTTGTCTGCTCCTCTTTGAAAGCCATCCATGTTGGTCACCATCCCTGCCCCCTGGAGGAGCAAGCTCCATAGTTTCACTATACCCTGTGTAAAGAAGCACTTTCTTTTATCCATCCTGATTTTCCCAACATTCAGCTTCATTGGATGTCTAGTGTAACGAGGGAAGATAACTTTTCCCCATTCATTTTCTCTGTGCTGTGCATTTTTAAAAATAACTTCAATCATGTCGCCTACTCCTCGCCTTTTCTTATACTAAAAAGTCCAAAATGTTGCAACCTTTCTTCACAGGGAATTTGCTCCACCCCCTTGATCATTTCAGTTGCTCTTTTCTGAAACTTTTATATCTCTACAAGATCCTTTTTGAGGTGTGGCACCCAGAACTGAACACAGCACTATAAATCTGGTTGCACTGAAGATTTATATAATAACATCAGTTTTATTTTCAATTCTGTCACAGAGGAGGCGTTGTGACTACTCTAGAGTAACGATTCTCCACACCGTTGCCTTTTCATGCTTTTATTATGTGCAGGCTATTTACAGTGCTAGAGCTGTACAGGATACATGTTTTCAGTCTCACCCAGAACCCTGGAATGGAGGTTCCCGCGTTTTCTTCCAACATAAGAGACGGGGCATTCCAAATCTCCTCCCCCGTTTCCTCCGGCGTAATTCCGGAACCGGAGGGAGGCAGGCTCTCCTTTCCATGTTTTCCTTCTCCCCCTCTTCCCCGCCTCTCTCTTCCTGTCTCACGCGCAGCAGCGGCTCTGCTATCCTGCCAGAGCCCTGTCTCCTTCTTCCTCCTCCCTCGCTGGACTCTTCCCCCTCGCCGCTGACGCTGGTGCTGCTGGAGGAACTACTCCTCAGGATGGAAGGGGGGGTCTCTGTACCTTTTGTCCCTTACAAATTCCTTTCCTAATGATCCCTAGCATGGAAGTTACCTTGTCCACAGCTGGCACACACTGGGTCAACGTGTTCATTGAGCTCTTCCTCCTCTCCCACACCCCCTGTTTCCCCCCAAGTCTGCTCTGAAGGGTTTGGGGAACCCCCAGAACACTTTCAGGGAGGTGTGAGGGGGGGAGGGGGAAATTCCTGTTGCACACGTGGACCTCATCTCACCCCCCCAACATACCCCACTTATTGCTATGTTGAATTCCAACTAACATCTGCAGGTCCAGTTGCACAAAAGCAGAGGCTGCTTAAAAGAAGAAGAAGAAGAAGAAGAAGAAGAAGAAGAAGAAGAAGAAGAAGAAGAAGAAGAGGAGTAGTAGTAGTAGTTTGGATTTGATATCCCGCTTTATCACTACCCGAAGGAGTCTCAAAGTGGCTAACATTCTCCTTTCCCTTCCTCCCCCGCAACAAACACTCTGTGAGGTGAGTGGGGCTGAGAGACTTCAAAGAAGTGTGACTAGCCCAAGGTCACCCAGCAGCTGCATGTGAAGGAGCGGAGACGCGAACCCGGTTCCCCAGATTACAAGTCTACCGCTCTTAACCACTACACCACACTGGCTACAAGTGCCCCAGCTGAGCTGCAAGATGAGCATTCTTTTCCGTTGGATGACTGCATTCAGATTCCACCTGGAGCGTAGAGGGTAATATGGCCCCTGAGACCCCCCTGAAAGTCATATTGGGACTTGTGTCTCTGGGGAGACATGCTAAGATTATTCTGTTACCCCCTCATTTAATACGGAAGTGCAGTTTCAGCCAGAATATGGAACTGAGATCAGCACCTTTGAATAATGAGCCAAGGACCGCATAATTAAGGGACTTGAAACCATCTCCAACCTTGTACAGACTCACTGCAATTTCCTGCAGCTCATAGGCCCTATTTCTTCAGGAATTAGTCTTGCTCTTTTCAAAGGTTTATCTCCCCCTCTGGCGCAATGCACAATTAATATAAACTATCATTGGGTGCTATTGGAAGAGCCGCAATTACAAAACTTCAAACAGAAATATTACCCCCCCCAAAGGTGACAATTAAATATGGAGCCATATAAAAAAATATTTCACAGCCTCATTCATGAGCTAGACAGTCTAGACATCAGTGGCTGAATCCCTTAAATTTGATCACCTACTATTTTAGGGTAATGCCACTTCTTCACTAATGGAAAAGTAACTGGGGCAGAAAAGACCCCCCCCCCCAAAAAAAACCTCCTGCTCATTATATATTACAGTATAGAGAAGCAGGTGTGTTAAGTTATAAATGGCTAATGGCAGATTCAGTGTAGTGCACAGTAAAGGTAAAGGTAAAGGGCCCCTGACCATCAGGTCCAGTCGTGTCCGACTCTGGGGTTGCGGCGCTCATCTCGCTCTATAGGCCGAGGGAGCCGGCGTTTGTCCGCAGACAGCTTCCGGGTCATGTGGCCAGCATGACAAAGCTGCTTCTGGTGAACCAGAGCAGCGCACGGAAACGCCGTTTACCTTCCCGCCGGAGCCGTCCCTATTTATCTACTTGCACTTTGATGTGCTTTCGAACTGCTAGGTGGGCAGGAGCTGGGACCGAGCAACGGGAGCTCACCCCATTGCAGGGATTCGAACTGCCAACCTTCTGATCAGCAAGCCCTGGACTCTGTGGTTTAACCCACAGCACCACCTGGGTCCCTTTTAGCTAAGCAAGAAGAAGAAGCAAATAACAAAGATGGACCACCCAGCCACCACAACCTACAGTACATCTGTACATCTAGTAAAACCAAATGCTGCATCTGATGTTATGGCACATTTGGGGAAACTGGATACCACCCTGGGCAACAGTTGCACTACCAGATTGTCTGGTGTGAAAGAGGACACTGGGCGCCCCAAGGGTCCAACCACGCAGCGGTGGCGCTCCTGTTAGTGCCACTAGATGGCTGCCACTTCTGGTAAGCCTTCAGGGAAGTCTTATTGGGTGGAAGAAGCCCACGATGAGCACTTTCGCCAAGGCACGTTCAGATCTGAAGCTCCCCTTGGCTGCTGCTTCTAGAGAAGCATCCTTTTGATAGGGGTGAGGCGGGGGGCTATTTTCAGTTGAGAAGTGACAGATTGGAGAACAGCATTCCTATTGTCCTTGTAACTCCAACAGAGCCATTTCCCTTCTACTGAGATTCAAGCGAATTTACCCTTGCAAGCACACATCTGGCTTTCCTTAGATGGGAAAGCAGTTGGGTGGGGGGCCCTGAGTGGCAAAGCACCAAGCGGGGGAAAGTGAAGCACCCCACCCCACAAGCTACACTTGTCAGCTGAAACTCTCCTCCCCAAACTGTGTTTCCCTAGAAGCAGCAGTTGTTAGAGTCTTGATGAGCATGTTGGCATGCAACTGGTGTGTCCTCTGGCCCTAAGCCAGGGTTGCCGTAATTTGATTTTGGCACCTAGGAATTTGAAAAATGTTTTTGGGATTAGTCTAAGCCGTGCAAATGAGGTACAAATTAGATAAAGTGATACCACCCCTTCTGAGCGGGGCTCATGTTGCTGTACGAGTTTGCAAGGTTGTGTGTGATGCAAAGGTCACTGATATTTAAAAGTAGCATTTCTCACATGTCTGATACTTTCAGAGTAAGAATTACCAACCCTCGCAGACGCTTACTCCCTGGGCCTGTGACTTACCTGTGCTTCTTTACTTGAAGGAAATATGCCTACAGCAGTGAGATTTAGGCAGGTGTGCAAAGGGCAGTTTCACACTCGGAGGAAATCATCTGCCTCTAGCAGAGGCTGTTTGGCTGCCCTCTGTCTAGTTTGGAATTGTGGATTCACGAAAGTCCAAAATTCATTAAGGGAACATCCATTGCTCAGTAGCAGATCGCCTGCAGTACATGCAAAACGTCCCTAGTTCAATCTCTCTCTGGTATCTCCAAGTTAGGCTTGGAGTACTTTTGTGTGAAACCCTAGACAACCTCTGCCAGATCAAGGGGGGAACTTTAATACTGTGATTGTTGTTGTTTTGGAGATAAAGAAGCCAATCAGCAGCTGTTTCTCATCCCATCCTCATCTGCAGCAGAGTCTGGAAAAGAGGGGTGCAGTGGGATCCCCAGCCAGAAAGCCTTCACCTTTATTGGGCCAAGCAGAGGAAGTGGGGAGGGGTGGCTGTATTGGCTGGCTCACATGGCTTTAAGCAGGGAAAGGTCCGGCTGAGTTCAGAGGGGCTGACTGCCAAGTGAGTGTGTCTATGGTCCCTTCCAGTTTAATCCAGATTGTCCCTTTCTTTCTGTGGAAAATCCAATAAGTAAAACAAACGGTTGCCAACGACTTGTTTGGTAATCTCAATGGCCGATGTTCAAATTAAACCCCAGTCTGGAAGCAGCCGAAAACCCTTCACCTGAAGCCTGGCTGTCTATCTGCCTAGCTCCCTGCCATCCACCCAGTATAAAAACATCTCTTGATGAAGTGACAGGAGTCTTGTGACAGCAAAGTATACAAGGAAATAAACCAGGCATCTCCAAACTTTGGCCCTCCAGATGTTTTGGACTACAATTCCCATCATCCCTGACCACTGGTCCTCTTAGCTAGGGATCATGGGAGTTGTAGGCCAAAACATCTGGAGGACCGCAGTTTGGGGGTGCCTGAAATAAACAAATGCCAAAGAGAAGCAGACCGGCATGGTAATGTATTTGGCCACAGATTCTATTCCTGATTATACAGCAGCTCTGGTTCTAGCAATTTATTGGTGTCTTGTGCTTTAGTAATAGTGATGATGATGATGATGATAATAATAATAATAATAATCTATATATATATATAAATGTATAAGGGCCATGGTTGTTATAGTCCACTTTTCTTGGAAACCACTTGACCGATTCCGCTCAAATTTGGACACAGTGTTGCTTGCCAATACAAGAGTGTTTGCAGAACCTTAGAGTCTCCAAATCACACACTTAACACAGGTAAAAATGTGAATTTGTCTTAAAAAACCTAGCGCCCTCCAGTGGACATGAAAGGAACATGCACCATACTATGTAGGAATAGCACCACTAGGCCGAAGCCTTTACAGACAAGGCCGAATGGAGGTACTGACTCGCCTGGGTGGTGGTTGGGGGGAGGAGGGAGTTGGGGGACTCACAGGGATGAGCCGCGGGGGGCGGGGCAGAATAGGGCATGGATCGGGACAGGGTGGGGGCACTCACAGGATTAGCCACTGCAACGCGTGGCAGGGCCAGCTAGTAATAGTAGTAGTAGTAGTAGTAATAATAATAATAGTTATTGTTATTTATATGCCACACATCTAACTTGGTTGCCCCAGCTACTCTGAGCAACTTCCAGCAAAATATAAAAACACCACCCCATTTCAAACATTAAAAACTTCCCTTTACAGGGCTGCCAAACGTGGCACAAGTGCGGCAGGTCGCTGCAGCAGCTCCCTTGCCAGCCATGTCTCTTGGTCCTACATATGCTGTAAGACAGCACTCTGGGCGTCCCCCTTAAAACACCCTCACCAAGCAGCCCTGCTTATGAGTCCCGCTCATGGTTTTAGAGCAAGAGGCTGGTTGATAGAATAAGCAAGGGTCTATATTTCTGGGGGGCCTTGGGCACAGGATATCCATGGGCACCTTGTCCTTTTGCTTTCCTCCTGGAACCACACCCCCCCTTTGTTTCACCCCTTTGAAATCAAATCAAACCTTGACTAATATGGCAACCTCCTATTTGCAGGTAAAGTTATATTAGTGGGTTTTTTAAAAAAAAAAAGCAAAAAAGGTACTGGTTCCAGTAAGTGCCATACTTTTAACAATTTTATTTTTTTGGGGGGGGGAGGTGCCACTACTGTGTTCCCTTGAATGCCCCCAGAAAAAAAACCACTGGTTATAATCCATTTTGTGCCAAGAATGCACTTTCTCAGGTCACATCCTATTGGGGTACAGCTCCCAAGCGTGCAGGGCTTTGCCAGCCTCCCCCACCATGTTTCACTTGTCTGTGAGTGAAATTTGTAAAGTAGGAAGCAGTATAGTAACTTAGTTGCCTCTGTGTCCTAATATACTTTGTGTATCAGTATATCAACACACCCGTTTCCAGCCCCTCTCTTTCAGAAGCCTGCGAAAAGTATTACAAAAAACAAGTCTGTGGAAACACTAACTGAGGAGAGGGAAAAAGAGAGCAGCATTGCACACTAGTTCAAAAACATGCCTATCTGTGTGGACAGAAAACACGAATAGTAGCTGCCACTTTAGATTATGTTATCGCTCAAAGGTGTGTACGATTGCAAATGGCTGTGTACAAAAGGGCACTCTACAAAAATGACCCCTGTCCATTTCAAATGCTACGTGTGCACAGAGCCTTGATGTTAGCCAAAAGACCATGCTGTACATCTTCAATAGGATGGAGTGACTAAAAAAACATCTTTCACAGAATCTTTCCAAAAACAAAACAAAACCTTTCACAGAATCTTTCCAAAAACAAAACAAAACCTGTCCGTTGATCCAGTTCTCAGATCCTATCCCAGATGCCATGGGAGTGTAGAACCGCACGAAGTAGCACTGTTTTCAAACATCTAGTTTAAGGATCATATTGCCTTATCAAGGATGGGAAAGTTTTTTAAGCTGCTAGTTTCTCCAACTGCACAGTCAAAACAAAGCTTCCTGGGTAAAGATGTTTCTTTAGAGCAATTTCCCTCTTAGGGGCAAAGGCTAGGCTTTACTGCAGATGTCTAATCTCACACCCAGATCTTCTATTACTCTTTGTTTGTCCCTGTCCTTGTTCTTCTTGTCGTGTTCCCATCAGCTTTTACTTAATTGCATTCTCTTGGAAATGTGAATTGTCATAGCTTTTCCCTACATCACCATATCTGGGAGGGACAGGAAATTATCTGTGGTTTGAGAGAACTGAGTTGGCCAAGCTGTGATGAGGTTAGATAAGGAAACGGCATTAGAGATCTTCATTTGTGGGCAGGTTGAACTTGCAGAGCAAATAGCTCCCTTGTTGTGGCCCAGGCCTCAAGCTTGGGGCGAGAGGGGAAGGAAGAGCAGTCTAAGGATGGATCTAGACACATCAGAAATGGGTTTCAGGAAAATGCGTTGTAAACCTCAAAGTGGGAAATCACATTGGCGAAAGACAGGGCTCCACAGCGCCATCTGGTGTCGCAGTGTTATAACACATATAAAACGCTTTTTATTTGCTAATGTAGCTGAGTCCTGTCAGGAGCCGCTATGCTGATGGCTGAGAATCAGGGGCCTAACACTGAACATGAAGGTGGTGCCCAGGGACCAGCTAAGTGAGGAGTTTGTGGACAGAACTGGGACTAGGACCCTGATGAACCTCTTCTCCCAAGCCTGAGGAGGTACCAGGAAAGTGCCAAGAGGGAAGCCAAAGAAAGGAGTTTGGCTGTTAAAAATCCCAATTCTTCTAGCAAGAAGGTGGAGCTTAAGAGAGGTAGACTGATGGCAGGAGCTTTTAAGGCCTTTAGTCCAATCAACTGCATAATTTGAGCCAATACGTGTTGGACTTTACCATAGCTGCCAAGTCTCCCATATTCCCTGGGAAACCCCCGTTTTTCCAGCTGTTCCCAGCCGAAAAAACATTTTTTTTTTGGTTTCCCCCCGGTTTATTCTGGCGTGGCGGCCATTTTGGAACTGGGCAGAGCATGCTCAGAAGTGACTTTTGATGCTGCTCTGCCCAGTTCCAAAATGGCTGCAGCGTGACTTCTGGTGCGGTGGCCATTTTGGAACTGGGCAGAGCAGCATCAAAAGTCACTTCTGAGCATGCTCCGCCCAGTTCCAAAATGGCGGCAGCGCTACTTCCGGTCTGCTACTTCTGGTCCGATCCCTTATTTTTCAGGCAGGAACTTGGCAGGTATGCTTTACGCATGTACTCTGTATATGCAAACATCATGTCCAAAAATGAATGTCTTGCAGGCTAGAAGATGGGATAGTCATATTTGGTGGAGTGGGGTGAGAAAGCAGAATTTTACTTCCCTTTCCCATGTAAGGAGAAAATGGTTCAAACCTAAAATACCTCCTAAAATACCTAAGACATTTTGCCTTTGTACCATTGCATTTAAGATAGAAAATTGCAAATGCTTTGTGTGACTCAGGAACTTGCATAGTTCAGAGGTTGGCCAAGTAAGATATTTCGTATCTCTGTTGTTAGACTATGCAGCTGAGGGCTCATCCACACATCCTTTTGTGTTGCATTTCTAGTCACAGGTCTGGGCTTTCCATGTCTCTGTCCAGGTGTCTTTTTTGGGGGGTCCTGGCACTTTCCCCAAGGAAACCCGCGTTTTGCAGCTAAATCAGATCAAATGGGAGTCGAGGGTGGGTTTGTTTTGTTTTGTTGCAGATTGCAAAGGTAAGTGTGGATGAACCCTGAATTACTCTTGACCTGTTTGAGCTCTGCAGAGACACTGAGAATTAGGGAAGAGCACAATCACTTAGGCCCAAACATAGGATGTGACTTCAAAACGCCTTAAATAGATATTTTGTTCTAGGGTCATTTTAAACAGTTGGACTTCATGCTGGAGGTATGTAATGTCAAATCCTTTTGCCATCCTGCTTCAGTTTTCCAGATGGTCAGCAGGCAGATGGTTCTCATGGGTCCGGTTATCTTCTCTCTCTTTCTTTTCCAGCTCTTCCCTCGTGCTGTAAAGTTTCCATTCAGACAATTTCCTAAACACACACACACTTTATAAAAGTTTCTGTTCCATCTGTTAATAGCAGCTAATAATACCTCTTGCCCCAGGGAGCTCTGAAACTTAATTTAAAAGTTTGTTTCAGTGTTTGAAGATCTCTGAATGAAATATTGGAGGCATGTACCTACTATTTCACTCAAGTGGCAAATGGTATTTCTCTATCTTATGGGAGTTGCTATCTACAGAATGCAGGAGAAAACAAACTGGCCATATTCATTTTAAAACGAATTTAAAATATTCTAATTTTCTTTGATGGCTGTAGATTTTGGCTTGGAGCAAGCTCCAGTGGCACAGTCTATGGTGTCTTGTGTTCTTCCCCTTTGGACTGAAAAGGACCTCTTTGGTTAGAGGCCTGGTCAGCAACTCATTTGAACCTTGTACCTACTGGCTCCATTATTGTGCTAGCCCTTTCTTCCTTCGTAGGAGTCAGATCATAGGTCCATCTAGCTCAGCATTGTCTGCACTGACTGGCAGTGGCTCTCATATTAGGATATTAGAAAGGGTCTCATCCTAGCCCTACCTGGAGATGCCCGGGATTGAACCGGGGACCTTCCGCATGCAAAGCCATTGTTCTTCCACTGAGCTGCAGCCCTTCTCCATGCAGTTTTGAACCTCAATGGTCCCTTCAGAAATGAGCCCTCCACACTGTCTCTGCTTGCATGTTGCTTTTCTCCACGAGTCAAAAGCCTGAAGAGGGCAATGCTTAGGTGTCAGGAGCTGCTAAACCCTGTCGCATGAGGTGTGTCCATAACTGCAGCCTCTCAGAACAGTCTTTTAGGCTGACCATTGGCTCCTCCTGGGCAGGAAGCGGCAGGGCAGGCCCAAGGCATTTTGGCACCTGAGGCAAACCACAAAATGGTCCCTTCCCCACCAAGGAAGAAGGGGTGAGAGGGGTGGCCCAATGGAGGTGGTGGAACCAACAGTAGTTTGCGGTGACTTGTTTGCAAAGCATTTTGAGGATAAAATCCCGACTCCGCTGTTATAGCAGATGAGTATCATTGGGTGTCTATAGCACTGTCTAGTCCTGTTGTGTTGGATCATTTTCAGTTAGGCTCAAGGATGTGGACATGGCAGTGGCGCAGCCTGGGGGGTGTCAGAGGGGGCGCAAACTAGGCACCCTCATAAGGGTGCCCCCAGCCCAGCCCTCCTCTCTGCCGATGTTGGGAGGAGTCACTCACCATGTCGGCTTCCAGGGTGGGCAGGGGGCTCTGGGTGGCCCCGCTTTACTGGGGTGGGGTGGAGTCATGTCTGGGCTTGCCAGAGCCCTTAGGGTGTGTGCACTGCTTGGGCACCCCCAAAACAGGCTCTCTCACTAAGCCAGAGCTGTGGGGATGCAAGCTGAGCCTGGCTGGGCCTCTGAGGCTGGGGTGGCAGCGGTGCCTCCTTGTGGCCAGCTAAGGGATGCCCGTGCAGGCCCTGCCACTGAGCCAGCCGAGAGGGAAGGAGGGGGAGGCTGCCGACCAACGAGGGAGGAAGGAAGGAAGGAAGGAAGGGGGAATGCTTGGTACACCCCCCTGTCAGCAGGTAGGAGGTGAAACATGACCATTCACGGCATCAGCAGCCCATCTATGCATCTGGGCCACTGCAGCCACTGTGCATAAGCACTCCTTCACCCACCAAACCATCGCTGCCTCCCTGTGTACCACTCTGGTCTCGGGCACCGGGGGCCAGAGAGACTTCCTTCGCCCCTGCTCACCAACTCCCCACCATCCTGCTACCACCATTGCAGAAAATGGCGCAGGGGTAAAAAATGTGCCGTGTATGTTATGATGTTCTCCATGTACTTGTGAAGGCACATAGATCTTATAAGTGTAGCAGTTGATGTAATGGTAGACTCAGGTTTTTTTGTCTGGTTTATGAGAAATGCAGTGATGTTTATGACTGTTCTTCAGGGACTGAAATGCTAATCTCTGTCTTTTATAAAGAACAGCTTTAGACAGAAGGTTCATGAAGTTGAGACTAGAGCTGGAAGACTTATGACACTCCCATAGAGCAGAATACCTAATATGCTGGAGGCTGTTCTTCTCTCACAGGTCCCCCCCCCCCCGCCCTGTGCTTCACTACACTTCTCTCAACAGCAGTTGCTGAGGCCTGGTTTGCACATGTTTATTTGGTTTTTAAAAATCTTGCTTCAAAAGTGGTTCATGCTAAAAGAGAAAAAACAAATGAAGAAAAAATTAAAAAGTGTAGCTCAAAACAGAAGCGCGTTTAGGACACTTTAGGCAGCTGAGTTAAGACTGCAAATGCACATAATAAACAACCCAAAGTTAGGGGCAAACAGTGAGGTAGACAAGTTTGCTGATGATACCACATTGTTCAGGGCAGTTAAAATAAAAAGAGATGGTAGGGAGCAATAAATCAAGACTATGTGAATGGGCAGCCATTGGCAAGAGTTATTCAGTGTAAGGAAGTGGAAAGAGATGCATTCTGGGGCATTTTCTCTCTCTTAATTTCACATATGCATTCACGGGGTCTGAACAAATGACTGACTAGGAATGAAAGCTTGGGGTCGAAGCTTGACATCCATAAAGATGTCAACTCAGTGTGTGGCAGCTGTGGAAAAGGTGGATGCCATGCTAGGGATAATTAGGAAAGAGGTTGAAAATAAAACTGCCAGCGTCATAATGGCATTGTGCAAATCTATGGTGTAAATACACTTGGCACACTGTGTACAGTTCTAGTCGCCTCAACTCAAACAGGATTATCGGAGAGGAAATGGTTCAGAAAATGATGACCCAAATTATTAAGGAGTTGGGGCAACTCCCCTAAGAAGAAAGATTACAATATTTGGGAGTTTTTTAGTGTAGGAAAAAGGTAAGGTGGAGGGGTGTTTAAAATCATGCACACTGTATTATGGAGAATGTGGATAAGGGAGAACGAAGGTTGTCTACCTCTCTCCTAGCACTAGAGCTTGGCGCCATCCAAGAAGGCTGAATATTGGAAGTTTCGGGACAGACAAAAGAAAGTGCTTCTTCCCACAGCACACAAAGAGCACATAAACTGGAATCTGATACTGCAAAATCCACCAGCTTAGATGGCTTTAGAAGAGGATTAGGCAAATTCGTGGAAAATAACGGACTGTTCTGCTCTACCTCCACTGGTGGAAGCAGTGTGCTCTGAATACCAGTTCCTGGGAATCACAAGCGGGAAGGTCGCTGTTGTGGTCAGGTCCTCCTTGCATGCTTCCCAGAGGCATATGGCTGACCCCTGTGAGAGCAGAGTGCTAAGCTAGATGGGCCTTTGGGTTGATCCAGTAGGGTGGCTCTTACATTCTTGATGCCCAGTCGCCCCCTGCCTTCTATTTTGCTTTCCTCTCAACTAATATTTCAAAGATTCCTGTATTCGCAGGGGTTGGTTCCCAAGATGATTCTCACGGTCCCTTCCAACTCTACGGTTCCATGATTCTGTGTCTCAGCTGCTCTCAACCATTGGCTTAAATCAGGGGTCCCCAAACTAAGGCCCGGGGGCCAGATGCGGCCCAATCGCCTTCTCAATCCGGCCCGCGGATGGTCCAGGAATCAGCATGTTTTTACATGAGTAGAATGTGTCCTTTTATTTAAAATGCATCTGGGTTATTTGTGGGGCCTGCCTGGTGTTTTTACATGAGTAGAATGTGTCCTTTTATTTAAAATACATCTCTGGGTTATTTGTGGGACATAGGAATTCGTTCATTTTTTTTTTCAAAATATAGTCCGGCCCTCCACAAGGTCTGAGGGACAGTGGACCGGCCCCCTGCTGAAAAAGTTTGCTGACCCCTGGCTTAAATAGTTGTGCCTACACAGTTTCACCCAAGTGTCTGCATCCTTTGACTCTTTCTGCCCAAGGGGAGGAAAAGTGAGAGCTGCCAGAAGAAAACAATGTTTGGAATCCAGGATTTTTGCCTAGCTGTGATTTGGAAGGGAACAAACAAATGATTTGCGTAAACAGAAGGTGATAGTGAAAGGGGGAGTTCCTGCTTTCATTGATATTTAGTTTAGTGTGAACTAAACTAGTGGAAGTTACAAACAGTAGGGTGAATTATTCTAGGATTTCTAAATCTATCTAGGTTCAACTGCCACAAACATTCTACAAGTCTTGGAAGATCACAGGTTCTTGTTCAGCAATTTTGGAGTTTTCCTTTATAATTTGCAAATGTGTATATTTCCATGTCTCCTGCCAACCTAACAGTTTGAAAGCATGTCAAAGTACAAGTAGATAAATAGGTACCACTCCAGCGGGAAGGTAAACGGCATTTCCATGCACTGCTCTGGTTCACCAGAAGCAGCTTAGTCATGTCTAACACATGACCTGGAAGCTGTGCGCCGGCTCCCTCAGCCAATAAAGCGAGATGAGCACTGCAACTCCAGAGTCGGTCACGACTGGACCTAATGGTCAGGGGTCCCTTTACCTTTATATTTCCATGTACTCGGGAGAGTCCCGCGCACAGGGGTGCCAACTTGAATAAAATATTGTGGGGGCCCAGGTAAGCCCTGCCCTGCATAATCGATGCAGTGCGCACACACCATTTGAGTGGGAATGCTTATCAACTTTTTGGGGTCTGCCCCCCCAATCTTTTACTGTGGGGAGCGAAGCCCCCACGCCCCCTAGGAGTTGGTTCCTATGGTCCCGCAGATGTGCAGAAATCACTGCCTTATGTTTTGGTTGCTCCATTTCACTTGCAAACGTACTCAGCCATCACAACTATCTTTAGATGGAAGGAAGATGGTGATGATAAACATTCAGCTATCACCCAGGTTGAAAAAATTCCACACTTTCACTGAATCATATGCCAGCTTTAGCCCGCTGGCTGTTTACAGGTTGCTGTTTTTATATAGCATTTCCCCTAATTGCTCAAAACAGGACAGACACACAATACAACTTCCCCCTATGTAAAAGGCAACACCTCCTGCAAGAATCCATGCTCTCCTAATTCCCGCACATGTCTGGAGAGTGTAGTACACATTTGTATCTGTCACATCCTATCCTCACGCACGGCTGGCTTCTCCTCGTGGCTTTTCCCTCCCTACCCAACCGGAACCCTCTCATGGGATGGCCCATCACTAATTCATTTCTTTCTCTGTCTTTTTCCCCCTCTTTTCTTCCCTCCTTCCTTCTTTCTCCCTGCCTTTTAAATAAGTTTCTTGCCCTCTACCTGTCTGTGCTGCCTTCTAGAATAAAAGCATCAGCACTTCTCTGCTTAGGAAGAAAGAAGAAAGCATCAAATATTGAACAGGTTCAGCAAGGTGCAGTTGCCCCAGCTTCAAGGAGATGCTCTGTTTAGCTCAGTCATTGCAGCCTTCTGACATACTCATTGCTCTATCGCTGCCTGGAGATACCAATCTGGACTTAGAATGGAAACAATTATCAATACAGCAACCCCTTATTTTACCCTATCATGTACTGTCCAAATTTTCTGTCTTCAGCAAACCAATTAAAGGTCTGATAGTGCTGGATGAGCTGCAAAGTTTGCATCCAGAGCCAACAGAGAATTATAAGTCCCTTGTAATCTTCAAACTGCCCATATTTTCTGGCCTGGGCTAATCTTGCTTTCCGAAGGATGCATCTGAAAATACCTTTGGGTTCTGGCAAAGGAGTACAGGTGACTTAACAG
The DNA here is from genome assembly GCF_965207765.1 of Zootoca vivipara. Classification (NCBI taxonomy): domain Eukaryota; kingdom Metazoa; phylum Chordata; class Lepidosauria; order Squamata; family Lacertidae; genus Zootoca; species Zootoca vivipara. The sequence continues at coordinate 6,503,363 of NC_142590.1, forward strand.
AGTGAATTCATCTAAATGTCTTTCTAAGAGCTTCTAACAACAGCAACATGCCAGAGGCAGAAATGGCACTTTTCAAAGGGAAAAAGAGGCACCCAACTTTGGAAGAGGATTTCAGAACTTCATTACTCCTGATTTAGAGTTTTGATGGATGGGATTGGAATCCCAATAATGGTAACTCTACTGCACTCTTCCAGACACTGACTTAGTAGCCCCTTCCCATCTCTCCACAACAGGTGCAAAAAAGTGTCATCAGTGTATCAGGGCAAGTATTGGAATCAATAGTTCACCTGTTCCCAAGGTCAATTTGGTAATCTGCCAGGGGCAGAGGCAGACAAGCCTAGCATCAAAAGTGGCTGGGGCATTTCTTCCCTCCGCCACCTTTCAGACACCTCCTCCTTTCCCTCTTCCTCCCTGGGCAGTGATCTGCCAGGAGAAGGACAGATCTCTCTTTCCAGAAGTCTGAACTGATAAACTGCGGGGGCTTTTTGCAGACCTAGGGCTCCAGGTTGTCCCTTCAGTCTCTAAAATGAGTGGTTTGGGTCAACTCATGCTGCTATTATTATTTTTTCAAAGTTAATCAGCTGTTGGAGAAAGTGATGTTGTGATTATGGAGAGAGCTGCACATATAACCTAGAATTGTAGAGTTGGGAGGAACTCTTGAGGGTCATCTAGTCCAACTCCCTGCAATGCAGGAATCTCGACTGTTTGAGCCTTCTGGGTTCCCATTCCCTCCCTAACTGTCTCCCCCCCCCCGGCAAACCATGGTTTGTATTTGCTCTCCAAACCAAAATTTGAAATCCTAGTTTGAACAGGATTTATACTAAGCCAGTCAAACACTGCCCTAAACAAAGGCTGCTGGCTCTTTCTCTTATTGAAGTAGGTCCTTATGTTTGAAAGGTTGCACAGTTGGTAAATATGCCTAAAGTAAGCAGGCCTACAGTCTCCAAATAAAACATAGGTCCAACATAGTAAAAAATTTAAAGACATGGGAAAGCAGGCTGCTACTCTGCTGTCTGCAGGCTGCTGTCCAAGACGCAGAAGCCCTGCTGGTTGACAACCTTACACATATCTTTTCGGAATCCGTTCCTCCCGGGATAGTGCGGAATAAAGGAGGAAATTTGGTAGCCTGCTTGGCAGTGCACCTGGCCCTTAAAACAAGGGCAGAAGCACGTTGCCTTTATTTATTCTATTTGATTCCTAAGGAAAACACAGGTAGCTATGAAACGAGAGAGCTGCACAGAAAAAAGGATTTAGCTAAGCTGTGTAAGTGATTAACTGATCCTGCCAAGCGCTGTGGCTTGGAATGTCTGAATCCCATCTGGCGGCTCTTTCGGCTAAATGAGGTATGAATTAAATTAGCTGCTCAAGAAAAGGTTTCACGAATCTGGCACGTTTCAATGCAAATACTCTGCTTCATCATTGGTGTGCTGTAGCCATCACCATACAGAGTTGTGCTGATTTAGAGGGAGGTATAATCCTGATTCACTGGGCTAAAACCACCTGCAGCCTGTTCTGAGTCTGAGAAGTAGATGGTGCTGGAAACGGAAAAATGGAAGCCAGCTGTTAGGTGGAGAGGGGATTAAGCAATCACCATGCAGACGAATCCTATGAATGTTTATTAGGAAGTTAAGTCCTCCTGTGTTGCACAGGGCTTACTTCAAGGAAAGTATGCAGCCAGTCAGGACCCACAACTTGTAACCCCTGGCCTCCATTCATGCTGAACAGATTTTGGCTGCTTTCATCCAATTTCCAGTGTGCTCTTAACTGTTAGCTTTGGCACTGTCACTTCTCAAGGACTTGAATGGATTGGTTGCCCATTTTGTTAGAGTGTGGTGCTCATAATGCCAAGGTTGCAGGTTTGATTGCAGTAAGAGGCAGCTGCATATTACTACATTGCAGGGGGTTGGACTAGATGATCCTTAGCATCCCTCCCAACTCTATGATTCTGTGATATGATTATGCAGAATGATCAGGACTTCTTGGGAATCTGTGTTGACAAAAATGACATGTATTCTGGGTCATGATCTCCTACCGGAAACATATATTTTAATATGTTGAGTTTAATACTCATCCAAAAAACCAAAGTGCTGCAACAACAAGTACAAAATAACGCCTCTAGAGCACCACAAATCCAACTCAGTGGTGTAACATTGGGAAATGTTGATCACTTTTCCTACCTAGGCAGTTACCTTTCCACAAGGGCAAACATTGATGCTGAAATCAAGCATCACCTGAGCTCTGCGAGTGTGGCTTTCTCCCGATTGAAGTGCAGAATGTTTGAGGACTGGGATATTCGCAGGGAAACCAAAGTGCTTGTTTACAAAGCTATTGTACTACCAAACTTACTGTATGCTTGTGAAACATGGACCACTTATAAACACCATCTCCAACTCCTCGAAAGATTCCATCAACGGTGTCTCCGAAAAATTTTACACATCACTTGGGAAGACAGGCGAACTAATATCAGTGTACTGGAAGAAGCAAAGATCACCAGTGTTGAAGCAATGATTCTTCAACATCAACTTCGTTGGACTGGTCATTTGTGCGGATGCCTGATGATCATCTTCCAAAGCAACTACTCTATTCCAAACTTAAAAATGGAACGTGTAATGCTGGTGGTCAACAAAAGAGGTTTAAAGACTGTCTCAAAGCAAATCTTTAAAAATGTAGTATAAACACTGACAACTGGGAAACACTGGCCTGCGAGCGCTCCAGTTGGAGAACAGCCTTTATGGAAGACAATCTTACTCGGCTACGAGTGATCACCAAAGAAGAAAGAAGAAGAAGAAGAACATATATTTTAAGGGCATTATACCTGACGACTGGGAAATAACCGTTTGTCTACTTATGATTACTCAGGAATCTGTCAAAAAATGGAAAAATCCTGCACCACCATCTCTTGATTACTGTTAAAATTTGGAAAATTGCTTATATCTTTGTTTAACTTTTATTACAGAAGGCAGACAAAAAAGACAATAAATCTCTATGAAAATGAGTCCAACATATATAAAAACATAATAAAGCATTAAACATTGAAAAAACTTCCCTAAACAGAACTGCATTCAGATGGTTCGGGGCTGGATACGGTAACCATGTTGGAGGGTATGGAGTTATTCAACCCCTGAGCCATCTGAAGGCAATCCTGTCTAGCTAAGTTTTCTTAATGTTTATTTATGTTTTTATATATGTTTTAAGCCACTCGGAGTGACCGGGGCAACCCAGTAAGATGTGTGGGGTATAAATAGTAAAATTATCATGATGCAATGGGACATCCCTATTTTCATTGGAGAAATATTGGAGGGTATGTGAAAATAGGGATGTCCAAAGGGAAAGGGGGACATTCCAGGATCAAATTAGAAACTGGGATGGCTTCTGTAAATCCGGGACTGTCCCTGGAAAATAGGGACACCTGGAGGGTCTGAAGTATACATATACAGAAACCTGCTTCCACACAGTGTCGCTAGGTGGATCTGAGTGTGCGCATGCCAAGGAAAACAACTGCATGGGTGACTTGTTTTTCCAGTGCCCTCCACACAGCTGTTACTGCAATTAAATTGGTCCATACTTTTACATCAGTTGTGGTTCAATTAAGCCAGCCCAGCATAAAGACAGAGCAAGCAAGCATGGTAATTTAGTACTGTATATACAGTACAGCAAACTGTAGTAAAACCATATCCCTGCAAGAAGTGAAAATTTTGCACATGCAAAATATACCCATTGCTTATGGACCGAGATTTATTCTTCTCCACTCTCACATGTTGCTGTCTTAACCACTAAGCTGCTGCAACGGCAGCCAACAAAATTGACTTCATTTGTTTTTATGAATGTTCCCCTCTGGTAGGTTTGTGTGTTGAGATGACAAGTTGCGGATGAATGAAAGCATCTATTTGAGGTCTTTTTAGGGTTCAGGCTGTAGGGCATGCTTGGGTGCTTGAACTTGTTCTGAACTTGCTGTGCTCTGCTGTTGTCAAGATGCCTGGAGCGCTCAATGTGTTAAACGAATTGTGGCCTCAAAGCTACAAAACCAAACAAAAACACCCACACAACAATGAGCCCTAGGTCCTGTCAGCATTTAAATAGCGGTTTCCTGCTAGTTTCCCCTCAGGCTGCACATCTGTGAGTCTGGCAATGCCTCCCCTCAGAGATTCCCTCCATATTGTCTCTTTGGAACACTTTGTACCTGTCACAGAAAACATGTCTTTAAAAAGCCTTTGGTGGCAGTAGAGGAAAACCAGGATGGAGCAGTTTAGTGGAAAATAAAACAGCACACCTCCCCTCCCCCCCCCAGGATTCAAGAATTGTTTTGTGTGGCTTCCTGACAGCCTCACGGGCCTGGAGGTGACTTCACAAACAAACAAACAAACAAACAAACAAACAAACAAACAAACAAATGGTTTCCCTTTTGAGGGCTTCAATATTGGCTTAAATAAAGGTTCTGGTACTGGGCACTTCTTTCCAAGCCCCTTCGAGGTTACAGATGAAAGGCGCTGTATAGCTTGTCAGAATTGGATGTCAAATGAAGCTGCAAATGCACAAAATACAGTAGAGCAGGCACCCCCAAACTTTGGCCCTTCAGATGTTTTGGCCTACAACTCCCATGATCCCTAGCTAACAGGACCAGTGGTCAGGGATGATGGGAATTGTAGTCCAAAACATCTGGAGGGCCAAAGTTTGGGGATGCCTGCAGTAGAGTCTGTTTCCATTTTCTGTTGCCAGTTTCTCATTTTCAATTATCTGGGAAATGGGGAAAAATTAGCAGCCCCTCGGAATCTAGAACATCCACGGCAAGAGAGAGAGAGAGAGAGAGAGAGAGAGAGAGAGAGAGAGAGAGAGAGAGAGAGAGAGAACAGCCTTGGGAGAAGTCAACCCCTCAGCGCTTCCTCAATAGCTCATTTTATTCTCCCTCTGCTATACATCCCCAGATGTGTGTTTACTATTTGCTTTAATTTTGTCCTGCCATAGTGCAATGTCTCAGGACCAGCAGCTCTTCCTCACGGATGCATTTTCCAATATTGTTGTTTATACTGTTTAACTGCCATAGTGTTTGATAGTTTTAATTGTGAATTGTCTTGATGGACTTTGGTTAAGCTGAAAAGTGCGGAATAAATAGATTTAAAAGACCTAAAATTCTAAGTGGTTGGGAATTCCCAGAAGAGAGCCTTTTTACAGGAAGACCATTGCTTTCTATGTGGGAAGAACTCCTTCACCTCAGCAAAAACATGTATTTCTAAAAATGTGATTGCTGCCATAACAGTGTTACAAGGCAAACATGAGGTTGGAATCCGTCCTTTTTTGAGGTGGGCGAAGTTCTGGTTGGTATTTGATTATGAGAATTAAGCCAACTGTGTGATATTTCAACAGCATTTTGCATTCTTCTGTTTTCTCTCTTTTTAAAAAAGTATTACCTTGCTTAAGTGTTATAAAATGGGGAAAACATGCAAACAATCAATACATCTATCTTTCTGGGATAAAGTCATGAGCAGACTACATTTTTAAAAACTATTTTGAGGCATCAAAATAGGTATAGGCCTGACAACCCAATGTGCAAATGAACGGGAAGAATATTTGTAGATTGTGAATTGGGATGGCGTTTGGGGAGCAGGCCAAAGTTTGCTAAATTGTAAACCCTCGTTTAATTCCTACACTGAAGGTCCTTGTTTAATTCGTAAAATTCTTCAGGATGAACAGATGTCTTTTCTGTGCTAGGCAAACTGGAATCGATTATGTACCTAAAAGCCCACAGTATCTTCTCCTGGAGAACACATTCTTGGAATCCACCATGACTTTAAAAATGTGTCTGAGCACCAACTAAAATATAAATAGCAGAGGGAAAGCTGAGGGGGAAATTATAATACATCAACCATTACATCAAGAACAGAAGGTTCAGCATCCAAGAGAGGCATTAATGACCCCCCCCCTCCCAATGTTAGGACTTCATGGGCATCCTTTTAAAGCTTTCTGGAAGAAATCACCTCTGTTTGTCCTCACGAAGTAGATTCATGCACTGGATTACGGCCAAAGCTAAGAGAAGGATGCCAGATGGTTCGTTGAGGTCTCCCAGCTGGACATAAGGTTAACAATGGCACCATTCCACTAATGGTGATGAGGATGTAACCATTTTAGAGAGGGGGAGCTATTCTGTAAGTCCCCTCACAGCGACCAGTCTTGGGTGGGAGATGGTAAAACATGGAATTCAGCCGTACCTGATATGCCTTTGTTTATAGGACACCAAGCTAGTGTAGGATTAGTGGTGATATAGAAGTTAAAAGGCCCTTCTTAATGACAGTCATTCAAACTGTTTCACATACTGCATATCATCCTATTGTACCAACACAGCCTTGTAGGGAAGATCAGTATTACAGTGGCACCTCTACTTACGAATAACTCTACTTACGAATGTTTCTACTTACGAACGGAGCTCCGTCCGCCATCTTGGATGCGGTTTAGATAGGATTTTTTTCTACTTACGAATTTTTAGATAGGGTTGCTTCGACTTACAATTTTTTTCTCCCAATGCATTCCTATGGGATTCGACTTACAATTTTTTTCAACTTACAAATGTACGTTCGGAACACATTAAATTCGTAAGTAGAGGTACCACTGTATTATCTTCCGTACTCCAGATACAGAGGCAAGGCTACCAGATTTTTTTCAATGAATCCAGGGACGCTTTTCAGCTTCTTACTAATCAGATGGATTTTGTCAGGGGACTGATTAGTAAATTTGGGGACTGTCCCTGGGAAACGGGGATGTCTGGTAACTTTAGGCTAGGAGAGTATGACTCGACTCAGGTCACCAAGTGAGTTCACAGCAGAGGCAAAATTTCAGCTGTGGTCTCCGAGACCCTGTGCTATATCGGCAGTGTGCGAGTTCATCTACGAATTTAGCAACCAAATCATAAGCCGGAGACTTCTCCTCCTTTCTTTTTAAATGTAGGGTTTGGAATGGGAGGCCGCAAGGCAGCAGCAGCAGCAGCTTTTCCCACCTGTTTTTCACAGAATCCTTCTGACCGCCCCACCCCCCTTGCCTGCTGTAACAAATAGGACTTTGAATGTGCCATACTGCAAGTTTAGGACAGAAAGGCTGGGGAGGTTGGAAAAGAATCGGCGCAAGAAAAAACCTGCAGCTGCCTCTTCTCCAAATTTAGCAGCTCATTTTAAAGGGCAGCGAGTGTGAGATGGCGCACTAGAGCATGTACTTCCATCGTAAGAACTGGCAAGTCCTGGGAACTGCAAAAGGAGCAGCCTTCCAGGTGCATTCAAAGGCCATCAAGAGTCACAGTGGGGGCAAGTCAGATGGGAAGTTCATGCATGGGAGACTTGATGAATTCCCTTCTCCTTGCTGTGTGGAGCATGAAGGAGTTGCCTTGGAGCAACGGAGCGGGGACGGCAGCATGTGGCTTGGCAAGCTTTTGCTTCGTGCTGTCTTGTGAGCCAAGTGAGAACTGGGCCTCCGGTTCTGACATTTGCTGCAAGCAGAAGAAACAGAGTGGGAGAGAGAGAGATCCATCGAACAAATGCCTCTGAGTTTATATATATATATATAACTATATGCACAGCTGCCCTCATGTTAAACTTTTCCTGACAGATTGAATTCTCATCTGGACACCATAATGCATTTCCTGTCCATCATGAAAAGACTGAGAGTTTGGAAGTGGGAGAGAAGAAGCATCTGTAAGGAAGAATAATAAGCTTTATTGAGGGAAATCTGATTATTCATTTCAGAGAAATGTTGTGCATCGTTTCAGCTGTCCCTAGTGACTAGGGATGCACAGACAACCCCCTTTTTCCTGGTACTTATTCCTTATAAATCTTTGCATCTACGGGATATTTTGAAGAGCTTTTTGGAGATGTCTTATTAATTTTTGTTTGTGTGAGTGGTTTAAGTAGTCATGCCTCAGGTTTAGCTCCCGCGCCATAAAGCTATTTCTGCGTTTCCTCCAACAAGAGAAAAAAGCGGGGGTGGTGGTCAGGGCTTGGCTGAGGAATCTTCACCCAAAGGGGTCATACATGTAAAAAATGGTGTGAGGGTGGGTTGCAGACCCAGTCTAGGGCTTTGAGGGGATGATTTGCACATGCATGTTCAGCACTTGACAACTGCAGCAATAGATGGTGCTTTGTTTATGGCAATGAACCCTAGCAGACCACGTATTCAACTTTCATATAGCCATAAATGACCTATTCAGACAGTCTAAATCCCTCAGACGCTGATCTGCCTCCTGTCTCCCTCAGCCTCCATGAATTGGAGGATACCTCCTGCAGCAAGGAAGCATTTTGTACTTATATAGGTTCCCCATGTGATGTGCAATCCTGATTCAGAAATCTGTTGGGGTTTTTGCTTCTGCAGAGGTGCAGCTAACCACAAAGGCAATTAGGAGTTGGCTGAAGGCCAAGAAGAGTGAGTCAGCTATCTCTCTATTCTGCCTGGAGATCTGCCCCAGTAACAGCCAGGTGATTGGTTTAGAAACCCTTAAAGACTGGGGGCAAACATGTCCTCTGTATGGAGAGTACGGGAGAGTCTGTGGAGTGGAGCATGTGGAGTTGATGGTCGGAAAGAGAGAGAGAGTTAGTAAAGTGCTGGTTTATGTACTGTTTATTGTTTCTGTAAATAAAGCTGTATATAGTCGTCCAGTCAGTGTGGCAGTGAGTTCCTGCGTCTATTCTGCTTGCCAACGCTTTGCAGCCAAGAAGTTTCCGCTGTGCCTGCGCGTACTCTGCTTTGCCCAACTGGTGTTAGTTGGCATTTACATCAGGTTCAGCCTTGCTGGCCGCAACAAAACCATCCCTCTAATTCTGTGCTTTCAAACTTGGGTCCCCAGCTGTTATCAGACTACAACTCCCATCATCCCTAGCTAGCAGGCCCAGTGGTCAAGGATGATGGGATTTGTAGTCCAACAAAAGCTGGGGACCCAAGTTTGAGATAAACTGCACTCATCCTGCTCCCCACAGGGCCAGCTCTATAATAATAATAATAATAATAATAATAATAATAATAATAATAACAACAACAACAACAACAACAACAACAACAACAACAATAAATTTATTTATATCCTGCCCATCTGGCTGGGTTTCCCCAGCCACTCTGGGCGGCTCCCAACCGAATATTAAAAACACAATACAGCATCAAACATTAAAAACTTCCCTAAACAGGGCTGCCTCCATATGTCTTCTAAAAGTCAGAAAGTTGCTTATTTCCTTGACATCTGATGGGAGAGCATTCCACAGGGCGGGTGGCACCACCAAGAAGGCCCTCTGCCTGGTTCCCTGTAACCTCACTTCTCACAGTGAGGGAACCGGACCTCAGTGAGGCAACTATCTCAGGTAGCAGAAGTTTACAGGGGGCATGCAGCACCTGTAGCTTTGGTTACCCCCTGCTGTACCCTTTGGTTGAAGGATGGAGTTCTCTGTGCCATTACATACAGCCTGCAGTGCACCTGAGCCCACTGCCCTCAGTTGCGCTGCCATCCAGTTTTCCTTATTGCCAATACTGAAAACAGATTCTGCTGCCAGTCCATCTGGCTTCTATACGTGGAACGGTGGGCAAAGCCTCTTATCCTTTGCCTCAAGCAGCAAAATGTCTTGGGCTGGTCCTGACTCTCAAGACATGAAGGATTTAAAACAGGCATCCCCAAACTTCAGCCCTCCAGATGTTTTGGACTACAATTCCCATCTTCCCTGACTACTGGTCCTGTTAGCTAGGGATCATGGGAGTTGTAGGCCAAAACATCTGGAGGGCCGCAGTTTGGGGACGCCTGATTTAAAACAACATGCAGTACTTACAATACATTCACAGATTCAAATATTGGGTGATAAGATATAATGGGGTAAGAAATCGACCGGTGAGCATTTTGCACATGCACCAGCCGTGAGAATCTTGGCCCCAGCAATACAATGGCAGGGGCTGCCTGGCTAATATCACATAGCAGCCCAGGTGCCAAAATCATCTCAGTCTGATTTAAGTCATCCAGATCGGGGAGGGCTTAGACCATTCCCTACTGTTTGTCAATGCAATCTGTTTTGAAAAGGTAGCCCCTCTTGCTATTTTTTCCAATTAGGCCTTTTAGAAGATTCTGGTAAGGCTGAAAGTGGTTTAATTTGACAGACAGACACTTCATTGAATTAAGCAAACACAATGGAGAGCGAAGCCGGAGCTGGCAAGAGGGGGCCGCTTGGGCAGAATGCAGACCAGTGGAAGAACGGAGGGGAGGGAGGCTTGGATGACGTGGGCTCGGCTGTTCATCTAATATTCTTTATTACTGCCAATTTGCAGTAAAAAGAGGTTAGTGGAGTTGGAAAAACAAACAACACTCAGCACTGTTTGCCAGCTGCAGCCCTTCAACTTTGCCTCTGAAATGAGAGATTTCTGCCTCTGGGGAAATAAAACCTGTTTGCTTTCCTGAGTGGTCTTCATATGGAAGCAAGGGTGGATCAACCATCCTGCTCATAGCTGCCAAGTCTCCTGTTTCCCCCGGGAAATCCCCGTTTTTCCAGCTGTTCCTAGCTGAAAAAACGGATTTTTTTTGTTTTTTCCAGGTTTATTCTGGCGCGGCGGCCATTTTGGAGCTGGGCGGAGCATGCTCAGAAGCGACTTTTGATGCTGCTTTGCCCAGTTCCAAAATGGCTGCAGTGCGACTTCTGGCACGACGGCCGTTTTGGAACTGGGCAAAGCAGCATCAAAAGTCACTTCTGAGCATGCTCCGCCCAGTTCCAAAATGGCGGCAGCGCTACTTCCGGTCTGCTATTTCCGCCCGGTCCCTTATTTCTCTGACAGCAACTTGGCAGGTATGATCCTGCTACATATTCCAGAATGAAGCATCCCAGCCAAATCCAAGATCCCTAAATGGAGGGAAAGTGTCTTGGTTCCCAGCACTGGGAAGACTAAATATTATTGGGCAGTCATGGGCAGTGTGAGCAGCAGAATGCATTTTTGTCACGCTGCATCGGTGACCCCCAGGCAGCAACCTTCACAAACCTGGTGCTCTCCAGTGGGAATTGTAGTTCAGCAACATCTGGAGGACTCTAGGGTGATGAAGGCTACCATGTAGTTTTCCTTCATGAGGGATGTAGGCAAACTCCTCAGACATGGTGTGGGTTTCCCAGTATAAGTTTCCTACCACTCTACCAATTACTAATGTCAGAATCCCATGTACGGAAAGGTTGGGCATCAAAAAAGAAGGGGGAATGCAGGAGTTGCTATCTAATGATAGGACTAGGGTGGATTCATGGGTGGTGGTTATTTTTAAGATTGAATAGCATGAATTTCTGAGGTGGGAGAAATATAGATGAGTGGTCTAAGAAAGGGAAGAATGAAATGTACAGAGGAAGATAAGGAGGGAGTGAAATTATAAAAGGAACCAAGATGAAAACAGACACGACACATCTAAGAGTAAAGGGATATAAAATAAGGCATTGGCAGCTGGAATATAGTAGAAAAGGTGTCTGAGTTCAAAGAGCAGCAATTGCTTAAAGTTAGAAAGATTGTAGGAGCTTAAGGAGAAAGAAAAGGCAACGATGTGACTGCAAAAACAAATTTTGTGAGGGGGAGAAAAGATTGTAGATGGCAGTGACTATGTTGAAGAAAAGGAACAACTAGCAATTTAGGAAGTTAATAGAAAAAACTCGGTGAAAGAAAAGGAAAAAAACCTGTAACGAAAAGCTTAAAGGGTGTTTACGTTTTCCCTCTGAAAAGTGACTCACATAGAATGAAGACTGAGAAAGGGGAAAACAATGCTTGTAAATTACCAGGTACTAAAAATAAACCAATGAAGTTTGGGGGGGATTATGAATGTTTCTAAAACAGGCTAAGAAATTGTAAATATATAATCAGAATGCGGCAGAAGTTCTACGATGCACGTAGCCCCAGAGCTGAGCATCTGTAGCAATGGACCTCAATCTGCGGACCCACAACACTTTTTGCTACAGTTGCCCCATTCATGATGTGAGTAATGCCTGAAAAGAGCTCACCTGGAAATCGGAATGACAAAGAACCCAGCGAAGGGCCCAGTAGGTCTGTGGAAACTCATAGAACAAGTAGAATGGAGAAGCACTGTAAAAGAAGTCAGATCGGCTGCAGACATGAGAATAGCAAAGGGAAAATAGCTTAACATAAATGCATCCATTAAGAAAAAATAAGCTGCAGAAATGTAGAAAATGGCAGTGTGACAAAGTTTAATGAAAATGTTGCTAGTGTACAAATATATGCCCTTGCTGAAAATCCCAGCGCCCATCACAGTGCCAGACAAGCCATCAGGAGCCCTGCTGGATGAGGCCAGAGGCCCATCTAATCCGCCATCCTGTTCCCACAGTGGCCAGCCAGCTGCCCATGGGAAGCCTGCAAGCAGAACTGAGTACAACAGCACCTTCCCCATCTGTGATTCCTGGCAACCAGTCTTAAGTGCCATCCTGCCTCAATGTCAGGGACTGGTTGGACACACAGGAATGGTGGGAGGAACCTGCTTGGGAAACCTCAGGGGGGGAAGGCTCAGAGCCCATGGACTGGTGGTGGGACAATGAAGAGGGAGAAGACATGCATTGGAAGCTGAAGAGGCAACAGGGGTTAGTGAACGGAGAGAGTCTGTAGCAGAGAGAAGTCCAGAATCAGAGGCAGAAGCTGAAGCAGGAGAGTAGGATGAGGGAGACCAAGAGGCAGAGATGGGTCAAGCTTGTGAAGAATCACAGGCGTCTCCCCTTTCTGTGTGACAAGCTCCCCACCCCACTTGTCTCCCAGACCCAGAAGAGGCCTGAAAAAGGTGGAGGAGAGGTTAACTGCATGCACCTGCAGTCTCCAATTGCCTGGGGGGGGGGACCCTGAAGAGGAGGGGTGGGCAGCTGGGGGAAAGCAGGGACCTTCAGCCTTACCAACTGCTTCATGGGGACAAGACCTACTGGAGATGTGTTGCTGTGTTCCTTAGGTCTGACACTCCTGTTTTAGCTAACGAAGAGTTATCTTCAACTTGCTCAGTGTGATTTACTGCTGGCTCGTTCCTGTCACTCTACTGCTAGAGGTAGTACAGCCATCGTGGCTATTAACTATTGGTAGCCTTATTCTCCATGAATAATCCCCCTTTGAAAGCCATCCTGGTTGGCGGCCATCACTATAAGAACATAAAAATGTACCCCAGGTGAGAGCTGGGGTGGGTCTCATGTCTGAAATGTTTATGCTATAAGTTTCTCCCAGTCTGATGTCCTTTGGCATTGATTGGCACAAGACCTATTGGCATTATTATTTTTGTTGTTGTTGTCATCGTCATATAGCTGTTTGTGTGTGGAGTGTCTTTGTGCTTTCAAAATGGGTCTGGGATGTGTTGGTCTTGATGAGACTGGGGGTGCCCTTTCTATCAGAGTGACTGTGGGCCAGCAAAGGTACAGCCTGGGAATGGGAGGATTATGTAAAGGGGGGGGGCTGTCAGCTGCTCACCATACCTGCCAAGTTTCCCGTTTTCCCCGGGAAACCCCCGTTTTTCCAGCTGTTCCTAGCTGAAAAAAACGGATTTTTTTGTTTTTCCCCGGTTTATTCTGGCGCGGCGGCCGTTTTGGAACTGGGCGTAGCATGCTCAGAAGCGACTTTTGATGCTGCTCTGCTCAGTTCCAAAATGGCTGCAGCGTGACTTCTGGTGCGGCGGCCATTTTGGAACTGGGCACAGCAGCATCAAAAGTCACTTCTGAGCATGCTCCGCCCAGTTCCAAAATGGCGGCAGTGCTACTTCCGGTACGCTACTTTCGGTCCGGTCCCTTATTTTTCAGAGAGGAAATTGGCAGGTATGCTGCTCACACTGGTTCCCTTTTCTTCTCTCCCCACAAACACCCTCTCTGGAGTGAAGTGGCAGATTGAGACTAACAATGAGGAGGAGCAGGAGGATTATATGATAGTGGGGAGTTTGAAACAAGGGATGTGGCTGCAAATCACCTTGGGACATATATGTGGAAGGTGATTCACAAATCACCAAGGTTGTGCTCTACAGGGAGCAAGTTTCAGGCTTTCCCCTACTGGTCTCTCCAGCCACAGCAGGCATTATAACCTTCTAATAGTTTGACTTAATATGGTCTGAAGCTCAACATCAAAAAACTAAGATCATGGCCACTGGTCCCATCACCTCCTGACAAATGGAAGGGGAAGAAATGGAGGCAGTGAGAGATTTTGCTTTCTTGGGTTCCATGATCACTGCAGATGGTGACAGCAGTCACGAAATTAAAAGACACCTGCTTCTTGGGAGAAAAGCAATGACAAACCTGGACAGCATCTTAAAAAGCAGAGACATCACCTTGCCGAAAAAGGTCCGTATAGTTAAAGCTATGGTTTTCCCAGTAGTGATGTATGGAAGTGAGAGCTGGACCATAAAGAAGGCTGATCACCGAAGAATTGATGCTTTTGAATTATGGTGCTGGAGGAGACTCTTGAGAGTCCCATGGACTGCAAGAAGATCAAACCTATCCATTCTGAAGGAAATCAGCCCTGAGTGCTCACTGGAAGGACAGATCGTGAAGCTGAGGCTCCAATACTTTGGCCACATCATGAGAAGAGAAGACTCCCTGGAAAAGACCCTGATGTTGGGAAAGATGGAGGGCACAAGGAGAAGGGGATGACAGAGGACGAGATGGTTGGACAGTGTTCTCGAAGCTACCAACATGAGTCTGACCAAACTGCGGGAGGCAGTGGAAGACAGGAGTGCCTGGCATGCTCTGGTCCATGGGGTCACGAAGAGTCGGACATGACTAAACAACAACAACAAATAGTTTGACTTCACCCCTGAAGGTGCCATCCTCCATTGTCTTCTGAGACAGACGGGTGCCAAGCAATCCACAACAACAACAAAGCCCTGCTGGATGATATCAAAAGCCCACCCAATCATACCAAAGACACATCTTTTTTGATACAGGCATTTTGATACATATTGTGTCGATATAGTTCAGATGAAAGTTTCAGGTGTACACAATGTGATGGTCCTTGCAAAGCCTGCCATCACAATGAAGGTCACTGCCACAAGGTTGTTGTTGTTGTTTTTTACAAAATCTCTTAGCTGGCAAGCATTTTCTTTCGCGGCAATATATTAAGACACAATTTGTTTGGTATCTATGAGAGTCAATTTAAAAATTCCACCGAGATAGCAGATATTGTTTTGAATACTGTATATCATAACAGAACAAACCTATAGCTGGAGTGAAAACTATTTGCCTGCCTAATCGTATTTTTTTGATGGTGGGGAGATGGAATACAGCGCGTGCGCACACACACAAAGTGCATGCAAAATACAGAAACAGTGAACTTTAAATTCACACTTGTAAAAATAATAGGTATCTTACATGTTTAGGGATTCTTGGTTGACTTATAGGGGGCAGGGAATAACTTGGGATGATTGGGCAGGCTATTGGTTGTTTGGTTGCTGCTGCTGCTGCTAGCAATATTTATATAGCCTTCAAATCATCTAACATTTATTATCTCTATAATGTGACCCCACTTCCTCACAAACAACCCACAATACCAGGTGTCTTTGCTGCAGCACCACCCCACTCTGAAGTCACCTTGGCAAAGGCAGGATCATGAAAGAGTGAATAATTCTATACCTGGGCAGCAGTGTCCATGGTCACTAAGGATAATGGGAAAGTGTAGTTCCTATGTTTCCTTTTTTCCACATTTTTTTTATAGTTTTCAGTTTCACAACAAATACATATTTATTAAAATCATCTCATTGTCCCCAACTTCTCTTCCCCACGTTCCGTGGTTCATTAAAATTCCCCCTAGTTGACTGCATATCCAAAATGCTCCTTTACTCTTTTATTTTCACCTTCAGTTTCATTTAATTTCATTAAACTTTCTCTGCTCTAATTATTCTAGTCCTGCTAACGTTTTTAAGATGTTTACAATAATTCTTCACGTATTCCACAAATCTCACCCATTCTTTCTGAATAATCTCCTTCTCTTGGTCTCAAATTCTGCTTCTTAACTCAGCCAGTTCAGCGTATTCCCCCAGTTTCACCTGTCCTTCCTTTTTTGTCGGTGATACTCCTTCCTTCCATTTCTGGACATATAACATCCATACTGATGTTGTAGTACACATAAATAGGTTCTTTTGATCTTTTGGAATCTCCTCCACTATTATTCCTAAAAGAAAGGCTTCTGGCTTCTTCTTAAAAACTACTTTCATCATTTTTTTTCATTTAATTATATATCATTTCCCAGAAGTCCTTTACTAATTTGCAAGTCCACCACATATGATTAAAAAGTTCCTCCTTTTTCTTTACATTTCCAACAAATATCTGTTTAGGACTTACACATTTTCACTATTTACTAGGTGTTAAATACCACCGATACATCATTTTCATATAGTTCTCCTTCAGGCTGTGAATTTCAAATCTCCTTTCCACAGTCTTTCACATGACAGCAATTTGATATCTTGCCCAGTGTATCATCGCTGACTTTTCCATCTCATCTCTTATTTCCCATTCTAATAGTATCTTATATATTTTAGAAATTTTCCTTTCTGTACTTTCTATCACTTCTCTTTCAAATTGTGAACTTCATGTCAGAAATCCTATTCTTTTATCTGCTTTGAACAGTTCGTTAATTTGGTAATATTGAAACCAGTGTATTACCACCTATTTCCTATGCTTCCTGGTTTTGTTGGTCACTTCTGTGTATGTTCTCAGCAATATCCAGACCTCAACTCTGAAGCCTTTCCTTAGTAAGTCTGAAGGCTGAAAATTCAGGTGCTGTTGGAAAGGCCCTGAGACAGATCTATTTCAAAATAGGTCTTTGATTCAATGTGATCTAGGCAGGGTCTCAAAGAGATGAAATGGAGCCTGGGGTAAAACATAAGACTTGTTCACATGTTCCACAGAACGCAGGCTGAAAAACCTATGCCAAAAAATGGGCAAAGTCATGTCAAAGTGCCATTTTGGTCTGCCATCTTGATTCTAAATGGCACTTGGCATCCAATAGCATCCAAGTCAGCTGCCTATACTTCAGGAATACTTGTGCTGAGTTTGAAGACAGTATCTCAAGAGGCAACCAAACTTATGTAAAAAAAAAACAGGTGAAGTCACACTGGCAGCCAAGCACCAATGAAGACCTTCACCGTAAGAATCCTTGTGCCAAGTTTGGTGATGATATTTTGAGAGACAGCAGAACCCATGTCAAAAAATGGGTGAAGTCACACTCAAGTGGCGTTTTGGTCTGCCATCTTGAATCAAAATAGCACCAAGGGTCCAAATGGCAATGGAGTTTGCTGCCCTACCTTGGGAACCCTTATGCCAAATTTGGTGATTATATCAGCCAAACCTATGCCAAAAAAAGTGAAGTCACACCAAAGTCATGTTTTGGTCTTCCATCTTGGTTCAGTCTTAGTGTCTAAATGGTGATTGAGCCTTCCACTCCCACCTCAGGAACCCTCATGATATCTGGAGAGGCAACCAAACTATGCCATAAACAGGCAAAGTCACGCCAAAGCAATGTTTTGGTCTACCAGGTTGATTCAAAATGGTCACTGGCATCAAGATGTCAATACTGCAAAATGTGCTTCTCCCACCTCAGGAATCCTCATGCCTGGTCTGGTGACAATATCTAGAGAGATATGCAAAGCCATAGAGAACAAACAAAGAAATGGGAAGACAAACAAACCACTTTCCAAAATATGTAGTAGATTTATTTATTTATTAAGAACATGGAATATTGAAATCATATGTTATATAGTTATATAGTAATAGTTATATAGTTTTATATAGACATGTGTGTGTGTGTGTGTGTGTGTGTGTGTGTGTGTGTGTGTGTGTGTGTTATACAGTGGTACCTCGGTTTATGAACACAATTGGTTCCGAAAGTCTGTTCATAAACTGAAGCGTTCATAAACTGAAGCAAACTTTCCATTGAAAGTAATGGAAAGTGGATTAATCTGTTCCAGACGGTCCGCGGAGTACTTAAACTGAAGCGTTCATAAACTGAAGCGAACTTTCCCATTGAAAGTAATGGAAAGTGGATTAATCCGTTCCAGACGGGTCCGCGGAGTACTCAACCTGAAGCGTACTTAACCCGAAGCATGGGTGTAATTGGTTCCGGAAGTCTGTTCATAAACTGAAGCGTTCATAAACTGAAGCAAACTTTCCCATTGAAAGTAATGGAAAGTGAATTAATCCATTCCAGATGGGTCCGCGGTGTTCGTAAACCGAAAATTCGTAAACCGAGGTGTTCGTAAACCAAGGTTCCACTGTAGTTATATAGAAATCAATGTTATATACGGTAGTTTAGTATGTAGCATTTAATTACGACTATTTCATTGCTACTTTTAATACCACTTATTATTTATTTCCTTTATTTGTCTTTCTTACAAAAAAGATTCAAAGCAATGGTAGAGAGAGAGAAAAGATCATACAATCCAATTCAAGGAACTATAACATCAAAATCAATAATGGCAAACTAAAAGCAGTCAGTAGCAAACAGCAAAAATACTCTCTCCATCCTACAATACAAGATGACGATGAAAAATGCAAGTAAAAATAGCTGCAAAGACCACAGCAGCATTCTCACTCAAATGCCTGGGAGAATAAGGAACTCCTTCACCTCATGCCAAAAAGATCTCAAGGTCAGCATCAGGCAAACCGGGGGTGGGGTGGGGGAGCATTCCACAAGGAGGAGGGGGCTGCTACTGAAAAAGCCTGTTCTGTTGTTACCACACACCCAACTTCTCTTGAAGGGGTCATGTGGGAAAGGGTCCGACTGTGACCTCAGGGTCTGGGTAGGTTCATAGGGGGAAGGCAGTCTGCAGAGGTGGTTTTAGGGAAGTGTGACTGGCTTGGTCGCACTGGGCGCTAAGTCTTTGGGCCACCGCAGGAGGCGCTGCAGCTTAGATGTAGAATGGAAGGCTGGATTTTGGCGTCAATGAAGTTCAAGACCCCAAGCTCTGCCACTGCAGCCTGTGAATTACTGGGGTCCCATGCCATGTAAAGATTTATATGGTATATTATTTGGGGGGGGGAGAGAGAAGAGAAGGAAAATATCCTCTAAAGCAGGGGTCGGCAAACTAAGGCCCGCGGGCCGGATCAGGCCCAATTGCCTTCAGGATCCGGCTCATGGACTGTCCGTGGATCGCCGTGGGCCTCCCTCCCTCCTCCTGACTTCTCCCCGCCCTGCCTAGAGGAGGAAGGGGGCTGGGCTGAGCTAGCTGAGCACCATTTTAAGCAGCCCCTCTCCGGAGCCAGCCCTTCCACGTCGCTCATCTTCCCTCTGCCGCCGCCCTGGTACTCCTGTGGGCCAGAGAGCGGAGCGGACGAGCTCGCTCTGCCTACCCATGAGAAGCGGTGGCGGCTGCAGCCCCAGGGAAGGTAATCACAGCAGCTGGGGCTGGGGCTGGGGCTGGGGCTGGGGGGCGGGGGGCGGGGGGCGGGGAGGAGAACTACTTGCCCCCCTCGCCTCTTCCGGCCCGCCACAAGATCTGAGGGACAGTGGACCAGCCCGCAGCTGAAAAAAATTGCCAACCCCTGCTCTAAAGCAACCTGAACCCTATAAATAACCCTTTTGGTTATGGCCTGGAATAGGATTGGGATACATGCAGGCGAAACTAGATGGGGCATGGGGAGAGGTTCAACTAGGATCTCTATATGGAGAGTATAAATAGCAACTGGGGCAGGGACTGCCAATTCAGGCTGAGACCATGTGCTACGGCAGCAAAGGAATAACCATTTCCCGACATTTCTTGGTTAAAATTGCTTTCCCCCGATCTCCCTTGAAACTACATATCTGCCTGCAAGGCAAAACACACAGAGATATTAAGGCATCTCTCTGTTTCACCTCCCCGCCAGCACTGTGAACCTACCGTAATCCATCCCACTCCTATTGCTTTAACACTTAAAAAGAAAAGGGAAAAAAAGACAAGAAGCTCTCTTTTCCCACATGTTGAGCCAGGTTCTTTGAATGGCGGGAAATGGAATGTTAACACATAATGGTAAAACAGAGGTAGGTGTGTGTTTAGTGAGGAGCCTTTTGTTGCCCATATCTTTGAGCAAACAGGAGCAATTAATTCCATACTCATCCTCTTACCAAAAAGAACTGAAGAGAACAGGTGTTTATCAGCACGATGGAAGCCAAGAGCATGAAGCAATGGGTTCAACTTGTAGCAGGGCAGGTGCATGCTAGATATCAAGGAACGCTCCTTCGTGGCTAAAAACAGCCAGATTGTGGGAAGCGATAGCAGAATACTGCTTTCTATAGGGTTGGTTTTTTTTTAAGCAGTCCAAGCTACTCTGCTATTGCAGGAAGGATCTAGTAATGGCCAGGATGTAATGTTACAGAGGAGTACTAATAAATAAATTTTAAAATGCCACTATTGTTGTCTGTTGCAACAAAGACAAGACAGATGGGGGAAGCTGGTAAGAGATGGCTTAAAACAGCCACTGTATGCCACTCCATGGAGAAGGGGAAGAGGCGACAAGTGCCTTTATGAAAGGTGACAGAAGTAGTTTGTGGCTGTAACTGAATGTACCTGCTGAGTGGCTTCCTGAGGAAGCATGTTTTGCATTTTGCCTTCCCCAGTGTGGTTTGACCCAGCTTTTACAGACCAGGGACTCAGCTATACAGCTGCAGATAAAACGTTTTAAGTGTGCTGTAAAGTGCATTATGGGATGCGGGTGGCGCTGTGGTCTAAACTACTGAGCCTAGGGCTTGCCGATCAGAAGGTCGGCGGTTCGAATCCCCGTGACGGGGTGAGCTCCCGTTGCTCGGTCCCAGCTCCTGCCAACCTAGCAGTTCGAAAGCACTTCAAAGTGCAAGTAGATAAATAGGTACCGCTACAGCGGAAAGGAGACCTGTCCACCATTCCTTTGCCACACTGACCCTTCTGGTGCACATGAACTAACAATTTTTTTCTTACAGTGAGTATATGAACTAACAATTTTTTTTCTTACAGTGAGTATATTGTGCAGACTAGTGATCCTTTTCATATCCCTGAACAAAAAACAGAACAGAACTTTCCCCCCACTACTACCACCAAACCTAAACAATAAAAAGCTATTTTAATTTTTTTTAAAAAAAATAATTTACACACACAGTCAGTCCAAAGCCAATTCAATGTTACAGAGACAACTGGCTCAAAGAGCTGTAGCCAGATTGTTGGCCAGGGCTGGTTCTAGGGAGCAGATTGTGGGATGTAAAGCTAGGTGCAGTCAAGTCACAACAGTTCCTAGAGTGACGTGACCACATGGAGGGACACCTGACCAGGTCAGCAGCAAAACTCCCTGCAACTGATCTGGGATGGGCTTCCTCTACATGTAATTGAGATGGGTAAAGTCACTGGCCGGCGGCCATTTCAGTCTCTCTTTGAATCCCGACTTCAGAGAAGCAACATCTTAGTGTTAGAGTCTCTCTCTCGGCTTCCAGCCAAGAGAGAGAAAATGGAGTCTCACCCCTTATGAGTGAACTTCACATGTATATATTACTTTTTCTAAGCAAGCCTGCCTTTCTGAGATTATGCTGTTAACTCAGGATGTACTGTAAGCAAACTCTTTCTACTTTTAAAGAGCACTGTGTCATGTCTTTTCTTTTAAGAGGGATAAAGGGGAAAATCCAGGAGATACATTTTATTCTAGAGGCTTAAGCAAGCCCGTGCAACCATTTTTGCTGTGCATCAAAAGGGGAATGTAAACTCTGCTAAGTTTGGAGCTTGCCAACACAAGCTGGGATAGGATATATCAAACAATATCTCCTCATCCACATTCCTAGACATTCCCACACAGATGACTCCCTTGCTAGAACAACTCCATCAACTACTGGTCTGTTTCAAAGTGCTGGTTATCACCTACATGACTTAGGTCCAAGCCACCTGAAATACCATATTCCCTCATATGAACCTGCCCAGGTTTTGAAATCTTCGGGCCTGGAGACCTGTCTCTCAGTCCCGCCATCATCACAGGCATAGGGATGCAGGGCAAGTCCTTCTCTCCAGCTGCTCCCAGACTCTGGAACTCCCTCCCAAGAGAAGCCAGACAGGCTCCCTCCTTGCTGTTCTTTCTGCCAGTCTGTTGGAACAGACTTTCTTGTTCCAACAGGCTTTTGGGAATTAGCTGCTTTTAATGAAAGGGCTGGTGCCATGCTGTGTTTATCGTAATTATTGGTATGTTTTGAACATAATTTCTATATGTATATAGTTTTAATTCTGCCAATGTTTAATTGCATTTTAATGATTGATTTCCCTATGTTTTTAGCAGTTCTTGTTTTTATCTTTATCTTTAAAGCCACCTTGAGTCCCATCAGGGGGAAAAGGTCGGGCTCAACAACAACAACAACAACAACAACAACAACAACAACAACAAGTAAAAGTTAGGACAAAAGATTTCTGTTAGGGGGGCTAAGGTTGCACTCCATTGTAAATAAACAGAGCAAATAGAAAACATGTTACATATTTAATATTGAATGATCTGGTCCTTTTTATCTGATGTTTCATTGTACTTACAGTTTATGTCTTAGTTACACCATGAGACCTATTAACTTGCCCCAATCCTCTTTGCAATTCAGCACTATCAGTACAGATGTTTAAAGGCTTCCTATGTGGATTGGAACTGATCTGGTCCTGGAGGTGAACTGAAGAGATTACCAAACTTTTATTGGCTTGGGCTAGAGCCAGCCTAGCACAACTTCAAACACAGCTGAATCTGAATCTGAATCTGAACTAAAATATTTAATGGGTTAATTTCCAGCTAGTCCTCACTGAATAATTGAAATACAGGAGTCATTAAAACATAGGACTCAAGTAGTATCCTATAAATATTACAAAACAGCCTTGTTCACTTAATTACTTAACATAAGAACATAAGAAGAGCCGGCTGGATCAGGCCATTGGCCCATCTAGTCCAGCATCCTTTACTCACAATGGCCAACCAGATGCCTGTAGGACAGTGTTTCCCAACCCTGTGCCTCCAGCTGTTTTCGGACTACAATTCCCATCATTCCTGACCACTGGTCTTGCTAGCTAGGGATGATGGGAGTTGTAGTCCCAAAACATCTGGAGGCACAAGGTTGGGAAACACTGCTGTAGGAAACCAGCAAGCAGGATTTGAACACGGGAGCACTCTCCTCCTGGGACTTCTAGCAACTGGTATTGGGAAGCGTTCCTGCCTCTGGCCATAGAGGCACAGTCTAGCCATCCATGCTAAAGTAAAGGTAAAGGGACCCCTGACCATTAGGTCCAGTCGTGACCGACTCTGGGGTTGCGCGCTCATCTCGCATTATTGGCCGAGGGAGCCGGCGTATAGCTTCCAGGTCATGTGGCCAGCATGACAAAGCCGCTTCTGGCAAACCAGAGCAGCACATGGAAACGCCGTTTACCTTCCTGCTGTAGCGGTTCCTATTTATCTACTTGCATTTTGACGTGCTTTCGAACTGCTAGGTTGGCAGGAAGCCATCCATGCTAGTAGCTGCTAATAGCGTTGATGTCAGGGGCTGGACTGAGGAGGAATGGTGGGAGCCCCCACCCCTTCTCCTGAACCTTCCCAAAGGCAGCAGGACAGTATCCAGGGCCGTCTTTACCTGGGGGTGCAAGGGGCGTGGTGCACCCAAGCGGCGAATTCTGGGGGGCACCAAATGTATACCTACTGTATACCAGTCCCGCTCGATCAGCGGCAGTGAAAAGCAATGGAGCGAAAGTCCCTGCCCCTCTTCTCAATTGCTCTGTTACTCCGTAGCGTCAAATATTCCCAACAAGTCAGGAAACAAAATCAGTTACTTCTGCTGCATCGCTGTTCCAGGTGAGCAATTTCAGGTCAACAACTTTGGCTTCCCCCCTCCCCAAAAAAGCTCAACAATTTTTAGTTCACCCCCCTAAAAAATTTGGGGGCACTGGGTGGATCTTTGCAACCCAGCAGCGCATATGCTAAAGACGGCCCTGACAGTATTGATTTAGAACAGTGGTTTGCAGAAGGACATGGTCCAGAGGAAAAAAGCTGGGAAATACTGGGTGAGGGACAGCTAGAAGAGGAAACACCAGGAGGGACAGCTGGCAGAGTCAGTGTCCTTGGACAGCATTCCTGATCCCCCCCTTGCCTAAGACTAGATGGGCTTGGAAAGTCATAGAACAGAAAGCACAGGGTAGGAGTGACGTAGATAAATGGGGACGATGGGGGTGAACCTTTACTGGGAGCATCGCCATTTCTAGAGAGATATGCATTCCTTTGTCTCTCACTGTGATTATTAAATAAACTAACTATTAAGAACACTCCTTTCGTTTGATCAGCTTATTCACTGCCTCCAGGGGAGGGATCCGATTCCCCAAATCCTGACAGTTATCCTCCCTGAATTTGTCTAATCCATGTGGTGGATGGGGAAAGTCCTTTCTTTTATCTGTCCTGAAACTTCCAACATTCCGTTTCAATGGATGTCCGAGAGAGAGAGAGAGAGAGAGAGAGAGAGAGAGAGAGAGAGAGAGAGAGAGAGAGAGATTTTCTATATCCACTTTATATCCCTGTTACCTTTTCTCCAAACTGAACAAGTCTCAAATGCTGCAGTTTTTCATGGCAGGGTGAAACTGAATGTTCTGGCATACGCGATGTAGTTCCTCCCATAAAGCACTGGCCAGCTTGGAGGCACCCTGAGTTTTAATTTGTAATTTTATTTGTGACTGTGTGTTTGATTCCCATATCCCTCTTCCTGTACAGAGATGCCTGTAGCTGCAGCGCATGACCAAGAAAAGATGGTAGGCCTATTGACTTAGGGCTTGTCCACACTTGCCTATCCTCCATACTTTCCAGGCCCAGTCCACGCTTTAAAGCTCCATGTCCAATATCCCTTTATTTTCCCCCAGAGCTTTCCCAGTGAAAACCTGCTCTTAAAAGCTCAGTCGAAATAAAGAGCAATATGTAGAAACCCTGAGGTGTCATTTGGTCCGATTCAGCTTTAAAGAGCAG